>NC_134953.1:53568820-53898813 GCF_965638725.1 Aptenodytes patagonicus | reverse complement strand
GAAGGACATTCTTTTTGGGAAAGTTGACTTTTTTTTAAGACCATAGATACAATAACATAATTTGGGCAGCTTGCTTTGAATAGTACTGTATTTGTTTTTCCACTGAGATCAGAGGGTTCCTGTATTTCTTCTATGTCCTTTATTAATCACTTTAGGGAGGTGGTAAGGCAGTAGAATGACAGAGTTTCTAAGTAGAGGTGTGAAATATCAGTTTTATCAATGAATTGTATATGACAGCCATCCAGCGCTCATTTTATTAGTCTCCTACAGCAAAGGCTTTTCTGTGGCTACTCACACTAGATTTGCTGCCTGTTTTAGAGTGAAGCTCTAATGTGAATCAGCATAGAAAGTGTGTTTGTAATGAAAAATGTTGCCCAGCTTAAATTAAATTTTTATCACCAGTACTGAACAAATTCTCAACACTTTTTTTCTAGGTAATTAATAATGCTTGTGCTACTCAAGCCATAGTAAGTGTGCTATTAAATTGTGCTCATCAAGATATCCATCTAGGAGAGACGTTGTCAGAATTTAAAGAATTTTCACAAAGTTTTGATGCTGCGGTAAGTGCCTACTATTTTCTGTATTTTAAGTATTATGGTGTTATGTCTACGTTGGCTTACGATTTAATTTTGTTACTTACTTTCAGATGAAAGGTTTGGCACTAAGCAACTCAGAAGTTATTCGGCAGGTTCACAACAGTTTTGCCAGGTAACACATGTTTTAAATCTAGGCAAAATTCAAGCAAATTCTTTTTCATCTCAGATTTTTTAAAATTTTCTTTGCAGACAACAGATGTTTGAATTTGATGCAAAGTCTTCAGCAAAAGAGGAAGATGCATTTCACTTTGTAAGCTATGTTCCTGTTAATGGACGGCTATATGAACTAGATGGCTTAAGGGAAGGACCAATTGATTTAGGTAATATTTTATATTTTTTCTGAACATCCTTCATTTTAACAACAGCTTATTGCAACAAATTGGTTGTATGTTATAGGATCAAACCAAGATATTTATTAAAATAAAGCATATCTTTAAAGTTTTCTTAATGCGCTATTCAGGCTCGTACTTCTTTGCAGTCATTGATACTGTTTTATTTTTGTTGGTCTGAAAATGCAGTTTTCTTCCTGCTTCCTCCACGTTTCTGATTATCTCTCCTTTCATTCAGTAATCAAATGAACAGGCCATGCAATCCAGCGGGCTTCCAATACCTTAATAGTTTTGTTGCCAGAGAGAAGTTTATATAACCCACTTCTTGTGGATGTTTACTCTCCTTACCTGAGGAAATATGTTGTTGTTCTGAGCTGTCTCTAACAAAACCTGGTAAAACTATGTAATCTCTTTGCTTTCCTTACTGATAGCATGCAATTCGTTTTGTTAATATTTTTCCCCATGTTTTCCTTTTTGTGGTATTGTCACCCAAGACAATTCCCATGTCATGTTTTCAAAGCTGCTTCTTTTTTTTTTTTCCGGGTTGATTATAATCTGTCCATTTATTTTATTGTTTGTTTCTTCTGTGGGAGCATGTATACAGCTGACTCCATACACTTTTTATACATTATGTGGCTGGTGTTTACACACTGCCCTCTTGCTTCTTAGGTAGCAAATATTTCCCAATACCTTAAAAAAGAATAGCTACTTTTAGCATAGTTCTACGCTCTGTTAAGACTTGTTCCTGTTTTGTCTTGTAATTTTTCTTAACTTGCGGTATGTGTGCCGTCTTGTGTCTTGAAAAGCTCTACAGTGGCTATCATGTGTCTGCACTTTCTTTTGAGTCTGATATAATCTCAGTATGTTCCACACTCCCTTTCCAGAGTGTTTTCCCAATTTTCTTGACAGTTGTATTTATTTTTAAGCTGAGTAATGGCTTGCTGCTAAATCTCATCTTTAGTCTGGCTAGAGAGTCTATACAGTCTGCAGACCTACCAGTAGCATAACTTCTATGGTCACAAGATCATGTGTCTTTTCATTTGCTTTAAGGTCTTGAAATTGTTAACGAGGCATTATCAACTTAAGAAATCACCTTTAGTTATTCTCTCATTTATCTTAAAATCAAGTTATCTATCATAAATCCTTTTATATTTTTTTCTGTGTCTGACTGTTTAACATTGTATTGCATCTACATAGTATTAACTCTATTTTGTCTAAATGGAGCAGCTGTAACTATCCATACTTATTTCTTTTGCTGTCTACTTTTATGTTGTCATACCAACTGATTTCTTTTGTGTCATAAAAATCTTACATAACATACTTCCCCCCCCCCCTTGTTTCTTGTTATCAACAAAATAAATGTTAGATGCTTATGCCCTTAAAATTTAGGTTTGCTCCATTGCTTTGGCCAGTACATTATGTAAATATTGGTATTAAAAAATGTGTCTTCCACCTCCTAAAAAAATCACCTGAGTAATAGGAGATTGCAGTTGCCAAGGAAAAACTTGTTACATACTCTGAAGTTGCTGCATAAGCCTGAATTATACAAGTCTTGAATTTGCAATAAATTTTGCAAAGAAGATTAATTTTTTCTCTGTGTGCTTTTTCTAGGTGCATGCAATCAAGATGACTGGATAAGTGCTGTACGGCCTGTCATAGAGAAACGTATACAAAAGTAAATGGTTATGATGCTTTTAAAATACAGCACCTTATATATGTTTAAAAAATCGTTATTCTTAATTTCGTTCAATTAAAGGCTTTCAACTGAATTTCTAAGGAATGACGCTTATGCATCATTTTTATGTGCATATCACTGTGACTTCAGAACCTGTTGCCCAACATGAGCCAAATGTGACGATAGATAAGTCTCAAATACACTGTGTTCCTGTATGATTAATCAAAGTAGGTACCTGTGTAGTGCAGAGAGATCCTGCTAGTACTCTAAAAAAGGAAGAGCAAGATGATTAACTCTGTTAGACAGCTGTGGGTCTTTGTGAGAGAAAACTGAGTGCCATTACCATGGATAAAGTTTGTGTGTGCGCTTATAATTAAAAATACCAGATAATAACTATATCCATACAGCTGGTATTTACAGAGGACAAGTTTTCCTTAGGTATGTGGCTTGTTTTAGAAATTTAAACTAGAAAAACATACTGCAGAAGTTTTCTTAGCTGTGACCCCAAGCTGCAGCCCCAAACGTGTTAGAAATAAAGTTGATTTTATGCCATTTTTAGAAAATAATTTTCAAAGTCTTTTACTTGAAGACTTTTTTTTTTATAAACAAAACATTACCAAGTCGCATTTGGAGAATCTAAACTCTGAAAGGCCTGCTACTCCAGTTGTTGAATGTACTTTTCACATTGTATGAAGAAGTCTCCAACGTTTTCTAACAAGTAACAGTAATGAGAAAGTAAAAACTATTGCATGCAGCAGTCTTGTGCAAGTTTTGTTGTCAACTATATCATGTTTTGTTTTCTTTTTTGGACAGTTTCAATATTTATTTTTTGTGACCACAGATGGGTACAGTAATATCTCGGGAGAGGAGGTTATTAGGAGTTACATATTGGATAGTGCTCATCTGAGGTCTGATTTTATTTTGTGGCGAGATTGGATCTGTAGCACAACTTAATTTAATAGATTCATTTAGATTTTTTTCCACAAAATGCGTTCCCTTATAATGAAATTGTGGAGGAGGTTTTTGAGTTGTCATGTTAATCATTAATTTTTGAAAGTGTTTTTTGTTTTGTTTGGGTTTTTTCATCCTCATTTAGATACAGTGAAGGTGAGATAAGGTTTAACTTGATGGCTATTGTATCTGACAGGAAGATGATATATGAGCAGAGGATTGCAGAATTACAGCAGCAACTTGCAGAGGTAGGCCATGGTATTTAAGTTACTGGACTAGTTCTCTGAGAATAGTTCTGTCTCTTCGCTTTATTATTCATCTCCTTGCTCCAAATGGAGTATCACTAAAAAAAGCGGGGAAGGATTGCTATTACATATCTGTCCAGCACAGTGCAGTGCTGTGTGGATGCACTGATTCAGCTCTGGTTAGTTCTGAGTGAGCTAATTTGAGCACTCGGTACAGTATCACCATGTCATTGTGGTGCTCTGTCTTGACTAATGTGCTGTGGTAGTGAAACTATTCTTTTCCTAGTACTGAGCTAATCTGCTTATAACTAACTGTGGAAATTCCTTGAATGTTCCTGTAACTGTGAGCAAAACTGAATCTTTCTGTGATATAAATACTCTTAAGACAAGACTTATTTTAATTTAAAAAAAAAAATAAAAATAAAAAAAATGCAGTAACATCATCCATTTAACTTTTTCTGTTTTGTGGAAGGAGGAGCCTATGGATACAGATCAAAGTAGTAATATGTTAAGTTCTATACAATCAGAAGTTGCAAAATACCAGATGTTAATTGAAGAAGAGAACCAAAAATTAAAAAGATATAAGGTAAGTAGCCTTTGCTTTTCTGATTAAACTCTTGGGAAAGTTGTAAGAAAAAGCCAGTTTTTATATCTATGGGAGGCTGTTGCAGTTAATCTAAAGGAATTGGATGGGTACTAAAAACAGTGTTATGTAAATCATGTTGCATTCCTGAATTTACAGGTTAATTATCAGTTTGCTTCCTTTTAGCATAAGGCTTACAAGTGAGTTTGTAATGGTCTTTGTAGCTCCCTTTGTTTTGCCACTTCTTTGTATCTTTCTCACTTTAAAATACTTTTTAAGCACAGGGAGTTCTACAACTCCTACCAAGAAATTGCTCTACGTGTTCCAGAAGGCCGATCAGCCTTTTCTTGCTGGAGTTGCTAATTACACTACTATATGTAACAGTAGCCTCTTACTAAGTTAGGGTTTTTTGTTTGTTTTTACTAGGACGACTTCGATGTGTTAGTAGTAACTCTTTTTTTCTACAGAGCGTTCATATAAGCTCTTCCAGCTCTCATTGTCAGTAATGAAGAATGTTCATGCATCAGTTGATAATGAAGGTTAATTGGGAGATTCTGTGAACTTCGTGTATAGATTCATTCTGTGTTTACATATACATCTTCTAATCTGACATATAGGTACATGCATAGCTTTTAGTGAAGGAAGCTCTCCTAGGGTACTTGAATTGTTCTTTTGTTATAGTTCACCTGCTGCCTTTTCCTCTGCAGGAAGAAGTGAAGACACAATTGGCATGTTCTGCATTTTCCTAAATAAGTACTTTATGCGTGTGCACGGAAAGCATATCATTCTTTGACATGATGTGGTATTAATGAAAATGAGATATGGGAAAGTTTCTCTGAGATCATCACTTGCAACTTTTTTTGATAATTCCCTAATACTTTTAAAGGAATCTTTTGAGGGGTGGGAAAAGGCTGGGTAACCAAATTTTTGTTTTCCTTTTTTTAATCCCTTAACCTATTTGGGGGGGGGTGGTGTATAGAAAGCGGCTAGATTAAAAATAAGTTTTAAAATAAAAGTTGTATATATCAAAGGATAAAGAAATGAAAGAAATGTTTTCACTAGATTTCTTTCTTTTTTAGTGGAAAAAACACAAAATGTTTTCACTAGTTTCTAGAAGGTACAGACCAAGACTTCAATAATTCTAATGATAATTTCAGATATATTTCTACAGTACATTTGTTAAGTTGTAAAGTGTCATTGTTATCTGCCTCTAAAGCAGTGTCACTGCATTCTGTTCCGCAGCATCAGGATGCAATTCAAGAAACTATTAAAAAAAAAAAAAAAAAAAAACAACAAAACCACCCCAAACAAAAAACAAAGCATGTGTTTTACCAAGCATGAGAGTAAGCAAACAAATGAAATTGGGGGGCAAAAAACCTTGAAGTTCCTAATTGTATGTGGAAATATTTTGGAAACTGCTTAAAAGTCCACTTTTTTTTTTTTTATGTTGGGGTATCTACTTGGGGTCTATGGACATCATTCCTCTCAGTTGACAAACCAAACAATCTCCTACCTTTCTGAAGGACTGAACCACTGTAGAAGCTGCAAAGTGTTTAGTATAACAAAAATAGTTATGTTTTTGCATTACAGAAATGCTTAAGTCTTCAGCCTAGGCTGAGGCCACAACTACACAAGGGACTGTAAAAATACATAGGTCAAACTGCAATTTAAGTTGAGGAAAAAAAAATGACCAGATGACAGTACTTGTCAGTGTTACAGCAGTGGCTAAACCATATAACCTACTTAATCATTGAGGGTATTTTGGCTAGTATGACAAAAGACCGTAAAGAGAATTTGTGCCTTTCATCCAGCATATACTTTCTCACCATTTGCTTAGAATTTTATTGGTTTGACTTTATTTTTAGCTGGCTGAAATTTAAGAAAGAACTCCAGCTCTTGGTGGGGGGGACAACGATGGGGATGGGAAAAATCCCTGTTTACCCATATAATAATTCTGTTAATGCTTTTAATTTATTTTTAGATCGAAAATATTAGAAGAAAACATAACTACCTGCCTTTTATCATGGAATTATTAAAGACTCTAGCAGAGCACCAACAGTTAATACCATTAGTAGAAAAAGTGAGTATTTCCTAGCTGACTTTTAAGAAACAGTATATTACTATAATTCTTCATACCCTCTACTTAAAATTAAAAAATGCATTCAAATATCTTGGAAGCATAAATGGCATGGGTTGGCTTATTTAAACTGCTACATTCAGATATATTGCTAGTTTACCTGATAGTCCCTTGCAGTTCTCAAGAGGCACCATTCCAATGGAGACTGGAGATTGTAGAACTAACCAACTTTGCACTATTATACAAAGGCAAACTGTATCTCGCCTTTGATAACCTAAACAAATTTTTCTAATGGTTATATAGGAAGAGGCATCTAAAGGATCACATTACAGGCCATAAGATGCTACAAAACAAGAGACACGTGATTTGGGCTTTTCTACATGGGAAATTAAAAGTCCTATTAAAATTGTGATGTGTAGCTCCAGTTAGTGTGTGGTAGAGTTCCCCATACTATCTTGATATCCCTTTTTGAACTGAAGATTATTTAAATGTATACATAAACAATGTGTATGTACCAGATTGATCCCTTTTGCCAACCTGGACTCTTAATGCTCAGTTTTGTTGATTTATCTAGCTGTCAACACTAGATGGCAACCTTTGCACAGAGGTTCTGGTAATTCAGGTAGCTTGAAATTTGTTCTCTTCATTTTCTCTGTTCTTATACTGATTTACTGGCTCATTGTTTTCCCCTTTTTTAAGGTGTCTAGCTATTAACATTGATTTGCTGTAAAGGTTTGTATTAAGGCTTGTTTATTAAAGTGTGTCTGTCACTTTGGCAAGGTTATTAAACTGTATGGCTAGTCAAGTACTTGAATTGTAATAAGATCAGTGCTGGCTTGCATATCTACTCATGTGCCATAGACAGTGTCCCTAATTTTGAACTCACACTGAAAAAGGATCTCTATATTATTATAATGAAAAAAGAGCTAAATATTATTTAATGAGTACATTCTTTAGCTGAATTTACTTAGGAGAGTATGTTTGCAGGCCAGTAGTTTGTAAGACAGTAACTTTGGGATTTGGTTTTTAATCTTTTCCTTCTTTGGGTAACTTTTAAGGTACCCGTGAGTTTTAATCCAGTTTCATGTTAATAAGAGTTATTTATAACACCATCAAGCTTCTTTTACAAGTAAATTTCCAGTGGACCTGAGTGGCTGGTGATAACAGATCTTCATTCGAAATCACTGAATTAGATCCAGTTCTGTTCAATAATAAGTGGTAACAAGCAGCAGTCTGATTCAGAATGAACAGACGTTTTGACAGAAAGATGGCTAGTATTGCATCTGAATTGTCCCCTCTTTTTTTCACTAAATTCATAAGGAAGAAAATGCTAGTTCCCTGTCAGTTTGAACTATCTATCAATTGATACAAGTTATATGAGAATCTGTTTGCAGATATCTTGGTAGGAAGTCTAGTGGGTTTTTTTTTCCACTCTGCTCTTTTGAAAGATCTAAAAAACTAAGATCTTGGTTGCTTCAGACTTTTAATTTGTGATAATCGGTATATCTGAATGCAGTGTTTTCTTGTGACATAAAATGTTTTCATTAGGAAGAGTTATTCCTATGTTAAATGAAACGAATATGGAGGTATGAAAAATGAAGGTTAAATTATGTTTTAAAAATAGTGCTTTTTTTCACCTCTTCTTTTCCCCTATGGAATTTACCTAATCTTATAGTTTCTTTCTTATATATTTAAACCTATACGTATTCTTAAAAGGCTTTATATATGAACCTAGTGAAACAGTAGTAGGATACTTCTGAAGGGTCTAAATTTACATTTAAAATGTCTCTTTCTACAGCATATCTTGTTGGATGTTCAAAAATGTAATGAGTAATCATTCAAAGGTTCAAGAAGATCTTAGTCTTATCAGAGCTTAACATCATCTCCCTTTTTTTTTTCTAGGCGAAAGAAAAACAGAATGCCAAGAAAGTTCAGGAGGCCAAGTGAAGATGACTTTGCAAAATACATACAATTATGTGCTTCTGAAACTATTTTCATGACAACAAATAAACTTTTCATAAACTTTACATTTTGTCCAGCGCACGTTTGACAATTGTAACAGTTTGTCTTGTACTGTATGCACGGGTCTAATTTTCTTCCTTCCCCTGCATCTTGTGCATGTAGTACTGCTAAGTAATGTTTAGGTTCTCTTGGTCAAATTCAGTATTTAACAGTCTGTCTGATTTCCAAAAGCTTGGGAAGTGGACCTAAAAATGTGCAAGGCAAATGTACCCATTTTGTCCCACTTGAATATATGATAATGATACAAATGCCAGAGTTTAAGTATAAGCATGAGCTTTCTTTGCTCATCCCTACTAACAATGATAATACTATCCAATTGTTCAGTGATATACCCCGTGTCTTTCTTTTTATGAAGTATGTGTCTAATTTTTTTACAAAATTGAAAAGTATGAATTTAGCTGTAGAAACATTTGCACAGACCAATGTATAATCTCAAAAGATCTGCGTTGCTTTAGTAGAAAAGATAATAAATATTCCCATTTTTATTTTGGCAAACTTTCTTCTGTGGTATTTTATTATTGGATAAGATGATTAGGATATGTATTGGAGGTCATCAGCCTTGTGACTTTGATTATATGCGTTCTAAACTTGGGTTAGAAAGAAGGCACATTATTGTTTTGGGGAGTTAATATTCTTGGATATAAGGTAGTACTGTTCTAGAGTATGTTAAATTTAAGTCTTTAAAACAATGCTTTTCAATTGACCTTGGGAGGTAATTAATATAAGAAAAAACACGTATGGAAGATTCTTGTTGATAACAACATTGTAATGGAAGATGCTTGAACTGTCTTCCATGGACCAAAGGGAATATCTGGGGAATGGAGCTCACGTCGTGTCCTACCTTCTTAGTGCTGCTCGTGTGTGAACTATGAATAGGCAAATTGGTTTGGTAAGGGTAGTAACAGGCCATTGTAACAACACATAATATTTGAATTAACTGAAACACTGTTAGTGTATAGCATGTATATAAATTCATTTAGAAAACTTCCAGTTTTTTCCTAAAAGACTCAGGCAAGAAATAGAAAGAAAAACAAGCAAAAGAACTTGGATTGTTTGGAAGACATTTAAAACCAGTAAAGGAAGTTTGGTTTGCTTACTTTGCCTGTAGGCAGGCATACTTCATTGAACTGTGAGGTCCTTTGGTCTTGTAGGCTTATGTGATGAGAATATACTATATTTAGAGAATTTTTTGAAACCCTGATATGAAACAAATTCTGTTATCTGTTGGTGCTTCGTATATATTGCATATATATTGACAAGATAAAATTTTGGCCAAAGAAGTAAAACACGTACTGTGCTCTCCTACTGCTGAAAGGATCCACTTGCGTCATTGCTGTGGCTGGAAGGGTAAGATCTGTTTCGGAAAAGAACATGAGAATCCCTGTCTGTGTTTGTACAGAATTGATCAAGTTGATGAGAACATAAACTGTATGTGAGAGTTCCCTCCTTTAGTAATTCACTGCAGCAGTATTGTTTAGGGGAAGGGAAAGACTCTCTAAGAGCCATTTCTGACCTTAAAATTATACTCTAAACTCCATTTCAACTTGTGGAAAAGATATGTCTGTCTCTTTAAGTGGTAGCCTGATGATTCCTGCTGCATCCTGACATTCTTGGAGAATTTTGATACTTTCCACAATAAAATTTTGCTATTCCGTAATAGGTGTCAACTTAAATTCTACTGAAGTCATTCCATTCTCTTTATTTGCATGCTTGGGCATGTTCAAGAGGAAAAGGAATTTTGCTAAAGCAGCAAATTATTTTTGCAGTTGTCAACAAATTTTAATAGTAATTTTTTTAGAAATTAGAATAACTTACATTGCAAGTAAACTTTCTGGATTTTTGGAATGAAAAAGAGAGGATGGATGTAAAGATCAAATTTTAAGAAAATTTGTTAGTCCAATGCGTGAGTGAAAAATAGTTTGGTGTTTTTTTAAAGAGTATTTAATGCAGAAGTAGAATAACTCAAAACTAGCATACTTTGTTATATTGTAGAATCTTTTTTTTTTTTTCCTGATCAAAACCCGTATGCTAATTTTTCACCACTCCAAGTTTGTAAAACCATTTTTCATAATGTGTATCATGGTTTTAAAGGCAATTATTTCTAGGACAGCGTCACATGAATGTAAAGCTGTATATGATGTTGATGAATTACCAAATTAAAGGTGCCAAAAAAATCAAAATAGAGATTTGGGCCTTAATCCATCCTACAGTTTTAAGATACTGTATTTTGCTGTATATAGAACGGTGAAAGGTTTGTGTTCTGATTTTTCAAGGGCTACTGCTTTCTGCTGGTATAAACATATGGTGTGTTGTAGCTGTCAACTGAAATTTGGGTATAATGAGAATGAGCAGTAAGTTCAGTTTCTGTGAAGAATTCTGCCATACAGCTGCTGTTTCCTGTTGCCCAAAAGAGGTCAGCGTGTCTCCCATTTGCTAAAAGTTTGTTAACATAAAATCCCAATGTAAAACTTCAGTGTGCTCTCACAGCGTTTTTCTCTGGCTGCCAGTCTTAACATAGTACATAAAAATTTAAGAATCCTGCTGTAGCCTGGTTTCATCCTTCACAAGGCAACATTTTATATTTTGTACATGAATTATTTTAAAATATAAATTTGGTATACAGATACAAATTTAAAATACAAGTTTGAATGTTCAACAGTGTTTTGATTTACGAATGTCATAAGCATGTCAAAGACACATGAAAATGCAGTAGTCTGTTTTTTGGCTAAGTGAGAAGAAAGAAGACATTCCACTAGACTCATTAAGTGTTTGCTTCAGAGAAAAATATTTTTTTTCCCCAATGTATTACTCCAAATAAAATTTATTTCGGTCACAGAAAAGGCAGAGAGAATGAACTTGAGCAGAGCAAAGTATTCGAGGAAAGATTGGATCCAGATGGTTGTGGTACTGGTGACGCAGCCTTTTGCTCTGTGGAAGGAGACAGGGAGATGTTGAAAAATAAAACTTGGCAGGCATATACAAGGCCAGTGGTTTTGTATCCTTAGAATAGGTGTTTATACTTGTTTACATCTGTTCATGAAAATGACCTGTTATTGGCGGTTCTTCCATTTGAGTTGCAACATCTAAAACTTCTGCAGAAATAATTCTTTACTGTCTGTTTCATTTAGTAGTGCAAATGAGCTTATCTGGGTTTTCTTTAAAGTTTGTGACACCGCTTTTAATAAATGGGTATTGCAGGGAAAATGGTTAAGTTATCTGTACATATGCCTATCAGCTTCTTAAATGTCAGATCGAATAGCAGATTTATTTATTCTCATGATGCTGTAGAGGTAGAAAATGGAGGATATGAAGTCTATGGGTACTTTTGTACAATTTATCTGAATGTAATCAATAAAAACAGCGTCACTCCAGAAAGTGAAAGCTTAATGACTTTCATCTCTTAGAGATGAAAGGGAAATATGACTTAAGCCGAGTGTTATAATAGAGAAATTTTTATTTATCCATGAAAAGATAGAGGAAAATTATCCCCCCCCCCCCCCCCCCCCCCCCCCCGCCCCCCGGCCCCTGACACACATAAATACAAAGAGAGAACTGGGGGTGGGGGGGTGGGGGGGGAGGGAATCACTTGGAGATGGAAAATGTGTTATATTGTATTTACTTATTTGTACAAAATTCTCCTTTTGAATGTCTTTCCTGGAATGTTTTCTGAAATTGACTAACTTGGAAAATTTCAACAAATCTTTAATGATATTTGGAGTTTGTCAGTTTCACTGACAAATTCAGATTTTTAAGCTACATTTTAAGATAATGTTCATAAATCCTCTCTGTGCTTCCTCAAAACTGTTCCTGTAGGAAGCTATCCTTCTTTCCCTCCCACAACTTACGCTGCGTGCATGTTACCTTACTACCTTGCAGGGTACCATTGAAGGTCATTGATTAGTTAACAGTGGATTTATCCTTGAGTTTCCAGGATTAAAGTGCTAGAAGCCCTTGTCTTTGCAAGACTTTTGGTCCTAGTGACTTAGTTAAATCTGCAGTGTTAGTATACTCTTAAGAGTGAATGAGCAACGATAAAATAAGTTTTTAATTTATTTTAGTTGCAATAGCGGTGTACGTTCCAAAGATCTGACCTTCGGGCAGTGAGGTTATGAAAGCTACATAAATGGAGACTAAAAGTAGAAAAATACTAAGGAAAGGGTGACTAGATAGTGTGTATTTATTTCAACCGTATGGGACTGAGCTAAGTAATTTTTTATCCCTAAGATTTGTAAGAGTATTTTTCTCTTAATATCTTCTGTTGGCTTTGGCAGTCTTGTCATAGCACTACATAAAACAGGTGATTATCAGCAAGTGAAGGAGCTGTTTTAAATGATCTTACCTTGTAAGAAGTTTTGTACAACTGACAATGTGATGATAAATTCAAGTCAGTGTTTTACCTGCAGCCAGTAATGAACTCTTTAAGCGTAGTTGCATTTGTCATTGTTAAGGAAAGTTGTAAAAGTGTGTTACCTTGCATTTGTTACAGGCCAAGGAAAATATACATGAAAAACTATGTTAGCTCACGTTATTCATAATAGACTATGAACCTGAGCTTTTAAGAGCATTTACCATGGTTTGTGTAGTGCATCCAGAGAAACTGCAGACCTGTATTCATTTCTAGATGACTGGCTGAGAAGAAGCAGTTCTCAGCAGCACTGGTTGTGAACTTTGGGATATTCTCTCTTGTTCCCTGACCAAGTAATAGAATTACCACAAAAACTTCAAAATATCAAATCACCTATTGCTTTCAGGTTATACTCACTCGCCAGAAAACAAAAATCCTGTCTTTTTAGCCAGTGATAGAGGACTATTGGTGTGATGAATAACAATATTTACCTGTCCAAGACAGGGCATGTGTTAGTGTGCGTGTCATGTTTGTCAGACTTCAGGTGTGATCTTACAGCCTGGGCTGAGCTCTTTAGGTCCTTTATCCCAACATTGTATCAGTAAATCAAAGTTTCATGTTAACTCTTAAGTGGTTTCTGTGATTAGACCTGGTGAATGTAAAGAAATGAAATAATTCTTACACATCCCTTAAACTAGTCCTGTGATGGCTGAAATCTTTTCAGTTGATCATCCTGCAGCTTTCTTAAGTCATCTTACTACTGGATTTGAAGGGAAGCAATTCTACATTCTAGGCATTTCCAAAGCCTTGTATGGTACCTACCTAACCAGGTAGGTACTAAACCTTTCACGCTTCATCTTAAACTCAGTCATGTTGTATATTTCTATTGGTAAGTAAGTGGCTGATCAACCTCTTCGTAAGTTAAAGCCTGTTTTAATATGGCAGTGGTAGCATCCAACCTTATCGGATTTGTAAGGCAGCTATACAGAACCTTCTGGCTTCTGATGAACATCAAACACAGAATTTTTTAGTTGTCTTCAGAATTGGAAGTACTTCAATCCTGTCTTGAGAAAGCTGAAACTCTTCATTCTGTTACTCAGTGAAAATAGTGCTTGCTTAATCAGCCTGAAGAGCTTGAAGGCAAGGAGATCTCTGGAAGAATTAGAGTTGATGCTGAAACATATACTGTCAGACTGTTTTTGAATCTTGTATATGAAGAAGTCCCTTCAAAATTAGTGGGTGTAAGTAGGATGGCTAAGCCGCATCAAGCTGACAATGAAGTTACTCCTAGAGTAAAATAAATGTGCCCAACAAAGAATACTTGTTGGAACCTTGATCCAATTCTTTATTTGTTTTCAACCTCAAAAGCATAATAGGAAAGTTCAGTGAAGAAGCGTCAAGTTTATAGCCTGTATTCACTAAATACCTTTGTGAAAGAACACTGGTGCTCCCACAAAAGCATTTTAACATGATTTACTACTCTAAGAAGCTGGATCCAGTGTAAATCCTTACAGAGTGCTCAGAAAAGTTTGAATAATTATAGCAACAAAAGTTTTATCAAAAGTGGAAATATGTTACAGAAACTAGTTTTTGTAGAGGAGGAGCAAAAAAGTTATTTATGTTAAAAAAAAAAAAAAAAAGTCAGTCAAAATTAGATTGTTAAAGATGTATGGGCTTGATCACTTTGTGCCTTGCTAGTGAAACTTCTTTCTCTTAAAGTTCATGCATTTCTGAGATGGGAACTATGCAGGATTATAAAATACAGATTTTCTCTGAGGTCCCTGAGCGTTCTCGTGAAATAAAATATAGAGAAATGCATGCTTAGGGAATCAGCTATGGAGGAAATAGTTATGTTTATATGTTATAGTTCTCTTTTTTTATTTTTGGTGAACACCTGATAGGGATATTTAAATCGGTCATCTGTATGCAGTGGCATCTTTTTTTTTTTTTTTCATTTAATGTATTTTTATCCCTTAAGATCAAAAATAGCAACATAGCTCATAGTAAGCTCTGCTAGCATTCTCAGTCTTTTGTGTTCAAGAAATCTCTTATTTAGTGAAAGTGGTGACAATGCAGAGTTGTTCCCACAGAGTTACAATTACAAGGCTAAGTGAAATCGAGGTAGGTTTCTCTGTTATGTGTAATAGCCACAAATGTTGCAAAAAAACAGTTTAGCCATGGAGCCTTTTTGTCTGATCTGGATGATCTCACTTCCCTCTATTAATAAGATCTAATAGAGTTTGTTATATTGAAGGCACTTTGCAAGTCTAGTTAAATGTTTTGCCATGATAAGCAAGTATTTTCCATATTTTGTACAGTTTATTTATGCTTTAGTTACATCAATTGGAGATTATGTTAATATTTGACTTCTTTTTTTAACTATACACATTGCTAATTGCTAGGGTTACGTCTCTGACAATAACTAAGCAATCATCTGCAACTTTATCAGTATCTGATATTTACAGTTCAGTGAATGAAAAATAAAGTGTGCTTTTAAGCAAATATTTTTATTAATTTCTGCTAATGTTATTGATGGCAGTCTGGTACCAAGATAATTGCTGTATCCCAATTTAAACAAGAAAACATGAAATAACTGTAAGACATTTCTCATAAAAATAATTTCTGACTTGAACATCCAGCAGCACCTCTCATTTGAAACACTTTCTGCAAATGTGCGCACAAGTGTGTGTGTGAATTACCATTTCTTCACAGCAAATGCTGAAAAATGTTTTTTATAGTAACAAGTCAGATTTCCTTGTCCTTAATGGGCAATATTGTACTACGTAAGACCAAACAGTTTGTGGGTCAATGTTCCCTGTCAAGTCTATTAAGATATTATTAAGCTATTGTGCTTTTACAGTTGATGGAAAAGCAAAGAGTAAGTCTTGAAGAAATAAAATGTGTGCATAATTCTGCTGATAGTATTTAAAGTAACCTTCTGAACAGTCTGGACACATTTGACTTGACTCATTGTAGTTACTATGTGGTGTACTTCAAAAAATAAAACAGCATCATGGCTTACGAATTTTGTTTCTCAATAGAAAAATTGTTTTCCGAGAGTGGAAGAGAATATTATGAGCTTTTTCTTGTACCACGTCTTTCTCATTCCACTTTTTATTTTTCTAGTAATGCTTTAGTCATTTCTCAATCACTTAGAAATCTACAGAGCATTTCAGGAATTTTTGCACTCAGTATTTACTTCGAAGTCTAAATATGGTAGTGCTAAGAGGTGATCTAAGCATGACTACAGATTCCTAGATTACTGTTGAAAATGTAGTTTGGTTTTAAGGGGAAAAAGAAGAGACTTAAAAGTGAAGCTTCTTCAACTGCTTTAATTTATTTTTCCCCTGTTCCATCTTTTAAGTTGTCACTCTGACCTTCAGCTCCGTATCCCCACTTGCATAATATGAGAGCAGGGATTTGCTGTCTAAAGTGATGAAGCGTCATCAGGTTTGTGTTTTTAGGAACTGTATATGTCTGTGAGTGATATTTATGTTATCAGAAAGGCTTAACTAGCCAAACACGCTGTGACTTTAATCCTGAAAAAGCTCTAGTGATGGAGGGAAAAGAGAAATGTGGGTTGTTATCACAGCGCTGGGGATGACGAAAGCATATATGTTCATATATCTCATCTTTTAACTTGAAGCTGCTATGTGGGAAGAAGTGGTATCTTTATAGTGACTCCTGCCTTCCTCCAAACTATTGTTTTCTCTGTTCAGAGAATATTTATACTGTTGAAAGTTACCAGCATAAGATGATGTATCAGTTTTCCCTTTGACTTTTTTTTCCCCTCATGTAAACTCATTTCCGACTCTCTGGTAAAAAGTAAAAGGAGAGTGAGGGATGTGCTGAGTTTTCTGTATCTGTCTCACTGCCTTACCTGCTTGATTACATGAAGGAAAAAAATCATTAGAATTAAATGTTGATACATGGAAGTGAGACAGACATTACTGTCCTACTCGACAGGAACTGGTAGAGACTATCACTTAACATTGTCTACATACTAGTGAGAAAACTTCTTCTTGCCTGCCTGACAGATGATAAAGAAAGAGCTTGTCTTAGGGGAGTTTTCACGCTATGCTGAGAAATGGAGATATAAGGACAGTAGGATTATGCTGTCCCAAATACCCGAGACTCATTATCCAGAACTCATCTGTATGTCTCTGTACAGTATTACATGTGCGATGGAAAAAACACTGGGGGAAAGGAGGTCTGTGCAGCTTCTTCTCTGATGCGTCATCCAGTTTAGTAAGCCTATAAAAGCAAACAAACCTAACAACTGAATGCACTGACTTCATTTGTTCACTTGTCCAGGTTCTTCTCTGTGTATTCACAAGTCAGAAGAAAGACTGGTTTTGCCGATGTGGCCTTACTGACCAAGGGTTAGTTCTCTGTAGTGCTATTCTTCAGATGACAGGTAGTGGTTACCTAAAGATGTTGAGACGCTTGAAAATTTTCATTACACTCTAAAGAAGAGATCTCTCCCACTACCTGTGCACCTTGAAGGGTCAAGTATTTATTGTTAAGATCTTGAAACTATCTGTGCGCTTACAATCCATACTTTGTAAGAACTCATTTTACAATAACTACAGGACTGACCTTGGTCCCCTTTAAGACAATTTGGATTCTGTTCAGTGATTAAGGCTTCTTGAAGTTCAACAGTCATATCTTGAAGCATGAAGTTGCTTATTAGTTCTAAGAGAAAATAAATGAGAATATGTGTGCATGCAGTGATGAGTATGGGAACTTAGATGCCCCCATATGAAAACAGAGAAATTCCTGTTTCTGAAAAGTTGAATTATTCTTACTGAAACTGTCTCTCCTTTGTGGAAACAGCTGGTACACCAAACGCCGGTACGGCAGACTTCCAGCACATCCTTAGGCTGTGGAGTAGTCTTGCTAGATCTCATAATCTCCAGCTTCATAGCTTGGTATCTTGGCCAAAGAATCTTGAGAAATGTCTCTCACTCTCTATGCCTCAGAGTTTGCCTTGGAAAAAAGGAAGAAACATCAAAAAGTTGTATAGCATTTCTTGGCTCTGGCAAAGGAGAGTGAGGGAGATTTGGAATAAGGTGGTAAAACCAAATTGGGAATAATAATAGGAAAGCCTAAGAAAGAATAGTTATATAAATCATTAGTTGTTTCTTTTTTGTTTTGTTTTCTTTTCCCAGAAGAAGAGGAAAAAGTTGGGTGAAAGGTACTTACTTCAGTGATCATGAGATGATGAGCAATTATGTAACAATCTAAGTGTAAAGTTATAGAATCATAGAATAGTTTGTGTTGGAAGGGACCTCTAAAGGTCATCTAGTCCAACACCCCTGCTGTGGGCAGGGACATCTTCAACTAGATCAGGTTGCTCAGAGCCCCGTCCAGCCTGACCTTGAAGGTTTCCAGGGATGGGGCATCCACCACCTCTCTGGGCAACCTGTGCCAGTGTTTCACCACCCTCAGCATAAAAAATTTCTTCCTTATATCTAGTCTCAATCTACCCCCCTTTAGTTTAAAGCCATTCCCCCTTGTCCTGTCACAACAGGCCCTGCTAAAAAGTTTGTCCCCATCTTTTTTATAAGCCCCCTTTAAGTACTGATAGGCTGCAATAAGGTCTCCCTGAAGCCTTCTCTTCTCTAGGCTGAACAGCCCCAACTCTCTCAGCCTTTCTTCATAGGAGAGGGGTTCCATCCCCTGATCATTTTCGTGGCCCTCCTCTGGACCCGCTCCAACAGGTCTGTGTCTTTCCCATGCTGAGGGCTCCAGAGCTGGATGCAGTACTCCAGGTGAGGTCTCACCAGAGCAGAGTAGAGGGGCAGAATCACCTCCCTCGACCTGCTGGCCACGCTTCTTGTGATGCAGCCCAGGATACGATTGGCCTTCTGGGCTGCGAGCACACATTGCTGGCTCATGTCCAGCTTTTCATCCACCAGTACCCCCAAGTCCTTCTCAGCAGGGCTGCTCTCAATCCCTTCATCCCCCAGCCTGTATTGATACTGGGGGTTGCCCCAACCCACGTGCAGGACCTTGCACTTGGCCTTGTTCAACCTCATGAGGTTCACACAGGCCCACTTCTTGAGCTTGTCCAGGTCCTTCTGGATGGCATCCCGTCCCTCTGGCGTGTCAACCGCACCACTCAGCTTGGTGTCATCTGCAAACTTCCTGAGGGTGCACTCGATCCCACTGTCTGTGTCACTGATGAAGATATTAAACAGTACCGGTCCCAATACGGACCCCTGCGGGACGCCACTCGTCACCCATCTCCATCTGGACATTGAGCCATTGACCGCTACCCTCTGGATGTGACCATCTAACCAATTCCTCACCCACCGGACAGTCCACCCATCAAATCCATACCTCTCCAGTTTAGAGAGGAGGATGTTGTGGGGGACTGTGTCAAAGGCCTTACAGAGGTCCAGATAGACGACATCTGTAGCCCTTCCCATGTCCACTGATGTAGTCACTCCATCATAGAAGGCCACTAGGTTGGTCAGGCAGGACTTGCCCTTGGTGAAGCCATGCTGGCTGTCTCAAATCACCTCCCTGTCCTCCATGTGCCTTAGCATAGCTTCCAGGAGGATCTGTGCCATGATCTTCCCAGGCACAGAGGTGAGACTGACTGGCCTGTAGTTCCCCGGGTCTTCCTTTTTTCCCTTTTTAAAACTGGGGGTTATGTTTCCCCTTTTCCAGTCAGTGGGAACTTCAGCGGCCTGCCACAACTTCTCAAATATGATGGATAGTGGCTTAGCAACTTCATCTGCCAGTTCCTTCAGGACCCGTGGATGGATCTCATCGGGTCCCATGGACTTGTGCACCTTCAGGTGCCTTAGATGGTCTCAAACCTGATCTTCTCCCACAGTGGGTGGCTTTTCATTCTCCCAGTCCCCGCCTTTGCCTTCTGCAGCTTGGGTGGTGAGGCTCGAGTACTTGCCAGTGAAGACTGAGGCAAAAAAGTCATTGAGTACCTTTGCCTTCTCCGTGTCCCGGGTAACCAGGTCTCCCGTTTTGTTCTGGAGAGGGCCCACTTTTTCCCTCATCTTCCTTTCATCCCCGACGTACCTATAGAATCTTTTCTTGTTGCCCTTGATGTCCCTGGCCAGATTTAATTCTATCAGGGCTTTAGCTTTCCCAACCTGATCCCTGGCTGCTCGGACAATTTCTCTGTATTCCTCCCAGGCTACCTGTCCTTGATTCTGCCCTCTGTAGGCTTCCTTTTTGTGTTGGAGTTTGTCCAGGAGCTCCTTGTTCATCCATGCAGGCCTCCTGGCGTTTCTGCCTGACTTCCTCTTTGTTGGGATGCATCGCTCCTGAGCTTGGAGGAGGTGATCCTTGAATATCACCTAGCTTTCTTGGGCCCCTCTTTCCTCCAGGGCTTTGTCCCATGGCACTCTGCCAAGCAGATCCCTGAAGAGGCCAAAGTCTGCTCTCCTGAAGGCCAGAGTAGTGAGCTTGCTGTGTACCCTCCTCGGTGCCCTAAGGATCTTGAACTCCACCATTTCGTGGTCACTGCAGGCAAGGCTGCCCTTGAGCTTCACATTCCCCACCAGCCCCTCCAAGTTGGTGAGAACAAGGTCCAGCATAGCACCTCTCCTCGTTGGCTCCTCTACTGCTTGGAGAAGGAAGTTATCATCGACGCATTCCAGGAACCTCCCAGATTGCTTATGCCCTGCTGTGTTGTCCCTCCGACAGATATTGGGGTGGTTGAAGTCCCCCATGAGGATCCAGGGCTTGTGAGCGTGAGGCTGCTCCTATCTGTCTATAGGGGGCCTCATCCGCTCGGTCTTCCTGGTCAGGTGGCCTGTAGCAGATCCCCACCATAATGTCACCTGTCCCTGCCTTCCCTTTAATTCTGACCCATAAGCTCTTGGTCGGCTCCTCATCCATCCCCAGGCAGAGCTCCATGCCCTCCAGCTGGTCATCGGCATAGAGGGCGACACCCCCTCCTCGTCTCCCCTGCCTGTCCTTCCTAAAGAGCCTGTATCCCTCCATCCCAACACTTCAATCATAGGAGCCATCCCACCACGTCTCCGTGATGCCAATAAGGTCGTAGCCCTGCAGATGTGCACACGTCTCTAACTCCTCTTGTTTACTCCCCATGCTACATGTGTTTGCATAGAGGCATTTAAGTTGGGCCCCCGATGAAGCTGTCTTACTGGCTGGAGTTGCTTTGCGCTGCTCTTCAGGCGCTCTCCTGCTGACCTGTGTTCCTTCTCCAGGCTCTGGGCATCTATTGCTGGCCCTGGCATCAAACTGGTAGGAGTGGGATGGATTGAGGTTCCCCTCCCCCAGCATCTCTAGTTTAAAGCCCTCTTCACCGGCTTGGCAAGCCTATGACTGAAGATGCTCTTCCCCTCTGACAGATGGACCCCGTCAGCCCCCAGTAGACCAGGTTTCTCAAAGCGAGTCCCATGGTCTAAGTAGCCGAACCCCTGGCTGTGGCACCAGTCCCGTAACCATTTGTTGGCTCGCCAGATTCGACTGGCCCTTTCAAACCCCTTCCCTTTGACCGGCAGGATTGATGAAAAGACTACCTGCGCTCCCGAGTCCCTTACCGCCGCTCCCACGGCTCTGCAGTCCTTCTTGGTAGTCCTCAGACTGCTCCTGGCTGTGTCACTGGTGTCCGCAAGTTGCAAGTGAAGTCTTTGGATGTAGGGTGTTTTGGGGCAAAGGAGGTTTGCTGCTCTTTAGAGCTGCTTGGGTGACCCCTCAATTCAATACATGGCACGTTGAAATAACCATATAGGCTTTTCACATGTGTGTATACATTTTTATGAGATCTTGTGTCTGAATTTCCTGAAATATTTTTGAGGCAAATATTTGGCTTAGACAATCTTTTTGTTCATAGTAAACAGAAGATCTATGCAATAAATTTGACTGATTTGTAATAATATTTACAAATGCTAATCCCGGTGATGGTCAGTCATTTTACTTATAGAGTACAGGAATCCTGAATGTGTCTTTTGGATGTAGTTAGACCTATTCATATTCCACTATGATGTTTCTCTGAGTAGCTTTTCAACACATACTGCCTCTTCTTAGCACTTTATTTTGCATTTTTCCACAATGTTGAGCATCTTATAACATGGGTTCAAGTCTAGGGAACATTGAACCTGGCCTTTAGCTTTGACTCTTAAAAATTCATGCTTTAGTTTTACGTCAAACAGTTCCCTATCTGAAGTATGCTGTTACGTCAATGACTTGCAGTTTGTTTGAGGAAGTTAATTCTGTTGGCATTTGCTGCAATTGTTTCTGCTAGGTTCATGATGTTAGGTAATGAAGAATCTAAACCTCTTAGTATGTTCGAAACATGAGAGTCAGACATGACAGTAAAAACATCAGTGAATTCCATAAGCAGCAAGAAATTTAGCCTCAGGAAGTAGCAATAGATAATGATGTTGTATGTGATTCATGTTCCACTAAACCTGATTCACTTCGTGTGACTCATAATAAATCATTGATTAAACATAAAACGATCTTCCTCCCATTGCAAAAAGCATAGAGATGTCCAATAAAAATAACCAGGAGATTTGGTTCTGCCTGGGAAATCTGTTCAGTAGTTGCTTAACTGAAGGTATTCCTGTTGTTCGTGAAAGTTCCCATAAGAACTTAATTATAAATTCCTGGTCAGAATGAATTTTTAATACTTAAGATACCAGAAATGTCATCCACAAGTTGGATCAATTAAAGCAAGGAAAAGTACTGAAGCAAATAATTGAGGGCAGTTTAAAAGAAAAGATATAATGAGTGCAACTGAATTTCAGTTTACTTGTTGTGTGACAAAGTCTTCCTTTTCCCTCTCAGAATTTTTATGATTGTAGGAAGCACTCTGGATAAGAAATGTTATGCACACAAACATTATAACCAATGTTATTGGAAAACTGAATCTTACAACTGAGAAGAAAAAAGGAACAAAGTTTGAGTGTAGAATGTTAGTCTTTGCTTTACGCTTCTACTTAAGAAGGATGTTATATATTTTCACTTTTGAGATCATTTCACTACATACATCTAAATGAATGCATTTGACTTGCCATTGTTGCACAACAAACATGGAAAATAACAGGAGACATGAAGAGGAAAAATATTGTGTCTATGTTCCATGCCTACAGAAAACATTCCCTCTGTGCTCCCCCCTGCCCCACCCCTTATTTCTGTTTTAACGGTATGCTTGAAGTTTTGAAGATTCCTGAACCTCTTGCACCTAACGCATGATCCAGAATAAAGCCTCTGGCTGTTTGGGCTTGAAAAAACACCTTGCCCGAGTGCATCCTCTCCCTTCCTTCCCCCCTCCCATCGCTACATTTAAGGTCCCTGCATTGCAGTCATGCCCATGCCTAGCTGTGTACCCCGTTAATCCATACCCTGGCTCCGACCCACAGGCTCGACTTTCTGGCTTGACTTCAAACCTGCCTCAATGCTGTGGACTTCCCTGGTGATCCCTGCTTGTGCCTGACCCTGGTTACTGTCTGCAGATCTGATCCTGACCCTTACCTGCTGGTTCAGCTTCTTGGCTTGACATTGGACCTTCCTCATATCCTGTCTGAAGACCTGGACTGTGCCTGAGCCTGGCCCCCATCACTGGACCTGCTCTGCTCACCTTGGCCAGGTACGGTGGGACTGCGCTGCTGTGGGTGAGGGCACTGCCCTGCCTGCCTCCCTCTTAGCCCAGCTCCCAGCTCATCCTCCCAGGTAGAGCAGCCTGCCCTCACTGCTCCCTGACTGCGTACTGCTCTGTATCAAGCATTGATCAAACTACAACAGCCTACTGCATTGACCTGGATCAAACTAAAACATACTGAATACCATCAAAATCATAGCTATGTCCACGACTTGGTGGTTTTTATATCAAATTAAAAAAAAAAAAATTCTGTGCTTATCAAATAAGGTCTCAAAGAATTCTTAGGTGTTTATGGGGTTTATATGCATAATTATATTAAGATTGCTTTCTGACAGTACTGTCCTCTGATTCTTAGCTTAATATTTTGATTCCTCCTTCTGTGCTAGCTGTTTTTCATAGCAATCACACAGTCATTCTGGCGCTCTGGAGCTTAATGTGCTTCTAGATTTCAATTTATTCCCCCCCCCCGCCTCTTCTTCCTTCACTTCGTGCCGTACTTCCAGTCCTTCAACTCAGTCAGATCCAGTGACTCTAGAGAGACCGTTCAGTGCTCACACTGTACTGCAGGTGTGGCTTTTTCTAGCTTCTGCCTTCTTCCTAGCTAGCAATCCCAAGATGTAGTAACATACCCTTAATGTGAAAGCAATCCTCAGTAACTTTCATAAAGGAATTGTCCCAATGACAAAATGTTCAGGTCAAATTTCTAATAATTTCATGGTAGTAGTATGTTACATAGATGTCCCTTCTTCGTGTATCTCCTTTACATGCTCAAGTCTCTTCAATATGTGGGAAAGTCTAATTCCATGTTTTTCTTTCTTAGTTTGTCAGTTACCAAATGGGATATGAACTGGCGATGACGTTTTGTGTTATGTTTATAAGATATTATATAAACATGTAATTTTACAGTAAAATAGAAATACCAAAGTCAAAGCTAGAAGATAATGTTTGGCTGACCGTTTCAGAAATATTTTTTGATTTATTCAATGTAGGACACCATAATCTATGGTTGGCTTTGGAGGCCTGGCCCCTAACAGTGTTTGTGTGAGGGAAAGGAGAGGAAAAAAAAAAAAAAATTTGTCGTTTTCACTGGAAATGATGCAGCAGTATCCAAATTCTGTGCAGCTGGAATTTTGGTTCAGTGCTTTGAAGTGGGATGAGACACTTCCAGTAGATTGTTATCCTTTCTATATTTTATGAATCACTCAAAGCTGCACGCTGTGCCATCTGCTAACAATTTGAAGCCACCAAAAACCCATTAACAGTATTGTCTGGATTACTTAACAAAAGTCTAAGGGTGCCTAGGGCTTGACACAGACTCAGGATACCAAAAATGGTAAAAGTTGTGACCACCGGAGAGGAAGCCAGGTGTAATTGAAAGGGCTTCGTGCAATACAGAAATTGGACGCTCTCCTGTCTTGAGGAAAAGTTAGTAATGCTTGTATACAAGATGATGCTGGAATTGAAACTACTTGGAGAGTTTATGGAAAACTGAAAACAAAGAGCTGAAAAATGGAGCTTAATACCAACAAAGAGTACTCGAACTGGAAAAACAAGAAAACTGGCCTTTTCTGCCACACAGACAACTGTTTGGCAGCTTCTGCAGAAGTGGAAGGGACTTAAAAAGAAGCAATGAGAAGGGCAAGAATTTATATAATGCTAGAGCTACTTGTTTTTCATGTTAAATGAAGCTGTATTGTAGTAATATTCATGCAGTATTTGCATCAGGATAATTGCATCATACATTCTGCCATAGTTCTTTCCAAAACAAATGAGTACAACTAGATATACGAGAGATAAGCAAGTTAGATAGTACCATCAAAGAAAATGCCCCAAGACTTTTGTTCTCAGAAATCTAGGGCAGGGATTGGAAAGTTTGTAATGAAGGTGGTAGAAACACTTGAAAATATGCTTTGGTTGTGTGATGGGAGAGCAAGAAAGTGAAGAACCCCGTTTCTTTGTGTCGTAAGGAAGTAAGAATTGTTCATTATTCTTGTAACTCTCGCACCAATTTTTGTTAACACTAATGTCTCAGAAATGATTATTTTTCGTTGAGCAGATCTGGATGGCTTCTTTTCTGCTATGCAATACAGAGTTATCGAACTTTCTCTTCTGTCTGTATCCATACATTACCGTAGGTGGCAGCTGGAGATATACACCGGTATGCAAAGCTGTTCATGCATCCTTTCTGTGGATGATAGCTTCTTTTTCACTGCAGAGCTAAAGTCAGTGACTTCCATCTACCACATGGTTTATTGCATATGCAAACAGAATGTACAGGAAATAAAGTTTATAGTTCTCAACTGCTGTAAAATCTTAATGATTGCGCTCACAGGAGACACAGTGGGTAATGCTTCAGGTTCTGTTTTAGATAGCCTGAATTTACAGTCCAGATCTTTGTTCTGGCATAAAGGCTTGCTTTGTCCATATAAAATCCTTCATTTTGAAATCCTACATTCATACACTCCTCCCCCCCCCCCCCCCAAATAAAAATATTTAATAGAAAAATCAGACAGTATGTCAGATGCATCAGCCATTCCACTGGTGAGAAAAACTGATGTGTACTAATGGTTTTTTAAAGATGAGCCATGTTAATTGGTTATGGTTTAAATGTTTCAATTAGTTTTGGACTTAGGTCTCATACACACATAAGGAAGTTTTTAATGATCCTTCTCTTTCTTGTGATGATGTCGTGATCAACAGTGGAGCTTAAGAGCTTCATGACTTTTTTTTTAGATGTTGTCACAACCTATTTGAAACTTTTTTTTTAGTGTAAGAAGAATTTTTTTTCCCACCATTTGACTGATTCCCAGTTCTGCAAACATTTATGTACACATGAAGAATCCTACTGAAGTCAGATTTCTTACATAAATAATTCATGTAGACATGTAGGAAGGCTCATGCCTGTATATATAATTTATGTACTTGATTAGTTCACTGTCTTTGAGTATCTACTTGCTGTATTTCTAAAAAGTTTTCAAATATGAGATCCTAGTGTCTAACTGCAGCAGATAAGAAATACCTCCAATGTTTTCTTTCACACTTTAAGTAAAACTAAGTTCAGAACAGCTCTGAGAGAGTGAGGAATTAAAAATGAGATGTTTCATTTAGACTGGGCTTTAGTCCATATTGTTCTTAGTCCATTATTTATAAGAGGTTTTATGCTTTACTGTTCTCTCATGTATTTACAAACTTGGTAAATGCTCAGTGTTTGAGGTGACCATTTCTTTCTGCTAAACCATGTATTGAAAAATTAAAGTAAAAAAAAATCTTCTACGTACTGTTCCTGTTCTTCATTTTTACCTAAACTTATCTTTATTCTTTGATACTCTTGTAATTGCTTTCCTGACATTTTTTTCTTTTGCAACATGGTCAAGCAAAATATATCAATTTCACCAGTTCATGACAGAAGGAGGTTGAAGAAAAACAGAAAGTTGAGTAATATTTATAGATGCAAAGACTTCTTTGAAATTACAAAATATTAAACTAGTTTGCTTTGCATGAAGTACTAATTAATTAATCCAGTCCTAATGTATGCTTTCGTATTTTTATCTCTGAGCATAAAGCATACAGTAATGGATTTTTAAACTTGAAAACCCCATTTCTCTGACTACTACGTAGAAGTGGGAGACAAAGGTCATTTTTTCAGTGGTAGTTTGATCTCTTCGTCCAGCTTCTTCAATGGACTTTGGAAATGTTGGAAGTATGAAGGCATATTTTTACTTTTAAGTGTGTGTTGTACCACATACATGGTTAGTACATACAGAGTTAATAAAGCATAAACACTAATTGGGTTTGTATTTGCTTTGCTGTTAAAACTGCCTCAGTATTTACCAAATAGTCCAACTCTTCTTGTATTTCAAGGATACAATGTGTAAGACCAAGTCAAGGTTGGACATGCCTTTCTTTGGGAGCTACAATTACTGTTCATAGATGCCAGCTAGTTTTCCTGATTCTTTTTATCTTTTAGACAACATCACAGGCTTAATGATGTCTGACATGTCCAGAAAGGCTTGTGACACTGATGGGAGAGGAACTAGCCTCTCCTAGTGTGTCCCTAGCCTAGGGACATTTTATTTTCCAAAGATAATGCATGTGAGGAACTTGGGAGGATGAGCTTGCTGCAGAGATGAGACTCTCCTTTCTGCCTAAGCCAGACAGGGGGAGCACCAAGTCTGGATATCCTCCTGCAGTGGAGCCACTTCTGGTTTACAAGTGCCTTCAGAATACCCTGTCCTCAATGAATGTTTTGTCCTAAACTCTGAGAAAACAGAGCTGATAGCATGGGGTCCTCCTTAGCTGTTTGCTCTTCATGTTTTCAGGCTGTATCGACATAGCCTACGTTGGCTACAGTATGACTGTAATTTATTATGGTTAATTGGAGTAAAAATGCAGAAAATGCAGCCAGCAGAGACTGATGTGGAAAGCTCTTTGCTACTTACAGAGTGGACAGTGTTTCTGTATTTTTATTGTATTCTTATGTTCTGACTCTATCTAGATTAAGGTACATCTGCCCCTACTGTTATGCTACACCCAGTGTCCTCGCTGTGGGAAAAGGAGAGAATTTCTGCTTTCTTCCTTGGGGAATGCCTTAACCACGAGGGGGTTATGGAGCAGGTAAGCACTATCACTGCTATTTTCATCTGCGCACCTTTAAAAGAAAAGTGTGAACCCTGTTCTTCTTTGGAAAGGAAAGTTGTGGAAACCTGTTCATCAGGTGTGCGCTGGACTCTGCACACAACGTCACCCTCACATTCTCCTGAGCTTAGTGTCCTGTGCTGGCAGAGGCGGGAGGGAGAGGATTTACAGTGGCATTACATTGGGTGTTTGCTATAGGCCACTTGTAGGAGTCTCCGTCTTCCTGGCTGTTTTGGACACTAAGTTCCCCCTCAGTGTTGTAGTAGTGAACAGCACTTTACTGGAGTTTAGAGACCATCTGACTAAAAGATACAGACTTAAATCCTCAGATTCTTTAGTGGCGTTGGATGTCAAGAGTTTCTGTGAAAATCATTGCACTCAACCACTTAGGATATCTTCTTTGGCAACATATAATTTACATGATACGCTACTTTTGGAACTGTATCTCTGTATTAACAGCAGTGAGGAGAATCAATGCGCACAGCATGTCAACAAATGACTGGATGTGCGTAATGCAGGGACTGTGTTCAATTACTGCCCGGTCTATGCTGGCTTCTTGGCTTGACATTTTCATACCCAGTCACTATAAAGCACTGCTGTAGCATGTTGGATTTGCCTGTTCTGCGCTGACTCCTTTAGCAGGAGGTCTGAGTAGGCTAGATGAGGCTGAACAGTGTTTATAATTGGATTATAGCTTAGAGAGTCTAACATGATTTGGCTTTAAGCATACAAAGAAAAAATAGCTTTTTAATACAATTCAAGCAAATCATAACAAGTGAGCTGCTGGCAATAGTCTTTCTGATGTAGAGAAGTCTTAAGTCTTATCTTAACTGACTAAGAGTGTACATTAAATTAATCACAAGCTCCTAGAAGTTAATATTAACTCAATTAGACTGAAATCACCATTATACTATATTTTGGAAATTCATTAAATAAGGAAGTTTGCACTTATGTTCAGTTGCGTCAATTCTCTTATGATCCATTTTGTTTGCATCTTTATCTTTCTTCAAGTCCTTGGCATTTAGTAATTATTAAAGAGAGCAGTCATGCCTGTAGTTAAAACACTGTCTAAATTGTTAACAGGACTGAAAAAAACCCTGTAGCAGCATCCCGTTTTGCCTCAAGACTTGCACCTAATGACTTTTTAGTTTTGTTTGGGTTTTTTAATGCAATTTTCTCTGGGTGTTGGTTTTTTTTTTACTTGGAGGATTATATATGACCTTCATAAGCAGGCATGTTGCATTTTATGTTCTTAAGTAATAATGTTAGTGTCTTTACATAGATAAGGAGGAAGTTGGCCTAAAATTGTCAATTTCAGTATCTCAGTGAGCATTTTGATGAATTTTTTTTTTTTCTCAACAACCTTTTATTTGAATTCAAAATCCTACATGAATAATGATATGATTTTGATATGTTATCACTTATGAAAGGTTCTTCTCCCCACAAAAAAAAAAAAAAAAAATTGTGTGTAGTCTCCTAACAAGGTAAGATATCCACTGTCACAGAAAAAGATTCTTGCTTGTCAGTCACTGCATTAAATTTCTCAACATCCATTCTGGTTTTGGGCCCTTGTATGTCCAACAGACATGAAGAACTTCCATTATTTCATAGCTCTCTTGAACAGAATAATGTCTTTTAGTGAAATTTCAAGTGCAATATCCTCTTTGTATTGGTACACATAGCACACAGGGTATTTTGTTCTAGTTTCCTGTGAAAAATAACATTCCTTTTGTAAAGTTTGGCTGTAGAGATGGAGAACTACAAAGGTTTCAAGCGCCATTCATGGACTTCACACTAACATGTACCCTAGAGCTGTTGACTAATAGGAAACAAAGTTTAGCCATGAGAGCCTGAGGTAGGGATGTCGTTGCTGAAATGGAGGTTCTTGGTCGCTTAATCCTTAGTGCGTCTGCCAAAAACTTGTTATGATAACTTCTGATTTTTATTTCATTTCAGCAGAAAAATTTTATCTGAGTCATGAATCTGGAAAACATTTTGATTTGGAAGTATCAGTTAGCCCCTTTCTGAAAAGAAGATTCTGGAAAAACATATTTTTTAAAGTTTAATTTGAGTAGGTACATTTAAAAGGAATCCTTAGACTCTAGCTGACAGTGCAGTGGAGCCTCTGAGAGGCTCCAGTTATGGCATAATAGATATGGTAAAAAAGATAGGGTATAAAGCAAAAAAAGTTGACAATAGAGTGCAAGAATCTCAGATGGCACTAGCTAGCTTATCACCTCTGCAATCAGTGACGCAAAATCAGTTTGCAGCAGCACTAGTTCCCATGTATTTATGTAATTGTGGGAATAAAATCTAACGAAGCTCCTGAAAGCAAAATGTTTTAGCATTTGTTGTTGTTTTTTGTTTTCTCCCCTGCCATTTTGGGTCAACAAATTCAGACAGAAGAAGAGCAGAAGCAGTTCTGGTATGAGTATGAGTATTGCATGTTCCTACATGCATATGTGGGTGGGAGTGATTTTTCTGTTTTGTTTTATTTTAAACCAGTTTTGACTGTTACGTGTGCTTACACATCAATGTTAGTTTGCATAAATTAAACCTCAGGTGCACAAAGACAATGACAGCTACTGCAAAGAGATGCTCCCTTCTCTTTTTCTGTTCTTAGTTTTGATCCTAAAAAAAAAAAAAAAAATCCTGGAAGTTAAAACTCAAATCTTTTAATTATTGTATAAAGACGTCAGAAAGAAGAAACAAACAAAAGAACAAGGGATTTCCTTGTGCCTCTTTCTTTCATCCCAAACCTTGTCTAAAAACCTGAAGGTACTACTCGCAATATTGCCAAGTTATCCTACTTCAAAGGGGTGCTCAGGATTTATAGTATTAGTTCCCGAGAAACCTAGGCTGTGTCTGGGTTTTTTTTTAATGCTGGCTTCATTCAGTTACTGAGGATCTTTTCTATTTATACAGTACATGTTAGATAATGAAACTATATGCTTATAGTAGGCATACCTCCCATTCTGTTACAACTTGATTACTTCTTTTTTTTTAAAGTACTGCTAGAGCAGAACTTCAAAAGCAGTCAGTGTCTTATTCTTGTTCTTCTAATGAGTTGTTGTTAGAAACTGCATCTAACTCAAAAATATCCATCTTCAGCCTGCCCTTTCAGAGCTGTCCATAACAGGACGTGGTTTTGTCAGTTCCTCATTTTAAAAGGAAATGTTAAATCTCTTGCATGAGACTCGCCACATCATGACCTGAAGCAAATGTTTGTCTCGTATTTCATAATATGGGCTGGCTGGTGGGAAAAAGTAAACCTGAGCAAAGGGAGAAGATATGTGTCTTGCAAAAGTAACTGTAACCTATTTTTATCAGGGTCAAATCTTTTTCCTACTGTCAGAAGGATGTAACCCCTATAAACAGGGCCTGCACAGATTCTGACCCAGACACATTACTTACAACGTGGATATCAGAACTTTTGTCCCTTGCTCCAAAATTTACTCTGCTGAATTTCACAGAACTGAGTAAATTGGCTGAATTCGACAACTTCTGAAAAATTTGGTAGAGCATCTTTTTATGCATGAGGGCAGGAAACATATTTGAGTTGCTACCTTTGCCTTTCAGGTGGCTGCAGTATTGCACCTAGGACATCACTGGGAAATGTAGATCTTGCTGTTGGCAGAGGCGGTGTGTGGGCTGCTCAGCAGCAAATCAAGTGAGAACGAGTCCTGGCATAAGTAAAAATGGCAGCTCTGATTATATAGAGGATGAAGTTAATGAGCGGTGTTTTGTCCTCAACATCAGTTTCTGGCTTTCCCTTGTTGTGTCAGACATACAGTCTTTCAAATACAGACCTCCAGGTCGGGTTTTGCGGCATGGGGCTTCCATGGCCCCTGCTGACGGCAGGGAGGTGAGGAGTTTCTCAGTCTTCTTGGACAGTCTGATCAGCTTTTCAGTGTGCTTTCTGACACAGCTCAAATGTACTGCGTTGTGGGTGTCTCTACTTCTATCCTGAGACTTCTCTCAGGAAATAGCTAAGCTAATTTTAGAAGCAAAAACAGTTGAAAGAGGCCCATTGCAAATGCAGCCAGAGTATCTCCCATCTAATCAGTTATGAAATCTGATTGATGCTAAAGCTTTTTCTTAGCAGAATGTTTATTAATCTTGAAAGGGGTGGGGAGAAAAACAACACGAGACCTTTTACGAGGCAGACATAAATGAACAGAAGCTCTTTAAAAATGAACTTGTGGGAACTGGGAGATTGATGCAATACATCACAGGGACAGAAAGGCCAGACGACAGCTTTCCGAGTACATGTTGGCATAAAATCAGATAGAGAGAAAAGAAACTATGGTACTTTTTGCCTGACACGACCTGAGGAAAAATACTGGCTGTTGTGCAGCTCTTGCATGCTTATCGTGGGCATATCATGTTCTGTAGTGATTAAAATACAACTTCTGGTGACAGCAGGAACCCAAATGCCCTTCTGAATTGTGTGCAAAGTGCGACAGTTGTTCCTTCAGCCCAGTTCATGTTTCGGTGTATGTTTTAGCAACAGCTTTTTATTGCATTTGATTCCTATATCGTTGCTCTGAATGAAAATACAAAATCTTATAGCAATATTCTGTTTATAAGGCGAAAAGTAACCTGTTGTCAGGGTCTATGAATGTTGTATGGATTCACACTGTGACAGGAAGGCAGAAAAGACAAAAATGAAATTACTTGTATTTTTAAATCTTTCATCTAAACTCTTTTACTGCTTTTTTTTAAGTTGTGTTGCAGAATGAACAGCTGTAGGAGAATACTTTTTGCACCATGAGTAGAACTAGCATTATTTCCATAGCAGGACTACTGTTGAGGGCCCCTCTCTTCTTATGTTGACTACAAGAGCCTGGGAGATAAAGACAGTGTACGAGCTTCTTCACTTGTGCTCTGTCATGTCTCTCATCCATTTTCTGGTGTCTGCTCCCGAATAGATCTTTACCATGTTCCAGTTCACACGGGGTGGGGTTTTTTTGCACATACTGAGGATTTGTCTCATTTGAGTCTCACATAATTATTACTAGACTTGAAAATGTTACTGGGCTGTAGGCATGAGAAACAGACTTTAACCTAAACAGAGTAGGTTTGAAACTAAAAGGTTTGAGCCTGGATTTAAACACTGACAAATTTTTGGCTGCATATTATAGCCCAAGTTACAAGGTGCCATCTTATTTGGAACTGTACATACATTTCTTCTCTGATTGCTACATGCGAAACAACCAATTCCCTCTCATTTTCAGTAAGATGATGCTTCCTGGTCTTCCTTGTTACCAGCTTCAGAAAAAGGGTATTTTGTACAGAGAAAAACTATCTGTCATAAACCTAGTGCCATTCTAGAACATTTTGTTACAACTGTTTGTGCCTCAAACGTCATCTTTGGGAAGACTTTTTATCTCTCTTAGTCTGGGCCAAAGTGAACACTGATGAGCTATTTCTTGTGTGATTGAAGTTCTCGGAGCACAACTGATAACAGCAGTAACAGTCATGTAACGTACAACTTGTTATAACTCTCTGCTGTAGAGGGTTTTACCAAGCTCTTGCCACAAACTTTAGTGGGAACAGATGAGTCTGTGCTGAAAGCTTTTGACAAATCCTTTCCAGAGCATTTTTTGAGAACTGTAGGACCTTTTTGAGGATATATGTAAAGACCCAGCATGAGGCACGGGAGTGAGAGCCCTAAGGCAAGGAAACTGTTCCACTATTCATGTTCTTAAAATTTCTTTGGTGCTCAAGTCACTTCTGAGTCAAAAACAATCACATATTAGACCTCAGCAAACTTGTGAATGTCAGAATTATTTTGGGGAATTGGGATCCTTCATCATAACCACATATTTTGCCAAGATATGATGTGTTCCCCCAATTCAAAGAAACTGTAAATACTACAATTTAGCCAAATTATTATTCCCTCGCTATGCCTAAACTTCAAAGAAAAACAGTTTCTTAATAGTTTGTATGATGCTATAAATAATTTATTTTTATTGCATACTGAGAAAAGAATAGTATTTCATGAGTCATACTTATTGTGGGGTCTGTAGACAAAGCTTTCAAGGCCTGATGTGTTCCCACAATGTGCAAAAGCCTTAAGGTTCAACAGTCTTGCTTCTTCCAACAATAAATTAAAGACAGATTCTTAAAATACTTTGACATGAGTAGCTGAACCTACTTCAGGAAACACCTTGGTAACTAAGTTGCTGTCAGATCCGAGCAGAGGAAAGGAACTATATACAAAGCCTCATTACAGGTCAGATGAAGAAAAATCTTTGTCCAGAAATTTCTTGGGTTTGCTTGGTGTCATCAGTCAGTGTGTTGGAGGTAATGTGTTTACTGAATGCTTTAATGTGTAACTGCCAGGATTGTTTTTTGGGTTTTTTTAATTATTTACTTGAAATGAAGCCTGCTTAAAGGAAGTCACACTTGGCCATAATTTATTGCAAGTGGTACAAATCCTGTTCTGTTACACCTCTCTAATCCTGTTGAAGTCCATGGCAACAAAGAGAAGCATTTGACCGTCATTATTATAATTTAAAACTTTGAGCCAAATTGCAAGTTCAACTGTCTCTACACCATTTTGGTCAAAGATTTTAATGTTTCTCTTGTATGAGAACTACTGAATGCGGAAATTCTAATTAGACTGTATCTTTTGTAAAATGACAAAAACAAAACCTGAAAAGACAGTGCTTTTCCAGGTTTGCAATTACTTGCCTACATAAATATCTTCTTCAAATAAGTACCTTTCTGAATGACCTGAATCACCACTTGATCCTTCCAGTGCTGCAGGCATTTTGCTGCCCTGTGTTAAGTATCACAAGACGTGAAGTTCAGCGGATGCATCTAGATGTTTAACCAGGTCTTGCTTAGCTTGAAGGTTAGTGGCAGTATCGTTCATTTTGTCTGAACAACAGCTGAAATAATAAACCACACTCCATGATTTGACACAGTTTTATCTTCAATACCTATCTGACAGGACAGAGAAGCGATCAGAGCTGCAGTGAGGACGGGATTGCCAAGGGCTGCTGGAAGTGATTGAGTAAGGTTCTTCGAAGAAATTCACTGCGTCTTCAGATATTTCATCCAGAAACATCTATCCATTTTGCAATGGATCTGAGGAAAGCATTTGATACCCTGAACCACACTGCATGACCTTCTGACTGACCAAATCTATTCCATAACGTTGTCAAAAAGCCCAGTAAATACATATGGGAATCATTTCCATTTCTGTGCAAAAGCAAATATAACTGACCTTGTAATACATTTCTGCAGACAGTCACGTCTATGAACTTCGCATCCGCAGAGATTGCATTCAGATTGCCTCAAATGCTTTGCCCAAACTCAGAAGGCTGAAATGAAACTCTAAGTTTAACTTTTTTTTCACCCTTTCAAGAATGAGGTTCTCTTGAAAAGCTTGGGTTTGTTGATTTGTCCCCTACTTTGGAGCAGAAGTCTCTTCTCCCCACCGTGCTTACATGTTAGCAAAGCAGAAAATGGAATAATCTCTCATTCCTTTCAATTTGGAGACTAGAGAGAATGATGCTACATTACTGTGGAGTATTTTTTAAATTTGTTTTTAATCAGATTTTTACGGGATGGGGTGAAAGTACCATAAAACTAGTAATTGATCCTATATGATACATTCAATAAGGAAATGTAAGATTTAAGATTTCTAGATGAGAGCACCAAGATGAGGGATTGTGCTACCAATCTTCTAGTAACTATCAAAACACGGTAAACACTATGTGAGAGTAGATCGCTGCAAATGACAGTAACTGCAGTTTTTCAGGTTGCAAATTATATACTACTCCAAGGACGCTTTGATTTACATGAAAATGTGATTTTTATAAGTCCTGCACATGGTTGGAGGTAAGAAACATTTGCATTGATTTAATTATTGTAGAATTTTCCTATTAAGTTGTCATATTGCACTGGGCTGTGTTGGTAGCATGTTAGGGTCAGCACAGGGTTCAGTGGTTTGCAAGCAGCAGCCAGCCCTGGGTACTCTGCCGTCACCCGCTGTGCCAAGAGGGAGCTCAGTGCCTGCAGAGTGAGCAGCTCTTGCGCCTTCTCCCTCTCTGCTCGCCTGTTCGCAGAATTTGCAACGTTCTTTGTAGAACTTTTTGAAGTATCTTCTTGTTATGTTCTTTTACTGTTTGTAAGTATGATTTTGCTCTACGTACTTGCTAAATGTCAAATAAACTATAGGGAAATACTTGACTGCATGGGAAATTTGCTTTTGGGGTTGGTGTTTTTTTGTTTAACTGTACTGTCAATTCCATGAAACAGTAAGATACTCAAGCACGGGCCTCTCTGATGTTCAGCTTGTTTACAAATAGTAAGTGACTTCTTCCTTGGTATCTCACCTAACGCACAAATATCAATATTTATGGGGGGGGTCCAGTATATTATGGGTTACTAACAGCATTTCCATGCAAGGGATCATGATTTTCCACCATCAAGAAATCAAAAGCTTTTTATTGTTGTGGGGTAGAAGATACTAGCAGCAGCTAAAACCAATGCTAGAATAAGTAAACAAAGGTTGACTTTGTACATCTTTCACAGGCATTCATCCAAACCGAACCATTTCAGGTTCAGCCTGAAAAAACAGGTTGGAATAGCTGAAAATAGACACAGAGAAGCTACTTAAGGACAAGATGAAGTAATGAGTAAGTCAGTTTTCTGTATCTGTCCTTCCCTAAGAGACCAACTCGGCTTTTAGGGAACCACTGTGAAAATTCGGATTAACCTCAGTAGGAGATGAATGTAAATATTAGCATGCCTTGAGTAACACCAACCCAATCCCTGTGGATCAGCTCCCACTATATTTTCCCTAGCTAGTGTCCCAGTGTATCCAGTGCAAATTTAGCTTCAATAAGAATAATTAGGTAGAGGAAGCTGGGTCTCATGACTATACCACTGGTCTATGAGTCTAGGACTCTATTCTGTTTGGCTTGTTAGGAGAGCAGATCTCCACAGCTTTGCAAACTTCTGCGTTTTCCATCTTGCTACCAAAATTCTTCCCAATAGTCTCAATTGGACAGACATACCTTACAGCTCTTAAGGTAACCAGCTTAAACCAATCAAATTCCATCTTGGAATTTTTTAGGAGTTTCTTTTGTCCTAACCCTCTCCTTTTGAGACGTTCTTTCAGGATCTCACTGTTGTACCAGTCAGGTGATTTTCTCCTAACTCCAAATGCAGCCTGTTCCCAGGCCACAGATACTCTTTTGGTCTTAACTTGAAGAAATCTGTGCAGGAAGCACTCGCTGTTTCTTCTCAATATTTCTTTCAATGGGTGTTAGCACTCATTATTGAAAACATGCATCTCATGTCTAATTTAAATGTACCTGACTTTTGTTTCTTGTTTGGCTTTTTATAGCAAACAAACAAGCCTTTCCCTCAAAGGGCTGATTTTGGCCTCTTTATTCATGTCCTACTGGTAACCTGTGTTCCTATGCTTTACATCAAATCCTTAGATTCGTGCAGAAAACCTGAAAAAAGTTAACTTTTTTTCCCCTGTGCAGTATCTTTGCAGAATAATCTTCTGTGATCCATAAAGGGAAAATAAGGAATTTTTTTTACTTACCTGTTAAATTCATGTGAATGTTATTCAAATATAAAATACATACAGTAGTGGGACATACTGAAATCTTGAATTGTCAAGTTTAAAACTAGTAGATGTTAAATGACCAACAAGTTCTCAATACTATCTCCTAAATAAGTCTGAAGGATTAGTGATGATCTCTTTGCTAAAGTTCTCTGCTACATTGTAGGATATTTATTGATTAACTTGTTTATTGGAGATTATTGGTCATTGGTTATTTTAAGACGGAGCTGCTGAGACTATCAGCTCCACTGACCTACAATAGCTTTAGCTCTTTTGAAGTTATGACTTTAGAAATGGAAGCTCTGGGTTCTTTTAAAGATTAATAACTAAAACCCGTATATATTGCTGGGGGACAAAACAGGGACTGTTTGTTTTTCACTGAAACTAACATAAATGTCATGGGTTTGTACAAAATGAAATTTTTTATTTCTTTTGGTCACATAACATACTAGCTGATGATAAAGAAAGTAGGAAAAAAAAACCTCTATAGTTTTCAGATCTCATATTACTTACATTAAATCAGTGTGAAAGTTAATCCTGTAGCATGGCAGAAAGGTTCGTATTACAAAATCTTCACTCAGACAAAATGTTGTTTCTGACCAGACTTTGTATGATGAGATCGAATAGACCTTTCAGTTGGTTGAGGTATTTTTATTTCTTGCCTGGAGGAGAACAGAGAGGAGGAGAAGCAAAAGAGAACTAAGAAAAGAATGTCAGTATATTTAAACAGATCAGTCATAGAAATCACATGTGTATCAAACGCATCTGGTCCTGGTCTTTTAGTTTGAAGATCGGGATAAAATATTGAATCATTGGGGTCAGAAAAGAGCAAAGGCAAGGGAAGACAAATCCATTGTCAGCAAGTATGTTTCCAAATATAGAATAGTTTAATTGTCTTTCCTTGTTAGGCCTGTTTTCTAGGATTTAAAAATAGCTGCGAACACTCTTTAATCAAGACTTGCAAACTATGGTCTGGCAGTGACCTGTGTTGAGCACCCTGCAGGTCTGTGCTGTCCGGGTGGTCACAGTAGGGACAGATTTATGAGTTTTCCCGAATGCCTCCTGGACAGCTGGGAGGCCACTGTTCTTTTTGGCATATAAATGAATGCCAGTTGTGGTAGTGACAAAACTTAAAGTTGGGCCGTGCTCTTTGCCTTCGGACAACTACCTCCAATGAAAAACAAAGAGGTGGGATTTATCTCACCCACTTTTAGGTGTATAGGTGCTGTTACTGAGCCGGTTGCCTAGCACTGCGCTAACTTAGTGCAGAGAAATAGGTTCATCTGGACTGTGGTTTGCCTGCTCTATTTTAAACATCTTTCCATTTAAAGCAGAGTAAACAACTTTGAAAAGTCTATTTCTCTTCACTGATCTGAAAAGAAAGCTAGGCAGCGAGTCCAAACATAGAATTTTTTACCTAGAAGGATGAAGTTGGGCAAAACCCCCTCCCACTCAAAAGGGATTGGTGATAGAGCCTCCTTTCTGCTTATTCTATTCATCAGAGCCCAGGTAGGGATGTTAACTTTGCAGCACTTAGTCAAGATCCAAAAGAGGCCCTTATGTCATCTGGGGATCTGCTAGAGGAGCTGCTGTAGTGGCAGGTAAATCAAATTCTCCCACCCCAAGTGCTTCTTGGGGGTCCCGCAGTCAGTGGGGACAGAGGCCAGAGTGCAAACGGGCATCTACTCCCTTTACCTCCTCTCTCCCCTCATGTCTAATATAAGGGCAATTACCACAATATATCCGCCTTGCTTTATTAAAATATTTCAAACTGATGCTTACCACTTTCTCAGATTTAGACCGTGCTGGTCTAAAAGATATATGTCCTGTCCTCCACTGCTCTGGGGGAAAAGAGGGATTTGGGGGAGAAAACTGCCTAATGATTCACAAGCATTTTTAAGAGTTGCTAGTTGATCCAAAAGAATTCTGCCTGCCCCTTTAAATTACTGTATTCACATATGTGATTATTTTTCAGTGCTCTTCCTACTTATACTATCCTTAAACTTTTTTTAAAAATTAAATGTACTGTGGTTTCTTCAACTGTTTAAAAATAAAGAAATAATTTCTTGCTACAGGCATTATCTTATTTATGTAATTGGGCCAAATCTTAATTGAATGTATGTTTGTATCATTCTACTAATTTCACTGAGAAAGAACTCATTAGAACTGGTAACTGAACTGGAACTATGCTGATTAAAAGCAGCTGATGGTATGACCCAAGACCAGTAGAAATGTCATTATACATGTTTGCAATGCCCTCTGAAATGGAATAAGAAAATTATTGAGAAAACTTCTGGAGGGATGAAAATACTGCATTATCTCTGCATATTGTATTGTTGTCTTCAGAAATGACTCTGAAGCAAGAATAACTCATTCTGGAAAACAGAGACTGTAATGAAATATCCATGAAAGGTCTGAAAACTGGATGATTACAGTGACTACTATAAATAAATTTCCATAAGCTAAATAGGGGATTTCAGTGAGTGAGTTTGATCTAGTGGAATAATTAAGAATTCTTAAGTCACAACAAGTATTATAGTGTGGTCTTTATTTTGGTTACCATTGCCCCTCCTGCATCTCTCTTCTTTCTCACATTGCCTTGTTTGTAACTTGTGCATTGCAGGGTAATAGTAAACACCTGCAACTATTGTACCTCGATTAAAGTAAATGAGAATGGAGTGGGGTGGAGGGGGAGAAATCTGTGCAGTCAGAGGAATGCTTTTATAATCTGGTGAAATATTCTCAAGAAGAGAAAAAGTAATCCCTATGAAATGAACTCTGTTCCTAAATGGTCAACAGCTTATTAGACTTCGGACTGGTTCTTCTCAAAGACAAGCTGGTCATGGAGCTCATCGGTCATTTCTAACAACATCAAGACAACCAGAGTTGTGGAAAATAACGGCTATAGATATTTCTTCTTTTTTTGCTTAGGATTGAAGTTAAGCATTTTTTTTTTTCTTCAAATATTGTTGTATTTGAGATCTCCCTCTATTGTACAATCATTTTGAAAACTGTCTTAACTTAGTTAGTTCTTCAGCATCTTTATCTCGTCAGTCTCACTAGAAATATTCAATTACAAGTTCTCTGATCTTACCCTGTGGCTTTGTGCCAATATCCCTGATACGAGGTAAAGTTTTTCTTCAGCCCTGGTCTTTCTAACTCTGACATGCAGTGAGAGGGACACTTGTAAACACTGATGAGGAAAAAAGTAGTGTCCTATTCACATGAGTATTAGTTACTGCACAAAAAAATTTATGGGACTGTAAAGTTTCATTTCTTTCCTCTCCCTCGGCTTGAAAAGTTCTGATATTTCTTGTTCTCTATTGTTCCATTCTATTTATAACCTCTAGCTACCCAGGTTGCCCTCACTGTAGCTCCCCTGCTAGTTTAGAAGAATGTTATTTTCTTCTTTCTGTCTAAAATTACTCTAGTGTGCTTTCTTCTCTGTTTCCTCTTATTATTCTTCCTCAGATCATTGTTCTTGATGTTATTTCTGAAATGAATGTATTGATTTCCTGTCTCTCTCCCTGTCTTTTGTTTATTAAGATGATAAATGTTTTAAGATAAAGTCTGTTGTTTATTACATATATTGGATCTCTCTTTGATCTTACAAGAAAATTGCTACCCCAAATTTAAGAGCTGAATCACAAGTGTAATAACTCTAGAAGAGCCATCGAACACCTCTGTGCTCTTTGTTTCATTACTTCATTTCCAAGTTGCTGGTAACGAAGGACTATTTGTTTTCCAGGAACAGCGATATGATGGTTTGCACTTACATCTCTGAAACTAACTCCCACTAAGTGCCTGTCAGACAAACTGATTCTAAAAAGATGCTGCTGTAACTAAAAAAATAAAGATATTAATCTTCTTTACTTTTCTTTAGCTCATAAACTGGATACGTGCAAAGCCTAAAAGTTTCAGGTCCATAAATATGCTGCTATTTGACCATTCAAGATTCAGAGTTAAATGACCCAAAGCCAAAAGTTGACTGCAGCTCATGAGCTGCTGCTGCTTTGGGTTTAAAAGCTATAAGCATATGAAACCAAAGTTTTGTTTTCCTACCTGGAACCCTAAGCCAGCCTAGGTTTCTTCAATCTGGTAGACCGTTAAACGTTTTGATTTATAAGTGAATGTTTTCTCTGATAGTTTTGCACTTTTGCTCACTTAGAGCCAAGTCTTAGTTGGTGTAAACTCACATACTTCTGCTGCTGGGGGAACCTCCTGCCTCGAGGGGCAGTGCCCTCACTGCTATGTTTAAAACTCGTCTTTAAATCAGAACTTAGTATCTCATGCCTGTCTGCTTCTGCTGACGTGCTGCAGTTAGATTTCTCTGGAGAAAGGCAGCCAAGGCTCGTCCTGCAGAATTGAATGGTCCTTCGGTGCAAAGGAAGGGAAAAGGGGCACAGGAGGAACTGAAAGCCCGTATGAATCTGGGGAGACAGGAAGGAAAGGAGCTATGAAAAAGAAAACTGGATGAAGGGCATGGACCTACAAGAGTGGGGAAAGGTGGAAATGGAGAGGTAGACACTGCTCCCTGTTTGTTTGCTCAGAAACATCAGGAGGATGGTATCCCAAAGCATTCTGCTGGAGGCAGAGGCTGGAGCACCCAGACCCTGTGTCCAAAGGGCAGCGTGGGCAGTGCTGGACTTCAGTGCAACTATGAGACCGCTTAAGGATGTGATCTAAATAGTCAAAACAAAAGATAATCCAGCCCATGTGTTGGAACATGGCTGGATACCATTGACTTGAGTGGAATTTCACTCCAGCAGAGGTTTATTCCAGTCATGGTACTATATTCGGAAAGATAAACATGAATGTATGCTTATATCCTGAATGCAAGTTAATCAAGTTAAATAAGACAAGAGAAAGTAAATATAAGTAATACTGTAGACCAGGATGCCAGCTGATCTTGTGATTTGATAGGTCACTTCTCAATATTTGTTCTGCTAAAAGGAAAACTTGTGTATTTCTTTGTAATGTTTGTGAATGGGTTCATGTATTTGTCTTTGCACTTTTCTGCCGCAGCGCCATAAATGAGATGAGTGATTAATGTACCCCACTAACAACATGAGCACTCTGAGTGACACACCAACTGCTTCCACTGAAGCCCAGCGATGCATATAGCAAGAGGAAAATGTGTTATATGTACAGTATGTAAAAGGATCTGCAGGGAGTTGAGGATGTTTACGCAGCCATAAAGAGAACAGGTGTGAGTGTGACTCCAAAGAAAACCCAACATCCTGTTTATCAAAGGAAGTCTCTAGTTTTTTCATGGAACGAGTCACCCCTGTGTTTGCATCTCTGGACAAGAGAAATAGCGAGTAATAGTAAAAATAGCTGCAGTATCAAACCTTCTTCCTGAAAGCTGCTTTGCATGGGGGGTGGTTGAAAGGCTCGGCTCAGGCAGAGAGACGTAGTTATGCGGTCAGCTCCCGGGTGGGAGCCCTGCTTTATCTCGATGCAATAGAATAATTTCCATCTGCTTGGTTGGAGCAGAAACCCTCTCTGTTTCTGACAATACTTGGCATAGTGTTGACACTAGAACTACAATTTTCCATTGTTGTTTTGACCCTCGGATAACTTCTTTTATGGACAAAAGCTTACAGGCTGCATGTTTTGTCTTTAATGTAACTGCCACGTTGGCTTTTCTGCTGCATTTTCATTAGCAGAAGGAAACTGCAAGACAGTGGCTGTACGTAGATGACTTCACTCATTTCCAGTAAGGCCTAGTAGTGCTGAGTGGCACCAAAGGGTGATGTCCTGGCCACTGGAGATGTAAGCTGTAGAGTTAACTCTACATCTTAGTGATTTCCAGATCCAAATTAGAGATGGAAACCTTTTTTTTGTCTCTTTCAGGCCAGTGAAAGTCATCTCAGGCTCCCAAGAGTCAAAAAGCATTTTTTCCATCTTGTATATAATGACAAACAATAAATATTCTATTAGGCCCTACCAGGGCTGTAGCAAAAGCAACACAGAGGCTGTGATGCACATGTGCAGCTTTGCCAATCATTTTATTCATGATGCTCAAGATGGAATAAAGCCACGTTCCCTCTAGCCAAAGAGAGTGTGGAGTGGAAACTCAGTGGGGGATGGACACTGGCTGACTGTCACAATGCCTCCCTTGCGTCGCAAGTGAATCGAGAGCCCGATCGGGAGCAAGGGGTTATGGGGAGTGCGGGTGCAGGCTCCAGCTGGGGGGTCAGCGGCAGTGGGAGGGAAGAAGGAGCTGCAGCTGCCCCGTCACCTTTCTCAAGGAAGAAAGGAGCCTGTTTGGGCAGTGACTTTGCAGAAAGAAAATGTGCAGGTTTAAGTTAGGTCAGCCATAGAGCATTTACCAAAAAATTTTAATTTAAGGAAAAAAAACCCCAAAACTAATTTTGTTAGTTTTAGGCATGTGCTACTATTCACATATGGTGAGCCTGATAGCTTTTTTGCCAAATAATGGCAATAATAAAGTATCTTTAAAAACAAAACACACACCTTTATATATGCTGCAAAGCTATTTAAGCTGTATTTGCAAAATGTAACCCCTGACTGAACTTCGAAATGTCTGCTTCTAGAAATACAAGCCAATGCCTTTTTATAGCAGCATACTGACAAGGATAATTTATGTATTTCATAGTATAGAAAATCCTGAAGGCAGTGTTATTTTTAGCTGTGTAACCTTTAAGCATATTTGTCTATATACTAGTAAATTAGTTTTTAACAGGTGAATGACTTAATATAGCAAGGCAGATGAATTACAGATGTGGATAATGTCTGTCCAAATTGCTTTTTTTCCTGGCTCTATATTATTCATCTGGGATGGCCAGAAGCCAGCTATGGGGATTATTGATAAAAGTGAGTTAAGAATAGATTAGAACATTTCTCTCAAAGTATAATGTTTCTCTGTTGACTGCGTTATTTTCCATCTTCCATTAAGCACTACAAGCCAGACTTTTTTAACCCAATTTTAAACTACTCATGTTCTATTTAAATTATATTATTATAAATGCTTGAGTTCCTTGTTTATAGGGTGAGGAGTGTTCTTTTAAAAGAAATAATGTTGTTATAAGCAAGAAGACAAACATTTCAGCATTTTGCTTAGGGTTAGATTTTGTGGAGAAGTAAAACTCTGCTCTTCTAAGGATTTGCCAGCCGTCTGAGCTGGGTGGCTGAAATGTGCAATACCCATTAATTTTAGTCGGTGGTGCAAGCGCAGTCAGTATTCTCCTGTGAGTATCAAAGTTTTAGACCAGCTGTGGTTTTGTTTAGGTTTTTGTTCTCTGTCTCTTTTTTCCACTATTGCTCTTTATTTTTAATAAATCCAGATTCCTGAGAAGATTAAAAAAGTCTTTCACCTGTACCAAAAGATGAAGGGATAGAGTTACATATGGGGAATTCATCTGAAATGTGATAGTGAAAAAAGCATCATTCATTCTAAAGCGTAAAATAAATGAGGTTTTCATCTACAAGATGTGCAAGAAAGCTCTAATAACTATGAAAAATAAACGAAGACTGTACAGCAGTGTAATAAATGTGAAGTGACTGTCCCTATGAAGGTCATAAGGACTTTTTTCTACTGTCATGCAGTGAGGTTGAATGCTTTGTTGCATCTGAGATTCATTTGGGCTCCCACCTCCCATTCAGAGGTTATAACTGAAATCAAGAAGACAGGCCAGAAAGGTAGAAAAAATGAATGATTCACTAATGAGGAAACAAAAAGGTATAGAAACACTGAGTTGTCCAAAATCCCGAGGTTTCTTCTGGAACAGAATTGGAGTATTTGAGTCCTTGGTCACCTTTCTCACCTATGTCGTGGTGAATAGCTGTAAGGAAGGAGTGGTAAAAAAAGTAACATTGAATAATTCTGGTGTTCTGTACCAGAATTGTGGAGAAAGGACAGCAGGCAATAACCAGGTAAGCACGAGGGGTTAAAGATTCAGCTCTAAACTCTGACGTTGTTTTCTTGTGTCATCACCATGTATTTTCTTAGTCGTTTTTCCCCAGTGTGTAATGAATATAATTTTCTCTTATGTATATTGTCAGAATTATTTTATTTATTTCCACGAATGCTTTTTTCAATCCTGAGATGAACATTTTCTGTTGTGTACTACATTTCCCTGTGACTTTTAACTGTAAGATAACTGTAAAACAAACTGCAATTCATCAGCTGTGCTGGTAATACAAGAGAAAGAGTCATCATAAACATCTTTCCTGGCAGCCTCCCTGCTTCTGATCTTTCTCCAACTTTAGATTTCTGAGCTATTAGATATGGCGGGTATCTTGATAACGTGAGTAAAGTAAGTTTGTCTTTAGATGAGTGGAGTTTATCTGAGGTGCAGGTCGCATATATGAAGATACTGTATTTAAAATGTCCAGCCTTCTTAATTTTCATCTCTCCTGTCTTTGAATTTGTGTGTAACTGGGATAACTGGAAATACCGTAATGGTGTGAACTGTGGTGATGTCTCTCAATCAAATGTTGTTGCCATTGCAGTAATTATTCAAGCGGTCTTCTCCTAGAAAAGGAGATTTGGTAAGAAATATCAAATGTGGGGTCTCTGTGGGAAATGGAAGCTGAATGACAAAACAATCTAACATACATAATGTTTATAGATGCAGTGCAATAAATTATCAGAGATAAAAAAGTATAATCACAGAAATAGGAGAAAGTTGGAAGTAGAAGATAGCTCCAGTGCAGTTTAAAACTGATACTGTCTCAGAAGATTTTTTTTTCCCATTTCTTAATGTGCTAATTTATGATATGTATCATATCATTAGATATTCGCAGGTTTTTAAGATTACCATTGCTATTCCACCAAGTCTCACGTCTTCTTATATTCCCTTGTTATTCTTCATGTTCCAGCCAAGGTATACCTTGACTGCCAGGGTGAAATATTGTAGGTATTCAGCGTTGTTTACTGTGGCAGTCTAGCCAATGCAACAGCTTGTTTTGCTCCTTTTTCTTCTTCTCTGCCCTTTCCTCTGCTCGCTCTTGGCTATGCAGTCCTGCCCCATCCTTGAACCAGTTCTGAACCATAACTGAGCTAATTTATCAATAGCTTAATAATATAAAACTATATAAAATAATAAAAATATTTAATATATTATAACTAATATAAAATAATATAAAACTATATAAAAATAGCTCAATAATATAAAACTTTTTTCTGGATCATTTTCTGCCATTTCAATGAGTTAAAATGGAAGGGCCTGACAAGTGCCGGAGCAGATCCTGGGCAAGCTGGCTGAGAGCAGGGGGAGAGGTGGGATGGGAGACTGGAAGCGTGTCTCCCCCGTGTTTATGGCCGGTTAACTTCAGCTCTCTGTGAATCACATACAGAGTTGTAAACTACAGAACACTATCTTATGGCTTCTTCCATGTCATCATCAACCTACACGTTCGACTTTGTATGGGTTGTCCTGACTGATGGGATCATGGGCCTGGATCGGGATCTTGGGTAAAAGTGGGGAAAAAATTATTGCTTTTGGTGTTTTGAAAAGGGTACCGTAACCCAAGAGGGACTCCTCTGTCTTTCTCTTCTTCCTCCTGCTCTCCTCCCAGGAGGAGGATGCACCTTTTCTTCAGCTGGGGAATGGCTGGAAAACAATGTACAGAGGGATTTTTCAGTAATGCCATGAAAGTGAAGTCTTGCATCATATCTGTACTTGTTCTGCTAACAGACTATAGAGGAACTGCAGGTTTGTACAGAAATACCTGGCCAAAACACACTTAGAGAGTGTGTGCCAGAGTGAATGCAGCCAGAACTGGGAAGCAAGCCCTGCGTGGCACAATGAAAAATATTTCCCGGGTTATCCTTAGCATTGTTGTTTCCTTTCTCTCCCGTATGAAAAGTTTTCTCTTCCTGGTCTTTGCATTGTGTTTCCCTGAAATGTTTCAGTCTCCCTCATGGAAATTATGCAAATGTCAGTATGCGCACGTAAAAAATCTGACGGTGGCACAAAAAGTACAGGACTAAAATAGTTTTTGCTTAAAAAAAAAAAAATCATCCTATGTATCAATGGGACACCTAATTTCCCTCTTAGTTATTTAAATTATCAGGGGATAATTCTGTTTACCAGTTTGCAAAAGTCTCATTCAAAAAATGAACTATAAATTTTAAGGAAGTGGGTGCACAAATTTTGTGACAATGATGAAGTAAAAAACCCTCAAATCTAAAAGTTATTTCATTTGCTTCCTCACACCTTTAACAACTGAAAGAGTTTTGTTCGTTTTACAAAACAAGCTGACCTTCTAGCAGGGGCCAGGCATGAAGCTTTTCGCCAAAGGTGAATGGTTTGGAAAACTCTGAGCGTGTGTGAAAAGGGAAACAGTGGAAACTATTCTGTGTTTGGAGCACGCTTGGGTACTGGAAAGCAGCTACGTAAAAACATCAGCCTCTGACTAAATGCGTCTGTCTTCTATGTGTATGATCAGCTTCAGCCTTCTCCCTGTTTCAGGGAGGTTGCTACAACCACTGCAGTCAATATATAGGAGTTAGTGTTTTAGTCGCTTAGCGCTTCACAGCCAATGGCGAATGAAGTAGATGCTCTCCCAAACCTGGCAATAAGCAGAATCGCTCTACAAAGAGGGGAAGGCTGCAGTTCCTTAATTCAAAGAGGGAAACCTAGATGGAGATAGTGCTTATACAACCCAAAAATTGAGGCACAGAGAAGCATTTGCTTTGCAGACTTTTCTCTGTAGATCTCTTGCTTCATCCTTCCAGGTGCCTGCAATGCCACCAGTCCCAGCAGTGTCCCTGTGCATGCAATGCCACCGGTCCCGGCAGTGTTCCTGTGCTCGCAATGCCCCCAGTCCCAGCAGAGTCCCTGTTGGGGGCATTTGCAGAAAGCTGGGGCTCTGTGATACAGAGCTGCCAAGCATGCTAGAGGCCCCTCTGCCCCGTGAAATGTAGGTGTCCCTTTGCCAGAGAGTCTGACGGGCAAGGATCAGGTCTGTCTTTCGTGAGTGTCACTCCAAAACTTCCAGAAAGCAAGCACTGAGACCTGACGTCGAACAAAGCACATGAGTAGTGCCATTAAAGACAATATAGCTTCTCCTAGTGTTTTGCTGATGGCTTGAGGTCCTAAATTGGGACAGGAGGCATCCGCAAGCATCTATTTTGATGTAAATACGTGTATTACACATTGCTACATTTATACTTCAGCTTTCCATCAGATTTTAAGCTCATCTAAGAACTTCTGAGGTGTAAGAGGCAGGTATAAATGACCTGAAGTTGAGTGTCGTTTGTCTGACAGGGAAAGTTAATAACATTAGTCTTTGAGGGAACTATAGCAAGAAACATAAATAGGAGCAGAACACTGTGTTCCTTGTTCAGTGTCTTGCACTAATCCTGACACGTGAGCAATCTACCAACACAAATAACGTTATCAGATCAAAATCTCCAGCCAATAATAAATCACTCCTGGCATTAGCAAGGCTCTCGCTGTACAACAACGTGACCTCCAGTCAGGAAGAGACTTTATATTTTGTCAGAGATGCTTGTATTTGGCAAGAAGCAACTCGAGCCAGTACTTGGGAGATGTACTGCACAGGTCGGAAAAACCAATAGACATGTGGGAAGGTGTAAATTTATACAGAATATGTATTGATGCGGTTATCTTCCAGTTACCCAGAACAGCTGCAGAGGCCAGTAAGTGTTTACAAAACACAGTAGAAGTGGGCAGACAGCAGATGCTCAGCAGCATATGGGTTATTGCTCAGAATTGGATGTTATTGACTGCAAATGGCTCACTGCTAGCTTACATTGGCAAAGGTAAACGTCTCCATATAAACATGTGTAATACTTGAAAAATGGATTATAGGTAGATAATGGAACCTGCTTTCAAAGTCACTGGCATTTCCATCTACAGGAAAAAAAATGTCTTTTAATCTTAAAAACTATTTGAGAATAACGCTCAGTGTAGAAACCCCAGTATAATATATGAGACTATAATTTGCCCTTTTTGAAGTGAGCTGGATGTGGAAGAGCAAAGTTCAGTGTTATTTTATTTATAGACATCTCGGCGGCAGTGTGTGTTTTGTTGTAACTGAGTGCCTACATGCTATCAGCATCCATCAATGCATTTTAGCTAGATCCCAAACCAGGAGCTCTAGGGTTTTTCCATTCCCTCCTCTGCATTTTCCAAGCCTCTGTAATCCCAATTGCAAACTGTATCAAGAGTCGCAACAGGTGGATAAAGCATTAGCAAGAATATCAAGATGCTGTTTCTATCCAAAAAATAAGAAGTATTTGATTCAAAATTATTGGCTAGGGTTAAACTCTATTTCAAAGTCAATAGTGAGAATCTACTGACCCTACTTCAAGACTAATTATTCCAAGAGAGCTGACACAAACATTCAGAGCTACTTAGCTAGAAGTAGCAGGCTATCTCAAAACCAGAGACAAAATACCACTTTAAATGCACATATTTACTGTTTATGTACTAAGTAGAAAAAGAAGGGTGTGCAGCACACCAGGAGAGAGACACAGAAGAGAGAGAGAGATAAGGTAACTTCTATTTTATGCCATGAAATTGCAGCTGACAACACAGTATATCTATTTGTGAGTAGTGTAAATGAACCTGAACCATATGGGGAAGTAAATAAGAAGGGATCTGTGCTGTTAGCTGTACAGATGATGACAGAGGACATTCCCTGTACTTTCTGCACTGTACAGAGGGGGAAGGAAGGGAAGGTTTCACGAAGGCAGCACCAAGCAGTCAGGATTTCCTCCCCGAGAATTTCTGGTGAATGTCACAGAGCATTGTGTGTTACACAAATAGACATTGCATTAGTGCATAAATTATACATGTACATCTGTGTCAAAAGAACGTAATCATGGGTGCAAAACTGGGCATGCAAAAGAAATGTTTGAATTATGGTTGCTTATAAAATTTTGCTTAGTCTTCCCTGAGTATGTGCATCAAGATGTGGTCTTTAAATCTAGAATTCAAGTACTGCTTTGATTTCCAAAGACACTTTAAATGCATACTGTTGTCCTAGCTTCAACAGGGCTGCATCCAGCTCATACCCCCATCTCCGTGCAGATCATTCACAGGTAGGTGACATACGAAATCTGCATGGAACTGGTGTTTTTTGGTGCCCTTCTGCATTCTCTAGTTTCTGTACTGCTTTGCTGTCGCACAGTACGTCTATAAACATAACCCGCAGTCACCTTTTGTACTTTCTCATTTTCTCCCCGGACAAGAATGGTCTGGTCTGGACTTTGCAGTAATCTCTGATGTACAAGCAAATCTATCTCCAGTGATGCAGAAAAGGAGTCGCAACGTCTGTCAACGATCTGTGCTTGCTGGTAGGAGGAGGTGCTGGGCTCAGCCTTATATTTGAAGGCAAAATTGCAAAACTTTGCACAGACCGAAGGGACTCAGTTATTCACTTAACACATGCAGAAATGTTCGTTGGCTTCAAGGTGGTTTCAGAGCCAGAGTACCTGAAAAAAAAACCTGGGTTTCCCTACAGTAGGGGGTGGCCAGTAATGGAAATGTCTTCCTGCCTTCCCGTACAGTGGCTTGCAGCACTGCTCTCTATCTGCGTGGCTCATGGGCATGAACTCTTTCAGCTGCTGCCAAACTCTTCTCTGGTTTTGAAATTTATCCATGAGCCAGTTCCTCTGCGGAGCCCACTGACAGCAGCAAAGAGCAAGCTGGCATCGGGGACCTTCACTTTATAGCGCTTTGCTAAACTATCTCAGAGGTTTGTATGTGATGCTAGCAGTTTCTCTGAAAGAATAATTAGAAGTCCTCAAGGCGTTTGAAGAAAATATGGCAAGAATTTAGGTCTTGTGTTAGAAAAGTTGTTTGTATCATTCCTCAGAGAATGTGTTTATAAATAATATTGTCTTACATTAACTTCTTGTGTACCCAGTCCTACCCCATCATCTTTCTGGCTCTTGAAATGTTTAGATAGAAAATACAAATATATCTTATTATGCTTACTTGTTTTCTGCCTTTTGCATTTACAAAAATGCAGCAAAGTTTAGAGCTAAACTACAGCGCTTGTTTAAAAATGTGCGGTTTCAGGGACTCTTGCGTAAAATGTTTGTGTTCTGGATTCTGCTTACACTTTATTTTTTCTTTCTCTAAATTTTTCTTCTCAATGACATCCACATGGAGGAGAGCTTTTGTGTGATTAAAAAGTGATGTAAACCCAACATATTTAGGCCAGTTGCATCCATGTGCTCAGATCCTAAATCCATGTAGATGCAGGTGTGAGGTCTGGATGGTACATTTCAGAAAAAGCTGCCTTTATGCTGGGATCGACTCAGTGTCTGTAACAGCTCCCTGCCCGACTCCACAGGCTGTCCCTGGAAGCCAGAATACTGTGCTGCTTAATGTCATTAACGCTATTTGTATTCAGCTTGCGGTAACAAGAAAAAACCCACCCAAAAGCCCCTGAAAATCTTCAGGCCCTTTCATACCACCACTAATTGCACTTAGGATTACACAAAAAAAGCCCTCGTTTGTGAGACCCGACACTAGCTGCACTGAATTAAGTACAAGGTGTTGCACCTAGAAGTGAGAGACGCTGGTGCCCGGCGAGGGACGCACAGGCGTTACGCCACTCCCTGGGGATGTGACGAACATAGCAGCCTGTTTTGTTTCTGCACTAATTGTGAAATCACTTCTTTGTCCTCATCGGGGCAATTCTTACCTGCTCTTGCAGTAGGCTGTGCTAGTTCTCTTGCACTTTGTGCGTGACCTTGCTGTGACCGCAGGCTGCCACGGGGTCTGCTGTCCCTGCTGCTGATGGCAGGGGCTGGGACGCGGCTGTCCCCCAGGGACAGTAACAAAGACCAGGGGTTGTTTCTCCCCTTGTGCTCACGCACTGGTAGACGTTAAACGAACGATGATGCAGTGCCTGTTTCTGGATTTGCATGCAGTTCCACGCTCGTATATCACCTCTGTTGTCTGTCTGCAGGTTTTTCCATGATGTGCCTTTATTTTGGCAGTTTCATTTGATTCTCTCAGTCTGAAACATGAGGTTCATACATCAAAAGGGGATCTCACCCTGTCTGTGGGGTTGTGTCCATAAATGGTATTTAGATTTATAAACCGAGTAAAACAGTTGCTATTTTAAGAAGCTGCTGCTGAAAGTCTGGCTCTGACCCTCTGCAACTAGGTCTAAATAATAATTTTTAAATGTTCCACAGTGGTGAGAGTCTGTCGCCTTCCAGCAGACCCCTGCGCTGCAGCAACAGGGGCTCGAAGCAAAGGCAACTACATTGCATCATTTTATGTTAGTCCTAAACACTGAAAATAATAAGAATTCAAAAGTAAAGACTTTTTAAATAATAAGAAAAAGAGGATTTGGTTGGGGGAGGATGGGGGGGTTATTAGCCTTGTAGTCTTTTGTGCTTTTGGAAGATGTATTTCAGCTTTCGCTCCGCAACCACAAATGCTATAAACATGTTTTATAAAGAAAATTGTATTTGTCATGTTAAACCACAACTCCAAGAACTGAGGGCTCTCATAAAAGCGAAAAAGATCCCAGAAGGTAGAAACGGTGCCTGAGTACAACGTGCTTTTAATCTACATCTGGTTCTAAGTCTTAAACTTTCACTTTCCTTTTTCCCTTGCCCAAACCTTGTCAAACAATCTCACTACAGCGTATTACTAAATACCCACCTAATTAACACACCATGATTGTTTCTGCCACTGCTCTGGTAGCAGTGAGGGGTTATTTGCTCACTGCCCGACTTTTACTGCTCCACTCAGGAAGCTGTGTCATGAGGACGCGTAAGTGCCACCGCGCTGACATCCGTAGCTGTGCATGATGACATCTCCGAATGAATCAAAAGGGAAGGGCAAATTTCAATATGTATATCCTGGTGTGCAGCAGTGACTGATATGGAAAATATTAAGAAGCAGCATAATGAGTAGCATATGTGGGAGTGCTGGGTGTACATGGGGCTTCACTAAAAAAAGCCTCACGCTGTCTGACAATTGTTTGAATAAGTCTTAAATCTACAGAGCGAGAACAAAAAGGCTGCACCTAAGCTTTCTGGGCTGGCTTATGTGAACAGCAAATGACAGCAGCAAAGAGCATTGGGTTTCTATTCTTAAGCTGAACATTTCTTTTGGTTTTGTGCAGTGATGTGTGAGCAGTGAAGGGTGCACCTTTCTATAGTACAGATGGGATGATGGGGAACGATGTGAGTCCCCACTGCTGTTGGCTGGAAGCGTGGGAATGCGCACAGACACTGCAGTGTAAATACCACCTTTGTGCTCAGTGGGACATGCACGTAGAGCATAATCGGCTGCAGGGTTGTTAATAACCCTGTCGTGGCTCGCAGCACGAGAGGTTATCAAAGCCCACTCTGCGGGTCAGACTCCGTGTGCAGTGCAAACAGCTCCTATGAGAACTATGCATGTAGGTTTAAAGCCATGTGTTATCAAGTATTTGAGAGCTCTGAGTCACTTAACCTTTCTCTCAATCACCTAAGTAGTTGGAAGTGGTGAACAGTTTTGCCACCAAACCCTGCCTTGTCACACACTCTAACCCCAACCCAAGAGCTGATACTTGCGACACCGACATGGAAGGGGATGTAGGGAGCCGGCTCGCTTTCTGCTCCAGAAATGCCAGAGCTGGCATCCTGCTGAGGGTGAGAATGTGTGGGTGAGAGGGTAGGATTGCAACACCCTAAATATAGATGGGAAGTCCCCAGCTGCACTGCTGTGGGACTACATTCCAGTCTCTGACAATAGCACATGATTTTCAGACCACATTTTTGCAGCATAGTGCTGGTTTTACCTCTTTCTCGCGTGCCTTGCGCTATGCTATTCAAGCCCTGTGTGTGCTAGCAACTTTGGCGTAATGTAGAAACACATCCCTGACATAAAGCTAGGCAAGTACTTTCACGTTGGAGTGTATGTGCTTGTCTGTGATGTTAAATAAGTTTGTCCTGGGCTCTTGCAGTGGGCGTGCAGGAAGAGAACTTTTAATCACACAGAGTTTTACCATTTGTGAACAGCTGCGTTTTTGCCCCTTCCTTAGCTGCACAATTCAGGAACTGGCAGCACTGGCAGTGCATGCTTACAGGAGTGTACAGGAGGAACAGGTAAAATATGCAGGTCCTAACTACAACCTCAGCAAAAGCCTTGAGGAGCTCTTCAGCTTTGCTTTAACCCATTCCCATTCCTAGCTCTGCACATTGGCTGAACCCCCTAACTTTTAAGAGTGCTCTGCACAACGGCATGAATTGCTGCTCCTTGCCTTACTCAGCATGTTGAAGGGGGCAAATACGAGACGATCCCTCTCCTTTTGTGCCCTGGCTGCAAACTACCGCTTGGAGATTTCTTGCAAGAAGACCATCAACTCTAATAATCACTCAGCCCAATTTTGTTGTTTTTTTTTTTTTTAATCTAGCTAGTCATATATTAAAGCTGTTGATACTTTTGGCCTCTGGATGATCCAGAGTGTAATTACAGAGTGTGCGAGGACATGCTCCCGCTTGTTTGTTTTAGATCTGCCTCCTAGCAGATGCAGTTGGGTGCCAGATGCTTCCCGTATTGCGTGAAGCAAGGAGGATTTGTTTTGGGTTTTTTTTTAACTTCTCTGCACTATTTGCAAAATTATAAACAAGCCCCTCTGCCACCTTTTTTTCTCAGCTTAAAGAATTAAGCCCCCTCAAAACTGGCTGTTGGGGAACAAGGTGTGAAGTCCTTCCCAAGGATGGACCCTCCACCAGCTCCCAGCCCAGCAGGGAGATGAGCATGGATCAAGACAATCCATGTCTTTCTGCTTATCATCTTGTTCCCATGGGCTTTCCTGTGAGAAGCAAATCTCTGAAAGGGAAAGTTGTCCAATGCAGTAATGGGATTTCTCTTAAGCGCTCACTACTGAAGGCAGCAGGAGTCCAGGGAAGCTAAAATTTCTTTTGAAAGCTGTTCTGATGTTGCCTGTGGATTTTGTACGTCTCTTTATTTTCCATCTCCTCCCAGTAACATATGGCAATAAGACCTAGTGTTAGGAAATTGCTCTGGAGTTAGCTCAGCTTTGTTTAAAATTTAAAGCAATTCCTGAAGATATACATCTCTGTTCCTGGAATCTTACTCCAAATGAAAGTCCATTTTAGCTTAATGTAATTCCCTGAATGGACTAAACTAAGTTAGGAAAAGACAACTGGGTACCAGCATCTGAATATTTCTGTCCTGGACCGGGTACTGTGGAATATTTTATTCCACATTAACTATTCCAGCAAATTCTCCTGTAAAGAAAATGTTTAATGGAACCGTGGAAAAAATTAAAACCCCCTTTTTTTTTTTCCAGTAAACTGAAGCATCACTGTAACCTCATTGAATTGCTTCATATTTTCCCAGGCTAAAGAATCGAGAAGGATATTTTGGACAGAAAAGTCAAAATTTCTGTTATGCTGACATTTATAAATGCCAGTCTTTATACCAACCACCTCTGTTTTGCAAAATCTTGTACTCTGTTTACATCAGAATTGTCTTTGGAGTTACAGGCCTCATTTTAGTTTGAGAAGCAAGAAAGATATAGCAATAACTTCCCTTTTTGTAACAAAAGTATGCCAGCCTTGTTGTATGATGGAGCCAATTCTAAGCCAGGGTGTATTTCCTCATTTCTTTAAATGTGTCCCCAAAATCTAGGCTATTTCACAAAATGAAGTTTCTCATCTCCAGTTCCCTGCACGCCTGCACAGGGGAATGGGCATCAGGGAGGCTGGAAGATCTTCTCATCGCTCACCTACTCCCAAGACTGTTATTATTGAACATGGTGACCATTTTCAGGCGGTGCTTCTCAGCAAATATCTTTCAGGAAGCAAAGACAGAAAACTGCAGATCTGGAAAGCTGATGTTGGCTGCTAACAGCGGGTAGATCAGAGAGGAAAGCTTTTTAATAACCTGGGGCTGCTCCAGGGGCAGGAGGAAAGGTGCGAAGCAAGAGGCTGCCTCCGCTGCTGGGGCTGCTCCATCACCCATCTCCACACCAGACCAGCTACGAAAATGTGGCAGGTTCTTCTACAAGAGTTAAAGTTTAAGTCACAGCTTTGACTGCAGTCAAAAACTTAAAATTAATGGCCCAGAACCTAGTACAACAGTTATGCCCAATGATACAGAAGAAATCTCCCTCTTATGTTCAGGATAACACTTTTTTCCTAAAACAGCGTTGGTGAGTCTTGAAGATCAAAGAATTCTAAGCAAGTTTAATGTATATCTTTCTTTTGGTTTTGTTTCTTGTGCCCATTGTTGTGGCTTTCCTAACACCCAGTATTGTATTTCTTCAATTTTCATGTCATAGCAGTTTTAGTTTAATAAATAAATAAATAAATAAATAAATAAAACCCTCCTCATATTTTGCTGCAATCTTACAAAATCCACGTACAGAGGAGGCCTCAGATGGAGCAACGAGCAAGGATAAAGTTAATGCTTCTGTGTCTGATTACTTGGTTTCAATTTCAGGCTTTTCTTTGTTTGGCCTTAGTCAAAGCGTAAATCTGGTAACAGCAGAAGAGACCATGCAGTCAATAATAACAACTGCTGCTGCTGCTGAGTTGTGCCTGTTTCCAGTAAATCATTTTCTCTATTACAGGTAGTGCATGAGAGGGCGAGAATATTTATAAACTACACAGTAAGAAAGAAGCGTCAACAAACTAAGTTAAAACTAACCCTCATCTCAAATATACTGAATTCTTGATTAAGTCAGTCAAATCCTAACTAGTTTGGGAAGATATCACTGCTTGGTGGTATTGAAATACTATAGAAAGCAGCAAATTCAGTTGGCTACCTTAATCGCTGGTAAAACTGGCTCCTGGCAAAGGATTTGTAACAAGGGGTTATTCAATCTGATATTTGCCTTATAAAAATCCATACGGTACTTGTAGACAGCATTCCCTATTCCGTAACAGCATGGGTTTTACTTATTCTGGAAGCTGCACTCATCACTGGAAAGCCACTAAATACATGAAGACGTACTGCTGGAAGATATGAATTTGCATCACTGCTTTTCTAGCTCTATTTGGAAATCAGCTAAGCTGCTTTTGGAAAATGGTAGTGCTGAGCAACTTTGTCCATTTACACTTTTGCCCATTTGCTTATGCCAATGACTCAGATCAGGTCACGTTGCCAATGTGCTAAAATTATTTTCAGGCCATAGTTGAACCTTGGACCTCCCAACAAGGCTGATCAGCGTCAGTAGGTATTCAGGTGATCTGTAACGTGAAACCATTTATTGGATGTTGAACCAGCCAGCGAGCCTTTGTCTTTCCTAGTGACCAACCCAAGATGCCCCTTCCCTATTTGGGCATCACCACGTTCACAGCTTTGCTGGTGATATCTGCCATTTGAACGTTGCTCCCACAGTCTCTGAATGTCTCCTGATGTGCTGCTCTGTGACTGGTCTGGCTGGGTTATCAAGGAAGGAGGGGCAGAAAATCAGCAGTGTGGTTTCCAGATGAATGGCATTCCTGGCAAGGAGGCTGGTGATGCGCCAGAGGAAGGTGGAGGAGGAGTGCAAAGGGGAAAGTATGACAAAACAGTGATGAGGGACCTGAACCTCGAGGTCGGTCAGACCCACCTTCCTGCATGTCAGGCCATGGGCTCCCACCAGCATGTTCCTTTCTTCCCCATCACCCTTGTCTAGTGGCTGGGTGGCTGCAGGGTAGATCTGATCCCTCGGAAAACAAACCCACCAAAAAAAGAAAAATTTCCTGCCCAACCAGCTTGCTGGTCCAGCTCCGCAGCAGTTGCACAGCTGCTAAATCAGATGCAAGGGCAGCGAGGGACGTGCAGGGACCAGGGAAGGGGAGGGAGCAAGGGAGCGTGACTGTCCCGCTTCCTGGTAAAGCAGCTGCCGCTGGTACGTCATACTGAAGCGTAATATGAAAACCATATCCTTCATTTGTCTGAGCAAAATTCCCTGAATCCGTGCTGCTAGCAACAGCCGACTCGGCCTGTTGGAAAGCTCACTGAGGAATGCTGATGCTGTCCCAGCAAAGGCATGTCCTGTGCCCTGTCAGTCACCCAATGTGGCAGGGATGGGAAGGATGTGACCAAACAGCTGTCACCCAGCTGGCGATGTTGCTCAAGGTTCTTCGATATGCATGTTAACAGCATGTTGAGATTTAAAAAAAGCTACCCAAATGTGGCTGGTTTTGGTAAACTGCTATTAAAATAACCCCATGTATCCATTTGAGGTTATATCAGTTCTACAAGTGGCTTGTTCCAGGAAAAAGTAATTTGGGCTGTAGTAACTCCCACAGGCACAAGCTACACTCTGTTGTCAGTAAAGCAGCAAAGCAGCTGCATTATTTCTGTCCTTGGGGAGTGCAAGCAGTGATGCTTCTGCCAGGTCCTCTTGATCTGAGGGGGGGAATATTTCCTATCTGTTGGCAATCTGCTATCAACTACACCCACGCTTCCTTAGTGACATTTTATCCACGCTCCTCTATTGTTCATGGCACTAAAACCTCATGCAAACCCTGCAGCTGACATGTTCTTTGCCTGTAAATAGTACATTGTTCCCCTCGTATTTGTTTGTTTCTGGTGGCATTGATTCCCAGGTCTTCCCGTTGTCACCAGCAGCAGCTGCCCGAGCCCAGCCTTCCCCCCAGGGCAGCTGCAGGGCTGATGCTCCACCAGCCTGCGTTTACTCAGAGGAGCTGCTGCTATCTTTGGACATTATTTCCTAACTTGTCGCCTTGTTAATGACTGCCATCATTGTTAGTCACTTACTAATTCCTAGTGGAAAATATGTTCAACACGGACTCCCCTCTCAGTCTGTACTGATTCTACCTGCTCGTGTGTGAACACGGGATGACTCTCTTGTCCCGCTGAAACCTTTGCTCGGTGGCGATTCATGCGGCTGAAGCAAATGCTTGGCAGGTTTGTTCTGGTGGCCAGCCAGTCCCTCTACAATGTCCTGCTTTGACCATGCTGCCTGCCACGCGTCTGCCCTGACAGAAATGCTCTGTCTTCTCTAGGGAAGCCACTTCCCGTGCCAAGGGCACTTTTCTCGTCTCTTCAATCCCAGTACTCTTGTAATTATGCTAGACTGCTGGGCTGGAGTCATACTTTTGTTCTAAAAGCATACCATTGACTGCTGAAGTGGTGTTTCAGAGAGACGCACCTTACTCTGAGGTTTCTAGGTTTCTAGGTGCTACTTTTGGGAGCTGGCTATTACAACCTGATTATAGACATACCCCCTGTTTTGCTGTTTCAGTTACACTGCATTAGTTGAGATCTTCTGGATGCTCTAGATTGGTATAATTGCTCTGCACAAAGCTGAGGATCTCTATTTAATATTTCTTAATATATCATTCTGCCTCTTATATATGTCACTTAACTAACCAGTGGTTTGGTTTCCCCATCTCTATCACAGAGTGAGGCAGTGGTGATTAACCTGCTGATGGATGTAAAGCCCCTTGCTCGGAAGGCACTCGAGAAGGGCTATAGGTATCCCAGGCTGCAGTGCTGGTGGTTAGCTGGGCAATACTGATGTTTCACTGAGCTGGTTCTCTCTCTGTAAACTCTTAGCACTGCAGAGGGATTATTTGACACTAGATCCAACACCTTGCTGAAACCCTGATGGACACGGTAAAAAAACAGAGTTTGCTCAACTGGGCTTTACATAATAATTACTCTGGGTTAAATACGACAGGAACATTGCAGGGCAGGTGCATTAGCTGGGATGCGGGGTACAGCCTGTGTAGTTGCTGCTTAGTGCTCCTTTTGATACTAGACATTGTCATTAGTTTGTTGCCCTGATGAATGTTTGGTTTTCTCACAGGAGGGAAATTACTGAAAGAGAATAACTAACTGCTTTATGGTGGCCAGTAGAACGGATTAAAAAATATATTTCTTCTGATTCCAGCCATGAAAAGGCAAGGCAGTTAGGAGGCACTTTCAGGAGGTTCCTCCACAATTAGCAGCCTTGAGAAAAATATACAAGAGATTTGCTAAATTTCTTGTGTGTGTGGTGTAGCTACCTTCTCCAGAAGTTATAGTGCATGAGCACGCCAAGAGACAAGTGACCTTTCAGTGTGCAAAGCCTGCTTGTTCCAGAGCACAGCATTTTTTATGTCATTGTAATTTTTTGGTTTTGTAAGGAAACATACAAAAGGATAAATGGTTTACAAGTGTGTATGTGTTTCAGAACACCACACCATAAAAACTGTGTACTCTCGTGTTTCCTCAGAGCCAAACAACTTCAAGACATTATTATGCAAGTGTAACGTTTTAGGTTGTGGGGAAGAAATACTTGGATGGGGGGAGTGAAAAGAAGGGAGGTTGGCTGGGAGGGAGAGCTGGTGCTCTTCAAGCCATTTCAGATTTTGTATCAAAACACTTAGCTTAAATATTGATCTCCAGGAAGATGATCTGTTTGTCTCCTAGGTATTAAATGTCCAAATTGCACTGCTCCATTCTGGACATGAACTTTCTGTGGCACAGTGTGAAGGCCTGTGCTCAGTGACCACTGCCAGCGTCAGGAGGATCTCTGTGGCTGAGGGAAGCTCAGTTTAGCTGGGAACTGTCCTAGGATCCAGTTTTCAAAGGAGATATGAAGGCTGATGCCAAGTACTGTTCTCAGACTTGTGTCCACCTCTTCCCAAATCTGCCTGCTGGCAGACTGTGCTGTTCCAGAGCTTAATTATCACAATCCATGATGTTGTTTTACAGCACCAAAGACACCACGCACACCACGGGCAGCTCTGAGGCCCAGAGCACACTTAACCTAGTGAGAGACCCACAGAGGCCCTCTGAACCTTTGGGAAATTGCTCTGAAAAAAGCTCTGCCACATGGACTCTTCCAGCTGTTGGAAACACTTCACTTGCCAGACTATGGCAAGTAGCTGCTAAGGATTTGAGCTTCTCAGCATTAGTAAAGCATGCATACAGCAGTGAGTCTTGGGGGTGACTGAAGCATTTCTACAGCACCCTGCAGGTGTGATAGCTTCTATCAGGATTGGGAGTCCAGGCCCAATGAACAGTTAACAAATGTTAGTTGTAGGTAAATGGAGAAGGTGATGTAGTGTATTGATGCTTTAGTGCTAGCAAAAGACGCATCCACTGTTCCTTCCTTGCTGATGCAAAGAGCCGCATGGATGTTCAGCTGACTCCTGGCTTAGTGAGTGCCTCAAAATGACAGACTTGGCCCTAATTTCTAAGTGTCTCCCTAGAGACATAACCTAGTTGTCAGAATTTCAGCTAAAAATGAATTTGGTCCCTTTGTGTTAGGATAACCCAACCTCTTCCCACAGCCAGCTCTGTAGAGCACCTTGTTTTTTCCTCTAAAAAGATGAAGCCAAGGGTCTCTATTGGAAAAGTTCTGTACATTTTCAATAGCTACCTATGTGTTCATACAGGCATTAGCCTGTTGAAACAAGTGTGATCTCCATAGCATCATAAAAATGCTGCAGTTGGATCATGTAACTATGTCACTCCCCCCTACCCTCCATAAAGCTCCGCGACTATCTGATCCTAAGGTCACGGCTGATCTTTCCCTCAGCTTTCAAATGTGACCCATTTACGCTGCATATTTATCTGGCACTTCCATCTTGAAGGGCCGCTACTGCGAGTGAGCTGACCTCTCCCTTTGAAAACAGAAGGGCCCTGCTCCAAAACCCAGCAGCCTGCAGGGAGGACGAGCAGCAAAAGTGAGGTTTCAGTCTGTCAGTGGCACTGAGTGAGGCTGGAAGGGTCCTGGCCTGCCTGGCAGTCATTCCTCCCCTTGCTCGGACGTCTGGTCCCAGCCTATAGTGGGTATCAGGGAAAGTAAACAGCACGAACCAACTGCAGCCAAGTCAGGAGACAGCTCAACTTTGCAAACAGACGTATTCAGGCTGGGCGGATGCCAGAGAGGGCAGCCACACACAACAGATAATCTCTCTGACGCAGTACAAAGCTGCTGAGAGCAGGGGAAGCCTCCGACATCTGCACGTGCCATAGCTGCGATGGCCCCGGGACAGTGGGGATGGCTTCCCCTGGCGCTCCTTTGCCTCCCAAGCTCAGCCCCATCAGCTCCAGCTGGTCCCAGCTAAAGGGTTAATCCTGTCAGCCTTTAAAAGCAATAGTTGAAACAGGAAGGTGCTAGCACAGCTCCTTGCTGCCTCTCTGCAGTGCATGTGCCCTGCCCCTGCCATGCTCCTGTTAATCTCCCTTGGACATCCACGAAGGCGAAGGAACACACCAGCTCAATAAACAGCCCGCTCTGCTCATGAGTGCCTTTTCCATATCGGACAGCCAACTTTCTGAGCCCTATAAATATTAGATTAGTACCACGTCCCCTAAAAGCCCAAAGTCAGGCTCCCAGCCAAGAAGCCACGGAGTTGCTCTCTGGTCTAAATCCGTAATGCAGAAACACAACTTATTCCATGGGATCCCAAGTGGGAAAACTGGCAGGGAAACATAAGTAATAATTTCTGTCAATTAGATTATCTTGAATGGAATATTTAATATTTTTAATGGAACATCATTTAATTGCTGGTCATGGGTACTTTGTAGCTGTCAGAAACTCTGATCTAAATGATTATTTTAATGAAAGATGGCCAAAGGACTCACATTTTAAACTCCTACATAGGATAACAGTGGGACTATTTTCCCTGGATTTCTGTGCTGGCCAGCCATCATTTCCCAGTTACAGCACTCAGGGTAATGCCAATTAGCACATCTACAGAACTACACAAGGCTAATTTATGAGGGTGTTCACCACAAATCCAACTGCAGACCCTCCTCAAAAATTCAGACTGCTTTGGGGTCATGGCTGACAGGCCCATATGGCTAGCACAGCAACCCTCAGAAAAGGGCTCCTTCATATCTGTGTCAGGGCCCTGAGGGCACTAATGGCCTTGATTGCCCTGAGCAGCCCCACCTGGGCCCCCACCCACACCTGGCACCTGGCCCATCGGCCAGCAGCTCCATTTAAGCTCAGCCTTGAGGGCCTTATATTTTCCCTGAGCTGTACTGTAGGTACAACCTTGTATCTAGCTCTCTTTCCTGGATGGATCAAGGACCTATGTTGCAGGTAGGTCTGTCACCAGCTCTGTTTCTGGCCTGTCTCTGGGATGGACCTTGGGTTGATGTAGTAGCCTTGTCTCCAGTCCTGCCCCCATCTCCTGCTGCTCCCTGGCAGTTTGTTCCTGGCACGTGTGAGCCAGTAGGGACACCAGGTATTGCTGTGCTAGTGGGATGAGGAGGAGCCATTGGTAATGTTTTGCCGCCTGAAGGAAGGTGAATTTGGGATGCTGTTCCACGTTCTGACCGTTTTTTCCCACTTGAATCACAGTAAGTCAAATTTAAAAAAAAAAAAAATCCATGAAGATCCTAAAACTACTTCTAAAGGTCACTTTTCTGCTCCATGCAAGTTGCCAAGTTATGAAGTCTCATCCAAGAAACCCTTTCACACACATATACGCGTGCCTATAAAGCCTTTTAAACTGTCATTAGTGTCCCCTTTTCCAAACAGAGATCTGGAATTTCAAGTGGAAATACAGATTTTATTTATAGTCTTGGTACATCTTCAGCCACAATACATAAATATATGGAGCAAGAGCACTGCATTTCAGTTTGTTTACTGAGTGGCATTGCTCTCCTATTTGACTGGAGTGGTGAGTCAGTATTGCTGTTGAGCTCACCCTGTTCTCAGAGGTCTTCTCCAGCCTTTGGGCCGGAGGGCACTTGCCAAGGGTCAGCTGCTTTGGTGTCATATTTTAGATTACTTTACATGTTGCCTTCTTGATAGCATGGAGGACTCTCCTTCAGATTGCCCTGTGCTGCAGTGTCAGCGCAAGCCATTAAAGAAACCCAAGCTGTTGCTGGATCCAGACAGTTGAAACTCATGACCTAGTTTTCCAAAAATCACAAGATTGGCTTAGAAAATTAGATATATTTTTTAAATGACTGCGTAGTCTTTGCATTAAGTTCTGCTTTGGGGAATTACTAGGATACTCCAGTTGCAATTTCAAATTTTTCTTCATAATCGTAGGGGTGAGAAATGTATTTTTTTTGTGATATGAAAGCAGGGGAACCACTTGTCTCTAGCAGATAAGAAAAGCACCAAATATTGTAAGATTGGTTTAAAACCAGTGACACATGGATAGTTAAAAGTTGCCTTTATTGCAGATTTGCTGGTCTTTTTCAGCAATTCTAGATCCCCAGACTCTACATGCCAGCATCAGTTATGTCAGCAGTGCATGAACTTTCTTGGGAGCAGCCAGGACTTGCTGTGCAGCTGAAGGTTGTACCAGCAGAGGTGGGGTGACGTCCTACCCACTGCCCTCTAGAGAGGTCCAGTTCTCACTGTCCTCAGCTTTTTGCAGCACGTCCTTTCTCTAAAAATGCTAAGCTTGTTTACAGTCTTGTTCAGGACCCGTGCTCCTTTGCAGCTACGGTTCCTGGAATGTAGTTACCCGTTGGGATCCCTCCTCCTTATTTTCCTGCCTGAGTGGCTGTCAATAGGGATGTGGGCTGGAGCAGTTTTACAACCTGATGGAAGCTGAAAAAAGGACTGTGCTCTGGCCAGCTGCTTAGCAGCACCCTCACCTTGGCCTGTGGGACCCCAGCTCTGCCGCCCTCCCTTTGCCATTCCCAGGCCGGTCTTTTCCCCACCACCCTGGTGAGTTTGGCTGTGTGCAGCACAGCAGGACTGGGGTGAGAGGGTGAACTGTTCAGCCAGGCTGTGGAGGAATGCGCAGTTTATTTGTTGCCATTGGATACTGATACCAGAGTACCAATTTTAACTGCAGCTGTAAGGCTGCCCAGAGCATGGAAGGAGCATCTCTCAAAGCAATCGGTGGTTTTGTATTTCTCCAGGAAATGTTCATAGCAGTCTTTCAGGGTTTGCAGCACTCCCAGTGTGCCTGTAGTGCCCTTTTTTCTGGTGAAGCTTACCCCTGGGAGTAGGGAAAACGGGACCCTTATCAAAAACTGGAAAAGTAAAATTGGAAGGAATGTTGTGTGCACAGATGTGTTGTATTTCACTAAAAATAGGGGTGGGGTTGGTTTTTTTGCTGTTGATACACCAAACCGTTTTGCTCCAAAGCTTAGCCTTGAAACCAGGGCTCTCAGACGCTGCAGACAGACCATGCCAGGGACTCGGCGTGGCTTGGTTGGTTTGCTATCCTGGTGGCATGCTCTGTGGAAGCTATGGAACTGCCTGCACAGACTTCCTAAAGACCGATGTTCATGATTCAAATCTTAAAAATATAAAAGAACAGCCCTCAGGCAATGATGCCCTGCCTAACGGCCCCACCTAATTTCCCCTCTGAACTACATACTGTGCTATAAGTAGTTCTGGCACCTGCTGAAATGAGAAATGTTTCTTTCACTGAAAGCAGACACCAGCAGTGGTTAATTACCACACCCCAAATTGGCACACACTAATGCAGCTTCACTGAAGCCAATGAAGCTTCATGGAATTATTCCTGCCCTGGCTCCAAGTCATTAATAGGTATAGTTCTGGCTATTTTTATGCTCTTCAAATTATTTTGTTAGATTACAAAAGCAATTATCAGCTCAAATCTGTTTTTCCTGGTTAGGAGAAAAAAACTTTCTCTGTTGCAGTAAATTATTGGGCTGAGTTTTCCCTTGTGCTTGTTTTATGTGGACTTAACTGATCAGCAAACTTAGCTGTATGAGAGCTAGCACTCTCAGCCCCAGAAATGGGGCTGGATCAAAGTGGGGGCTGTACCAAATTTGTTTCTTTCCATGTATAGGGGCAGTATAATAGATATGTATATCTGTGTGTATGTATATATACACACTGCTATATATCCTGCAATATGTATATACATGCATGAAGTAGTTGATTTTGAACAATCTTTGGATATGTAATTGAAGTGGAAAATCCTGTAGTTAGAACTTTCTTGATGCTTGGAGAAGTGGACCATTATAGAAGGGATGATGGTGGCTATATGTGAACTAAACAAAGCTGTGACCTGAGGAGTGGAGTCAAAATAGCTGCAGCCAGGACCTAAACAGAGCTAGAGTTTAGACAAGTTGCAAAACTAACAAATTATGGCTTATGACTGTGGGACTGTTTTGGAAATACTGCTTTTGGATGCTGTCAGTTAGAAGAATTGACAAGGAATAATGATGACCAGTAACTTTCCCCCTAAGAAGCACTCACCTAGCAGGGAGTCAAATGCTGTTATTGTAATATTACCTCTCCTGACTCTACGTGGGTTTTACAGCCTGATACTAAAGCCCTTCTAAGTCCTTTTTGAAGCAGAGGTCTTGAGCAGGAGCTGCTGTACTACTGGTGCCTGTATTCCAAGTAGCATCCTGTGATGTCCAGCAGCAATATGGCTGCTTGTGGTGGCTTCACTGGCCTGCTGCTGCTTTCTAGTTGATCTGTCATCGTGTCTAGCCATACATGTGCCTTGCATTGTCTTAAGAGATTGGTTTCATGGTGAGGTGGTTAAGACAGAGGATCTAAGCTGTTAAGCTTTCAAGCTCTGAGGATTTTTATTCTGTTAAAAAAACCCAAACAAAGCACTTGCCTGGCAGTTCAAGAACTAACTGCTTTAAAATTAGCCCTATTAAGATCACACCCAGGACATGCAATCCCAACACTCTGGAATTTAGTGCCAGATGGTGTATCTTTGTGTGTGCAAAACAAGTTAAGCAACAAAAGCAGCTTTGTATCAAAATAGTTTATTAAAAACAGTAAGAGACTTCACTGAAGCTTGCTGTCCTCAAGACAGAATTATGAAATTATTGCAGCATTCAACACAATCATAATCCACGTATAAATATAATACTATATAGCTCCTGTTCGCCTTGGCCAAGTTTTGCCCTCAGTCTGGCCTTGTACAGCTCTGCTGACACAACCCAGCCCTGCATACTTTAGTTGCAGAACCTGTTCCTCTGGGAACTGAGTCATATCCCTTCCTCACTTCACACTGCACAGTGCTGTTACTGTCCGGAAGTTGCACAGAAACCCAACGTATCTCTTTGCAGCTAGAGGCAGTTTGCAGAACCAGTGTGAACACACCGAGCGACTGACAACAGCAACACTGGTTGATGTTTAGGAAAAAATAAATATGTGACCAATTACTCAAGTTGCCAGCACAGAGTAGCTTCTGTGTACAAGAAGGAAGCTCTGTTCTGACCTGCTGCATTGCCACCTCAGCTGTGACAGAAGGACTCTTACACTGTATGGTTTGGTCTAGCACAGAGTCACCTTTCACTGCAGTGCTTGCAGAGAAGCACATCGCCAGCAGCTGGCTGGCACGCTTCTGCCATCACCTCTGAATGCCCTCCAACAGCATCACTCTGTCATCAGCTCTGCACCAAAGTCAGTACTTGTCCTTGCACCATGGCAAACAGACTGAGCGCTCAGTATCTCAGTCTTTCAGGTCAGGATGCTGCCATGAGCTGTGGCTTGCTTCCTCACTAGCTGAGGGGCTTCTTCTCGCTCTTCTCCATCGCTCATGTCCCCTGGGCTGCTCTGGTGATGGGTGTCTTCTTGCACAGCTCCTGATAGAATTCAGATTCCAAAAACCGTGGGTATGAGTTATTCTCCATTAAGCTGTAAACTCTCTTCTGTGCTGCGCTGAAGCAGGTATGTGTGGCTTCTTGAATATTCTGCGCAATTGTGTTCTTGGTTTGGAAGTCTATGTTAATCTGAAATACAAAAAAGGACATTTACTTCTGAGAACTGAATTCAAGTAAGTATAATACACCATAAAATTTCTGAAGAGGTAAAAAAGGCGAGACCCTATTACTACAGGGTTAAATTAATGAAATTTCCTTTAAGAAAATTCTTCTTTAATATAAAAAATTCATAAAACTATCTTTCAGTGCTGAACTCAAATATGTTACAGGTGTTAAATGCAGCTGTTGACTTTTCCCAGTTAAGGTGGAAACTCCCTGAAATACTGCTTGTGCTGTTTTCCAGCTTGGTGAAAAGGCAGTTAGGGAGAGAGTTAGGTTCAGACATGGATATTAACAGTGAGGTATGTACAATGCAGTTTGGCATCTGTATCTTAAAGTGAGTTCAGAGAAATAAAGAAAGGCTGTAAGAACTCATAGAACAGGGCACTTATGTTTAAATAGGTTTTCTTTACCTCTTTGGGAGCCTCCTTTTCAATGAAGTCATTGTAGATTTTTTTTGCTTTCGATGTCAGCTTCTGGGGTGACTTGGTTTTCTTGAAGTCCTCACAAGCCAGCCAAAACTCGATGTTCTCTTCGCAGAACTCGGACTTCAGAAAAGCTCGGAAAGCAGCAAGACCATCTAGGGAAAGAAAAAAAAAATACACATCAATTAACTATTTTGGGAATCTTTAATTTACCTGTTGGTCACATCTGTTTCTACCAAAACATTTAGCTGTAGTTCTGCTCTGGTTCTTTCAGGGATATCATAGCAATAAAAAAAATTCCACATTTATGTATGCAAACAAATTAACACTCTAACAGCTTGGCAGGCTTCACTTTGAGTTAGTCATTTTTTAGGTAAACACCAAAGATGAAAGCCATTTCTAGTCAGTATGTTCCCTTTTGTGATACCTGCATATATATTAAACCCCCCCCAGATGGGATCTCCTGTGTTAACCTTTACACTGGAGTAAATATTTATGACTGTGCTACAAACCTCTGGAATATTTTTTGCAATGGAAAGGATGACTCAAGTTCAAAGACCAAATGGTAATTATTTCTTAGTCTTTTTGCTCTGCTGTTGAGTGCTTTTCCTTGTAGAGATACAGTAAAACCCTGAGATCATTGAACTTCTGTGTTGCAGAATCCTTCCCAAGTTATTTGAATGCATTTGTCTTGGGTAAGCAGTGAGCTCAGTGAACAAATGCTCTTTTCACATTTGGCAAAGCCCTGCTGACAGGTATGATTTTACCTACAAGGGTTACAGAAAAAATTCCGCTATGGTGAGGTATTCTTGATGTTTTAATACTAGTTTACAATTTTTTTTAAAGAACACTTCTGTGAATTTTGGCTTGAAACAGTTTAAAGCATTTAACTTCCAAGGCCAGAATCAAAGCTATTTACATTAGAAAGGTGCAATGCTGGCATGCAAGGAAGCAATCTCCTACAGACATATAAACTTCACCATCCCTTGGCTCTTGAATGTTACTTTTTGAAGACAAACTTACATTTATTAGCAAGAAGTTCATCAAAAGCTTCTGACCACAGCTGGGCTTCTTCAGGGGAAGGTCTGCATAAAGAGATGGAGAACATTAGACTCCATTGCTCAAGCTTTATTGTTTGTGTAAAACACTTGAGTTATTTAAACAAAGTCTCTTTCTCATAACTTACCTGAAGTAGGTGCGGTGTTTTCCTGCTTTCTTAGATTTCATTTTAGTAGAATTGGAAGAGTTCTGCAGGAAGTAGCTCAGTCTCGTTTTCCAATCTTTAATGCTGGAAGAATGAAGATGATGATGCATGTTAAAAAAAAAAAAATGATAACTCAAAAAGCTTTAGACACCAGCCCCTTTACCGGCAAAAGTCTTCCAGACATTGCTTTGCCAGTTCTGTACCTAGAGAGTCACCCAGAGCATCTGAGGGCAAGAAAACTGTTTCCTTCCCCCCTCGCTTAAATCAACAGATTCGCCCGCTAGCCAATGACTAATGTTCGCCAAAGTACAGCTAGAGGTGGGCAAGCTGCTCTGCTCCCGCTGGCGGCCCAGCCCTGCAGCCCGCTTCCCCCCCAGCCCAGCTCGGCTCCCGGCTCCGCGGCTGGAAGCCTCTCCCCGGAGGAACCCGCGGAGCTGCGGCCTCGGTCCCGCCGGGAGGGGGGGGGGGACGACACGGGACGGGGGACACTCACATCGTCCGCTTCATCCTGCCCTTCTCCCCCTCCTCCGCTTCGCTGCGGCGGCGGCCGCCCCGCTCCATCCGCCCGCCGTCGTGCTGCAGCGCCAGGAACAGAGCGCTTTGCATCGCGATCGCCTCGCCTCGGCCACGCTTCACCGCCGCCCGCCCTTTATAGACCGGCGAGCGGGCCGCGCTCCAGGCCCGGCCCCCGGCCCGGCCTCCCCGCCGGGCGGGCAGGCGGCCTTCGCCGCCTGCCCGCCCGGCGGGGAGGCCGGGCCGGGGGCCGGGCCTGCGCTCCAAGCGGGAGGGTAAGCCAGCATTGCCTTCCCCTCAGGATTACGTCTCTTTTTTCCTTTATTTTGTTTTTCCTTTCTCCCCCCCCCCCCTTTTTTTCTTTATTTTTTTCCTTTCCTTCCCCCCCCCCCCCCCTTCTCAACTTGCCCTTGCTATAGCGCCTTCTTGGAAAGCTTTTACCCGCTCGCACTGACATCCCTCGGGAAGGGCGCCCGTCCCTGCGGCGCTGGCAGAGGGGTGGCTGTCCTCTCTGCTCCCTCAATCGGAAAGGAACCCTGCGCTTCTGCAGACTTTTTTTTTTTTTTTTTAAAAAGGAAATACAGACTTTTGAGTGCGGCCAGTACACGAAAAAGGATAAGGAAGGACTTAGCCACGTTTCTTCAAAAAATGAATTAACCATAAATTTGAGGAAATGGTCTTTTTGGTGTCCACCTCTCTGCTAACCCGGGCTATTTATCACTTTAATAAGCTGTCTGCACATGTGTTTTATCTCTGTATAGTGTTGCCACCTACCAGTGAATGGCGTAAATTACTCCCAGTACACAAAGCTGAAATTGCAGTGACTTACTCCAGCCTTCGGCTTGTTGAAAAGGCCATGTGGACCATCTCAGCAGTGTCCGGCTGAAGGGGTATCAGGTCCAAAGAATTAGCATTTAGGACTCATGTGAGTTTCTCTTTAACCTACCCTGCTTTTCTGCTCTTTTCTGTGCATGTGTCTTCCTTTCCGTGGTACTCGACAGCATGTATTTTTCTGCCATAAAAAGCAGTGTTCAGAGGGACTGTTTGATTCCCAAAACACTGGCCGACTTCAACGCAATCATGTAGCATCAAATGTCTGATCCTTTTAGGTAATCACCATAGTCTTACAACCTCTCTGCTTGCCGAATAAGCACAAAGCTGTGCAAAGGCATTTTGCTTTAAATTAGGCATATGAAGAAAATGAATGCCATTTAATTTGTGAAAGCATTTAAACAAGGATGCTTTTCAGTGCTGCCTGTTTGAAGTCCTTTGCAGTATATATTGATGGTCTGATAGGAAAATAAAGTTCCATGTTCTAAATTTTACCAAATCGCTTTAAATGATTTTTGCAACAGGTAGCTCTTAGTCTTGTATATAGTACATACATTTTTGATGGGAAATTATTACGAGGGTGTTACCATGGGAGGGAGGAAATGTGGAAACACTAACAGAGGTAAGGCTGTAAGTGCTGTAAAAGCATCAGTTCCAGAAACCTTACAGGGGAAACTTGCCAAAGAAAAGGCCAGGGCAGGCAGGCAGTGCCTGTGTAATGGATGGAGCTGTGCTGACTTGCTTTCAGGCGCTTCCATCATCACTCGCTTTGAGTGCCAGGGTCAGCCGAGCTGTGCAGCTGCAAATGATTTGGGCAGGAGCTTGCCAGGAGCTGCTGAACAGCCTGTAACACGTGCGAGGACGGGAACAGTCTCTGCACGTGCGAAACTCGCAGCACGCAGCCTCCTTGTTAGTGGGGGGCAGGCTGCCTTGCCTTAGATTAACAGCTCAAAACTCAGACTTGGGCCTTACCCAAAATAGAGCCTCTGTAAAGGATCAAATGCTCTGCAAGGAGAACAGCACATCCTCACCTCCCACCTGACTTCTAGGAGATTTCCCTGTTTTTGATGCTGGTTTCAAGTTTCTTTCACCTGATTCTCAAAGTTGATTGGGGGGAGATGTGCCCAAGAATAGTGGGAATCGGAAAACTTCAAAGTCTAGTAAGCTACAGTAGGGTTTGGTTAAGCATTTATATGTTGGGGGCTTACCTGTAGCACACCAGAGATCCTGCTGATGTTTGAAGCCTGACAATGTTTTCTTGATGGTCCTGGAGGAGAACTGCAAGGGTAGAGCTGGGATATTCCCAGCATCTGCCAAGTTGTAAAGTTGGCAGTAGTCAGCATATGGAAAATTGCAGCATGAATCATGTATTTGTCTGATACTTTTTATTTTAAACTTTTTAATTGCTTCTTTCAGACACCCATAAAAATGGAAGTGCCAGTTAAGGAAAGCAGTTATAACATTTAAGGAAGGTCATTATAACATTTGTAATATCTTTAAACAGTGGAAAAAGTAAATAGTGTTCCAGGTAAAAAAATAAGCTGAATGTGGAATTGTGAGGTTAGGTGGCCTTATAAAACATACTTACTGTAACATGTGGTTTAAAAACTGTTTAGATTAAAATTGAATTTTATTGGCTGCATTAAGGTATATCTTTAATTTACATTTTTATTATGCTTTTAAAGCCTGGATATCACTGTTTCTTCAGTAAAAGAGAAACTTTACAAAATACTTTCTTGCTTCATCATGCTGTGCATTGTGTTTTGTGGCTACAATGCTAACCTTTGTCAGGAGGTCAATTACGCATCTGCATGATAAAAGATATTTTCCATTTGTGTTTAAAAAACAAAAAAAAAAGCTTATGACCTCAACCAATGTTATCAGTGTACTGTAAAATGACCCAGTCAGGCCTGGGATGGGGGGGGGATGCTTCTTGGAGGGGGCCGCTGGCTCCCCTTGCGCCGCCTCCCCAGGGAGCTGCATGTGTGCAGCCCTGGCCGGCTGGCTGCACCGCTGGGCACTGCCTGGAAGAGCGTTTGGGCTCGCTGAGCAGTTTTAGATACACCAAGCCTAAGTGTTACTTTGTTTTACCAATTTCTAGTTTTTCAAAGCAAGGATGGCAAAATGGCTCAGTTCGTTAGCCCGCCTTTCTGAAGGTGGGTCTGGTTTCACACAAATGGTGCTATACGCTGACTTGGCAAAGTGAGATTTGGCATCTCAACCCTGTCCCACACTGTCCCTTGCAACAGTATTTTGAAAATTTCAGGAAAATTAGGTATTACCGCTTTCCGGAAAAGCCCTGGATTGCAGTTGCAGCATGGGTTCAGGTGTGTTAGCATATCACAGTGCATAATGCCACTGAAAAGTAAGTGACTCCATCTCGTGATGTCTCTTGTCGGGAATGGGGCTGTGGGGTTTGCGACCCTGCCTGTGTGATTCAAACCAGCGTACAGCCCAGCACTCCAGATTTGTCTGTGTGTACGCTGACCTCCGCTCTTTCAAAACAGTGAAGCTCTTGGTAGCTGAGGACAAATACAAACATAGTGCCAAATCTTTTCCTTTACGTGCTTCTTAAAGCTTCAGTCTGTTTCTGTAACACTAATCTCATTGTCAAGGAGCAAGGCCAATGGAAAGTGATGGGGCCGGGGGGGGGGGGATGGATCCTATAGCCCAGACTTTGCTATTGAAGTTGGTGAGAATTTCACTATCGCCTGCAATGAAATCTGATGTCAGACATTTAATGACGCAAGCTCTCACCCTGGAGATCACAATTCTCTTTGCAGAGGCTTCCTTGAGAATGTTCTGTTCTTTTTCTGCTTATACAATTCCTATGAGCATCAGTGATGGCTGGATGTACAGGGGACTCTAACATATGCAATAAACGTCCAGGATGGAAGATGAGTTTTTTTCCATCTCAGTTACGTTTTATGTTGCAATAGCTACGCTGATCTTTTCTAAGTCCCCAGCGAGTAGTTGTTCTCACTGCATAATACTTAAATCCACGTCTGCATTTTCTGAAATGCCAGTCCTTGTTTCTTCTTTTTATAGAGAAGACTTGGATGATAGGAAAGAACATATGAAAAATGGTCCAGTGACTTTATAGCTGAGTTTCATAAAGCCAAGAGGGGACAATATGCTTTTGCATTGTAGTTCAAAGCATGCATTAGAGTTATTTGAGGGATTGTTGTGGTTTAACCTCAGTTGGCAACTGAGCATCACACAGCCGCTCGCTCACTCCCCCCCCACCGCCGGTGGGATGGGGGAGAGAATTGGAAGAGTAAAAGTGAGAAAAACTCGTGGTTTGAGATAAAAACAGTTTAATAATTTAAATAAAATATAATAATAATAGTAATAATAATAAGAATATACAAAGCAAGTGATGCACGATGCAATTGCTCACCACCCACTGACCGATGCCCAGCCAGTCCCCGAGCAGCGGCCCCCCCGGCCAGCTTTCCCCAGTTTATGTACTGAGCATGACATCACATGGTATGGAATGTCCCTCTGGCCAGTTGGGGTCAGCTGTCCTGGCTGTGCCCCCTCCCAGCTTCTTGTGCACCTCCAGCCTTCTCAGTCGGTAGAGCATGGGAAGCTGAAAAGTCCCTGACTAGTGTAAGCATTACCTAGCAACAACTAAAACATTGGTGGGTTATCAACTTTGTTCTCATCCTAAATCCAAAACACAGCGCTGTACCAGCTACTAGGAAGAAAATTAACTCTATCCCTGCCGAAACCAGGACAGGGATGCCTTATTGAACCCTTGGTGTCTTTGGGGAAAAATCATATTCAAAAGAAGGAATAAGATATGGAGCTATGTCATTTTGTTTTGTAATATGAATTGCAAATTACACAGGTGCACTTTCCTGTATTTTTACAGTGTTCTTTTTTAATTTACAGCTGTACAGTCCTGGTGCAGTGTCTGTGAGATGGTTCATGTAAGCATCGGAACAGGAGATCGGCAAAGAACGCCACCGTGCTGCTTATAATAGCGTCGACTGAGCCTCTGTTCTTACCTCTCTTTTAGGCTGTGTCTCCTCTGAGGCACAGGGGACTGATACGTATTTGTACAAAAGAGCACAGAGGTGCCCAGCCATGGGTGGAAGCGATACACTTCTGTGCTCTACTTTGTTAAATAGTAGCAGTCATGCATGGTGTGTATGGTAGGGCACTATTTTCTAGATTAATATTATAATCGCCACTCTTTCTGATATTTTTTGTATAAGTGAAGACATTTACTCAAACCTTTAGTCTGATTCTAATTCTGTTCATTGCATTCTGCCTTTCTAGTCCCTTTTACAATTTCAATGGCATGTAGTGTGTGTGGGTGTTGTGTTTTTGGGTTGCTTTTTTTTTTTTTTAATTGCTTGAAGCTTGCTGAGGTCAGGTTGTTGCATTCTCTGACTTCGGCCCTGCAGGCTGTGCCTGACTGGCTGTTGTGCTTCCCCCAGTACTATTTTCCAGTCATAAAGCTGAAAACATACAAATCATAAGAAGCCATTTCTGGATTTAAACTTAGCACTACTGTGGATTAACACTAAGACTGGACCAATTAAATGTTCAGTCTTTCCTAAATAGAAAATAAAATATACTCATTACAAATGGATCTCGTTTCACTTAACAGCAAAATCCTCTGTCTGAGTAATGTATAAACTAGACGGAGCTCTCTGGGAACTCATCATTCCCAGCCCTCAGCCACCTTGTTTTACTTAAACACCCACATTAGTTTATAAAAGTTCTAAAAATAGAGCTGAAATTTATTGAAAAGTGGATAAACTGGGACTATATGTCTACTTGCAGTATTGCTGTTATGTGGATGCGTACGTGTCTGTTATAGTGACACTGAAAAAGAATATGAATTTAGGCATTGAGCAATGGATTGGGATTTCACCTCTACCCGCAGACATTTGGAAATGTTAGTTTTTAAAGGGGAGATACTCGATAATGGTGGGCGGGAGTCGGAACAGTGGGTTCCCTGAGGACCCTGGGATGGCTGTCCTGCTCATGTAAGATCTGCTTTATCCCTTCTGCAAAGACAAGCTGAAAGGAGACCTGTTAATATAGCCTGCATTTTAAAGGACAGGACATTCTCATATTCCTTACATCTTTTGTCAATACAGAAAGCAAACAGCTTAGCAAGAAGCAGTGTATTTTTAACAATGAAATTTTCTTAGCAGATACGAGCTGGGTTACACCATCTCGGGTAAAGAGATCTGATTAATCTTGTTTGAGGTTCACTAGGTGATGCAGAACACTGGCTCCATGTTCTGTTCAAATTGCAGTCTATTTTGTTGGTCGTCATCCTCCCCTGCCCCCCCCCAAGGCCGTATTTGTTAAACCAGGTGTGCTGAGGGACATTAAACAATCAAATATGTTTGTTAAGTCTGGATGTGGGCACCATCTTTATCATATTATCTGCATGTAACACAGTCAACACGCAGTCCTTTTGATGACTCTTTAATCCATGTTAATGAAACTCTCTGTAAATGCCTAAATGCTATTAGTCAGATATTGATCTGGAAAGTCTCCGTGGCTTAGAAAATAAGTCGCTTTTACAAGTCCTACAGGTGAATACTGTCAGGACCACAAGAGTGAGAAAGCTGAAGATTAGAGAGGAGTATAAAAATTTTTACACCACCTAAAAAGTTCAAATTTTTGAAAATAAGCATTTCCTTTGAAATGGAGATAAAATGTCAGTCTTTCCTATTTCACGATGGGCAGAAAAGTTCAAACAAAACCATTTCTTGGAACAACCTGATCTCCATGCTGGGTGGAACTAGCAGAGGTTTAATTAGACTTTCTTAGTGGAAAATATAAACACTAGAAAATATCAAATTTGTCAGTGGAAATGTTTTCATTTTCTTAAAACTATTTTAGGGTGGTATTTTCTTTTTATCACTTTCAGTGTTGCAGGATAGGCTTTTCTGTGAAAAGTAGAAAGGTAATGAATATCTTTCAGGTGTGGTGAAGGATGCAAGGTAAGGGGGAGGAGAGAAAGCACTATCTGAGCACACCCACTTACTAAAGCCAGAGGACATTTCGTCTGAGTAAGGGCAGCCTTATACCTTTTCTACTTATCATATTGACAAAAACTATTCCAAAGTTTGTAAAGTTGGAGCTGGAAAAGGCCAGAATGAAGGTTTCTTGTGCAATATTAGTAATCCCACATTTATCCCATGGCACCCTGGTCTACTCCCCGCGTGAAGGCTGGGAGATAAATGAAGGATAGGGTGATATTTGTCTGGCTTCATCAAACTGTGGAAACTGAGGGTGCAGACTGTCTTGCAGGTAGCCTGGGAGAGACACGTAGCCACGTAGCTTGACAGATTAGTCATTCCCTTAATGGCAAGCGTTGCAAAATAATGTCTCAATCCTCCAAGTGCATTAGTTGTAGGCAGGTACATTGTTCCCGCCGAACATTTTTCTCATCAGCTATTAGTTCAGCGTTCAAACAGGTCTTCAGAGCAAAGCAATTCATAGCTGACTTTAGGTGAATCATTCCATGTGGAAAATAGCAGTCCAAACTTCTAAAACATGAGGATAGAATGATAATGTCATTTCTTGTATTTGAATGTATGTTAAACAGGTAAAACTCCACACAAATTAGTAGAGATATGCTCTGCTGTTATTCCAGTGTTAGACCTACTCTGAGCAGTTACTGTCATGGCAGACAACGGTGACAGGTAATTTTGCATTAAAGAAACATTTTCTGGGATGTTCACAGTGCTAGGAAATGGCAGTGCAGGACTGTTCATACCATGGGTTATACTTAGAAGTCTAAGAGGCTGCATATAACTCATTGACTGTTTTGGCAAGCTGTATTTTAACTAGACAGTAGTTGGATCCACACTGTATCACAGCCTTCAGTTAGGAGCTGTGATGAGACCTCTACGTTAACGTACTCAGTATTTTTCTGGTTGCAAGAAGATGCTCCTCAAAGATTTCTTGAAGCATCATTGAGAAATGAGAGCAAGAAACCTTAATTAACAAAAGAATCAACAAAAATTTAAAATTTCTTCACTGACCATAAATACTAAAATGTACCAAATAGATAATTTAAAATCAAAAAAGGAAGTCTTGCCAATTCTTAAAGGTTGGTATAGGTTAATCAGCGGTGTCAATGAGGAGAGTTGAATATGCCTGTGAACAGACTCGTATCTGTAAGTTCGGTAAAGATCTAGAAAGGCTGACAAGCTGTGGAGCCACCCAAGGATGTTGGTCAGCTCATTTGGAACCTCAAAAGACACCATAAATCTTGACCTTTACTATCCTCAAGCTAGGATCAAAGACAGTAATGAAGTCCTGGGAAGAGAGTGATCTTCCAGCATGCATCTAGAGGAAAAGGGAGGCAGAACCAGAATGTGTCTCCCCAGTTGCACACGAGTGGCCAAATGTTGCCGGAGTCCGACTGTGGACGCTTCCTTCGCTTTTCTCAGGTGCAACCTTGCAGATCAGCATTTCTCTCCTGGCTGGTAGCTTCTTTTCAGAGATGAACAGCTACTGCAGATGAGGTGCATGCTCTGTGTTGTTAGCTGTTATTTTACCTGCTCCTTTCAGTAAGCTTTTCTTAACACCAAACTCTTTTAAAAATGAAACCGACTGTGTGGCAGTTTCTAAACATACACTTCAAAGTAGGATCTTTCAGTACTTTTTCTGACACATGTTGCTCTGAGGTGTGACGTGAGCTGCAGTTCAAGTTCTGGAATGGTGAACTTATTTTACAGCTAACATAAAACTAGTGTTCAGTTGCTGTGGATTTTTTTTTTTTTTTAAATCAGGTTGTTTACTTAATCTCTTTTTTTTAAATAAGTTTGGGGTTTTGGTAGCTTTCCAACAAAAGCTGTTATTTGAAGACTGAGACAACATTCCTGGCAAGTCTGGAACTTAGAAAGAAATCAGGGGAAAAGATGGCTGAGGTCAATTCTCTGGGATATACTTGAACATACCAGAATCATAGGAGGCATAGATAAATTACAAGGAGGAATGGAAAGAAGAACAAAAATTATCTTGAGGGAACTACTCCCTGCCGTGTCCTATACCAATATCCACTGAAAAACTAATGCCCACTGTATTGATTATCTTCTGCTTGCTTTGGCTACAGGAGAAATGAGGACAATTTCTTCCATGTATTATGTAATTATTCCCCCTTTGCATAGTGTATTTTCTTTATTTCAGACAAATACTCTAACCTGTATACAGTAAGCAGTTAAGAGAGATTAATTTCACATCTGTGGACAAGCCTCAGGAATACAGTGCACCGTAGGAGTCACAGGAGCTGTTAGTTCTAAGAAGAGATTTCATTTTAAAATATCACATATGCCTAAAAGCCAAATTAGAACAATTGTACAAGCACATTAAATTATGAAAGAAAGAATAGCCACTAAAAACTCCCAGGACTTCAGCGCCTAAATCAGACTGAGGTGGATTTTCCAGCGTTGTTCAATTAAAGGTCTGTTCAAAGACACTCAGATCAAACGACCATTATTTTCTCATTCTTTCTGTAAGTCATTCAGAAGTAGCCCCAAGTTTATTCAAGGCGCTGCATTCACTCTGATGGGGAAGAAGATTAGGCAATGAAAAAAATCACAAGAGATGCTTGAGTTTGAAATGCCAAAACTTCTGCAACTACTCCAAGACTGGAGCAATGATGGGATTCAACAGCAGAGAGGACCTTCAGGGCTGCTGGTGACTGCTTGTTCCCCGGTTTTGCGGAAGCTGCTCTAATAGTAGAGAGCTCCTGTCAATGGTAAAATGTGTGTGTTGTAACGCACAAAGGAATTTCTTTCTGAACAATTGTCCGATCCTCTTCTGCTGGACATCAGCAAACTAGTGATGTGGTTAGGGGATTTGTGCGCCTTACTATTAACTTCAGCTGAAGGGGTAACGTGCAGAGCGAATATGAGGGTGATGATATGCGTAAGGAAAATGGCATATATTTACTGAGAAATTCGGAGATTGTTTCTACAGGGAAAATAGCAAGTGGAACAAAGGTGAACATGCTTAATCTCGCTGGTTCATAACGTGCTGCATGTTTAAGTGCCAGCTCTCGGGGGTGAATTATGATTTGTAACCAGAGCTGTAACCTCTTGACTGTTTTTAAATGTGTGTTTCAAAATACGGAAAAAAAAAATGAGTGTAGATGTGCAGAAAATACTGTGTAAATTGAATATTAACTTCATTATCATTGTGTTTAATAAGTAACTGCTTTTTTATGTTACTGTCATTAATGACTGATGTTGACATAGCATTTGGCACCAATTTCTTAGTACCATGCTTCTGTTGTTGCTGGTAAGTGGTACGAATATGGTTTCAGTCACTACTATGACTTTGCCTAGCTGACTTTATTAATGGCCTGCAACGTAAAGGCTTGAAATGTTAAAAAATATGTTCATCATAACTGGTTTTCCTGCCTTCCCTTTAAACACAGAATGCATCTTAATTGTATTTTCCTTACATATTTAATAGAGGAGGGATGGACGTTTGGAACTGGGCGCAGAATCAGCACATGAAAAGCCTCTTGAGACGAGGATATTTTTGCATTGACAGTTTCTATATAGGTAGTTTGCAAGTAAATGGAGAGTAAAGAAGGATGCGGTGGTTTTTTCTGCTGTAGTTTCTGCTTCTCAGGGGGTGTTACACAACTACTCTGTATGCATCATACAGGCCTACTACTTTGAATATTTTTTACTAAATCTTCTGTCTGCCCCGTATTATTTAATTTGCATTTATTAAAACTAGCAAATGGGGAATTGAAACAAAAGGTTATTTGGTTACAACCCAAAACAACTGAGCTACTTTTATTTTCTTTGCCAGTTTGCATTTACATTTATAATGGTATTACTAGCCAGCTCATTTTCTCTTCTGATGGACTTTATTTTCAGTTATAATTACAGCTGAGAAATCAACAGCTTTTTATTAAACTACATCCCCACTTTTCTTCTCCGTCATGGATACAGTACTATTTTTTTGGGGAAAAAAAAAAAAAGGAATCTAGAAATCTGAATTCAGGCATATATTTTCCTTTGCATTCGTTATATCCCACAACACCTTGTAGAAGCTGATGACAGACTCAGAAGGGAAGAGATCAACTCTCATCTACTGAACCTCTAAGTAATGATCTATGGCCCATCATCAGAAAAATTTGTTGCAGTTTGCCCAAGTTCTGCTATTGCTCCTGGCCTTAACCCCCCATTCCCCTCTCTTACCTGTTTTGGACTACCCAGGTTTCAATCATCAGTTCTCCCATTTTGTGGTCAGTATCATTTCTGTTGTTGGGAGATGTGTTTTATTCATTTATGGAAAGATGTTTTATCATATTTAAGTGGCAGGACTGTAAGAATCCAGTCTGTTAACAGATTGCAAACTGTTAAGTTTCTTGTAAATATTGTAGTTCTCATCCTGTTTTTCCTCCTTTCTTTTTTTCTTTTTTCTTAGCATATCATATCACTTGCAGATATGTAACTTACCATTGCATGTCTTGCTGGTTGTTAAATGCTTCTGAGTGAGCTCAGATGTGACCAAATAGTCCCCAAAATCTGTTGAGATGACACTGAATCAAGAAGGTGGTTTCCTGCCAGAAAACTGTGGCAGGAGAAGGGAGAGGAATCTAGTAAGACTTCTTTTTGCTTGCCTGTCTGCTTGCTTTTTTAGGTTCTGGCTGAAGAATGAATATATGTCTGACATTATTACAGTGAGTCCTTTCTGAACTGGAGAAACTAGATAGGGAAGTTCTGCTTGAATAGGTGTAGTCAGACCTACACTGGGTCTGCCAGTAGTTTGGGCTGGCTGTCTTGGCGATGGAGCTGTTACCATGATGCTCATAGTACCGAAAAACAGCGTTTCTCAGCCAGAGCACAGCCTCATGCAAACATGGCGGTGTGGCTTTCCTGCTAGACCTGGCTGACATCCATCCAGCTGGCAGCACAGGCAAAGCGACTGTAAGTCTGGCTGGACCCCCTCTGAGTAAAGCAGCCTTTAGAAGTGGACAGTTGTTCCTTGTTCTCTGTGAGCCTCCATTTTTCCCTGGCATGATCGAAAATCTACGTGTTCACTTATTGCGAATGCGTATTCAAACACGTTTATGCCCGGAAAAGGAAGAGATTTTATCAAGGGGTGAGAAACCAGCATTTGCCATTCTGCGTCTGTGCTGATCAGTATTTATCTGCTCCTGAAACAACATACAACACGAGATCACATTTTGTGTGAAACTGCACAGTGCCAATCTCCCACGTAGCTGTGCTGATTTACACCCGCAGGTGACTTGGCCGGCAACCGCACTCACTGCAGATCTCTCTCTGGTTGCAGCTGGCTCTCACCCCTGCGCAGGCTGAGAGATCCTCAGGCTGTTCAGAGGGGAGAGGTGGGCGGCCCCAGCCCTGCAAGGCTGGGAGCTCACTTTGGACCCCGTCTCATTTCCAGACAGGTGTGTGCCAGGGCCATGCACTTACTGCTTTTCTTCTATAGAAAAATCTGTCTGCGGCTTCCTTCTTCCTGTATAGGAAACCCTCAGGCTCAGCAAGCCCTTTAAAGTGATGCTGGCGTTTGGGAAGTAACCCTCAGAATAACGAGGCGGAATGTTTCCTTTTCTGTATATTTTTATTATTTTACTTTTAACATTTTCTTTCTACTCTGAAAACTGTGTATTCAGTGCTGCTGTGATTGTAATTTTTTTCTTTTTTTCAAATCCTCAGTGAAATAGCAATACTGATCCAATGTTTTAAGCTTTTAAAAGCAGCGGGTCATTACCATTTACAGTTGCTCAAGTTTGAGAGCGTATTTATTTATAAGTATTTACCCAAAGGATAAAGAAACAAGAAACTGGGAAAGTTTTCCCCAATCTGCTATACTGACCTGATCAGGTGGTACCATGTAGTAGATTTACAGCAATTTTCCAGATCTGTGGGTTCTCCTAGGTAAGGAAATGGCCAACGAGCAGCTCCTAGTTTTCCGTTGTGCCAGCAAATACACTGGGGAAAATGGGAAAGTGTGAAGCATCCTGAAAAATTGTGCATGTCTATGTTGGTTGCTCTAACCTGCATCATAGCTGACATTTACCCTCACCTACTTTGCTCTGCATAAGCTGTGTGTATCTGGTCCAAGGACTGGATCAGTAAGATTAAATAGTAATTGAGTCTTAATTACATTAACAAATTATATACTAATCTGTATGGAAGACTACACAGGGGCAACACTTGCTGTGAAGAGGATGCGGTGAGATTTTTAGATCAGTTTAGTCGGTACCACAAGATTTTTAAATCCTAGGCAGCTGGGTACTAAATCGTGCAGCTGCATTGTCTTTTGCATGAATAGGCTATCATCTTTTAGTGGAGCAGCATTTACTGTCTGTGTTTTGTCTCGTGCCTCTGTCATTAATTAGCAAGAGTTTACATGCTCAGGGACTTCTTTTCCTTAAGATACATGTAACCTTTGAATATTTTCAGCCATTGACGTAATATGTTGAGTTTCCTGCTTAATCCAGTTGCTGGTTTTAAATAGATACATTTTTTAAACAAACTTTTCATGAAGCAGACTCAAACACACGTGAAATCATCCTCATCTACAGCAGAGCTCAATTTGGACTGGAATGTTCTCCGAGTGTGATAACAGCATTTTATGCTCTTTGGAATTTAGAATAATTTTAGAGAGAATGAGAGCTCCAGCGATTCTTTTTCTGAAACCATTTTGAGGCAAGATCCTCTCTAGATAGACACATTCATTTGCGTTGTTTACTTTGCCACAGTCACCCTTTGCTCAGTCATTACCAGGTTGGTTTTTCATCAGCTCCTGGATAAATTGAGCTTCTTTTCTGATAGTTCCTTAGTTACTACAATACCATCTTTCATGACCTCACAAGACATCCTCCATGTTCTAGGCACACATCTTGTGAAATACTGAAACATAACTTTTGCTCCTGTTTTCTTTATCTATCTTTTCTAACCAGATTTTAGTCAGTAGTTAAATGTGGATGCCCTCAAGAAATGTTGCAAGTACTCAAGATGTAAGACAAAAACTTTATTAAGCAATTACTGTTTGATGCTTAATTGTTGCCCTTTTTGGAAAATCATGTTCAGAGCTATTTGAAAAATGTAGTGAAAGTAAGCCTTCCATGTTATTTTGTTTCTTGATGCATGGGCCCTTATGGCACATGGTGTTCGTTCTTGCTGGGAGCAGGCTGGGATGTTCATGGGCAATAGCTCCATAAATGGATACTAAAGGACAGTTGTTTTGGGCTTGTCTAGCAGGAGCAAGGAGAAAGTGCAAAGAAGGAAGATGACAATGATCAGAGGGATGAAACCAGGACTAGGGGGTCACTTGATAAAAGCAGTAGGAGACCAGTTAGAACAGAAGCAAGTATGTCTTCAGCCAGCAGGTAGTGAATATCTGGAACTTGCTTCCACAGGAGGCTGTGGGGACGGGGCAGTCACTGGGTTCAAAAAGGTGTTAAACAAATTCATGGACAACAGATCCGCAAACAGATGCTGAAAAGGATGAGGATCCTCTAACATCCCTAATGTAACAGTTGTGAATGCTGAGCAACTGTGAGGGGAACGGAGCAAGAAAGCAGCTGGTTTCTTGTGCTTTTCCTACTTAGCTACTTCTGCCACCACTGGAGACAGACTACTGGGCTAGATGAGGCATTGCGCTGACCCACTGTGGCATTTCGTACATCCTTATAATTTTTGTTTATTGCTCAGACCACCACACAATTAGGATTTAAAGCATTTACCCCTGAAAAGCCTACAAGTAAGGACCTTGTATGTGCACAAGATTTTGCTAGACTCAGGCCCTATGCTTTATTTGGTTAAATAGTACCATGAACATTTACGCAGCTATATAAATAATCACATCCAGTTAGTGCTGTCAGCTGAGCCAAAGTAGAGATTTTAAGTGCCAAGGACTTAGAACATCTCTTTCTAATTTTACCCTGGCTCAAAGTATGTTTAGAAGATGAGGTATAGATAAAATCAGATAAGCAACATTATTTAGTATTCTGTCACTTGTAAAATGTTTATCAGTTAAAAATAAAAGAGGTGAGAAAAATAAGTTGATCTTTTACAAGAAACAAAACCGTATCTAATGCCTGGATTCGGAGCCTGTGTTTAATAATTGACAAGAGATGATTACAAACAGTCCACGCTGGCTGTTGACAGACATCCTGGTTTTGGTGGTTTGTGTATACTTCACAAAGAGATGCTACCTGCAGAGGTAGCAAATCTCCATGCGTTGTCTTAGCAGTAGCTAATTAGCTGGAAGATGGGTAGAAAAACATGAATGACTAAACCGAGTACTGGAGCTGTGTGGAGATGTTCCAGCTGACTGGTTTTCTGGTAGAAAATGCTGATTCTTCCAAATGAAAACATTTTGCTGGAATATGTAGTCTCAATGAGACTACCATTTGTGCTCCTTCCAGGCTGTTGTTCCACTTTGCCAGGCTCTTCGGCAGTCTGACAGGCAGGTGGTATAGAGGTGAGCTCTTTGCCTCTTCCTCCGCTGGATGTGCAGTGCCTCCTGGCTGGTCTGGGCACCAGGCTCACTGAGCTTTCCCACCCCGGGGGCATACAGCCAGTGACCATATCTGTTCTTACAGCCCCGTCAGCTGACTATGTTCGCTGTCCAAGTCTACTATTCCAGATGACATTTTTTTCATATTTCACAGCTTGGATAGAAAGTTGTATCTTGTTTTGACTCTGAGGTGTACAGGTTCTCCATCAGAGAGATTTATTTTGTGCTTGGTAATTTATACCTTTGTGTCACGGATGTCAAGACTGTGCAACATACAAGGCAATAAAAATGTTGGGCTCAGCAAGTCATATTCCGGGAAGAAATGTCAGCCATGAACTTGTCCTTTCTGGAAGTCGAGACAAAATATTACCTCAAGGAGAAACAGAGAAGTCACTTATGTTTGTTTATCACAGCATAAGGACTAACTTACCCTGGCAGTGGGAAGTTTGTATTCATCTTTGTCTTTTCTACACGAAAACTGCTGTACTAATAAGGAAGGAAGGAAGAAGAAAAATGGGGCAATTGCTAGACAATTAATTCTTGTAAAAGAGAAAAAATATGTTTACAGAACAATGTTTATGTTATGGGACAGAACAATCGTTAATGACTCTAAACATGAGCCATTTCAGTCTCTATAACTCCCAGATGTTCTTGCTGGCAGAGGCCAGCTGTCCTTCAGCCCTACTGCTTGTGCATCCTTAAAAGGGATATGGAATGGTGTGGTTTCACCTTACAGCTAAACAGATCAAATGGTGATTTGCTTCTGCAGGGAGTGGTCTTGCTATTTCTCCATGTGCGGGGTCTAGCCCTCATATGACCTCTGGGTGCAATTCAGCTGGCTATTCCGCTGCAGAACTAGTGCTTTTTTCACTTGCCCGGTCACTATATCTGACATGAGAGAAATAATGGGAAGAGGGTGCAGGGTAAAGCTCCCGTCAGTGCTTCTCTATGTGTTACACTGGCTTGGCTGCATGGCATTATACCCTAAGGAACATGTAGATTACTCCTTTGTTCTGGAGAGAATCCCATGCCTGGAGTTCGGGACACCTACAAAAGGATTCGCTGAGGGATAGAAGTTTAGAAGGAAAAATAGGCATTTTGTGGATCAAATGACTTCTCCTTTTTAGTGATAATTGGTGAAATAAGAATGAAACCAGTTTTGAGAAGTGCGTGTTGTAACAGTGAGAAAAACAGGGTTGGGTTGAAAGATTGGAGATGGTCCCATGGCACAATGTTTAATCTGCATCTGGAATCATGCCTTTTCTCTTTGTTTTCCTTGGGACTCTGTAATTATTTAAAAAAAAAAAAAAAAAAATGTCCAGCACAGCAGCTAGATGAAGCAAAACATTGAAAAAAACCTTCCCCCCCCCGCCCCGCCGTGAAACATTTCCTTTTAACCCTGAACTGATGTGAACTGGAGAAACAAGTTAGTATTCCTTCCTTTCCTTTACAAGGAGAACACACCAGTCTTTCCCTATTTCTGATCAGCAGATTTCACCAAGGATACACACAACATAAAATACTTTTTTTTTTTACATTATATGCACTAGCAAAATATACTCTGCACAGTTCAGGGTACTTGTGAGATGGCCAGGTTTTAATCTTCAAATAAAAATATGTCTGTGCTTTCCAATTTATTTGTCCTATTTATTGACCTTTTTTAAAGATAACAAACTAGGTCTCAAGAATAAAGGAACACATGAGAAATAGTGTGGCAGGAATCCCAGTGCAGTGCAGCCTATACAGATGTTCAAAGAAAGACTGTCAACCTTAAGCTAGAGTTAAGGAGAGGGCTCAGTAAAGGAAGGCTGACTGCTTTTGAAATGGATCACCGCTGGCCAGCAAAGCTGCAATAGTGGCAGGTGTTGGTGATGACTTATACTGCATTTCCATTGATAGAGTTGGGGATAGTGCTAGGATCTCTAAATATTATTGCTGGACTTTGCATGGCCCAAAAGCTTGGATAACAGGGTCCAATAAGATATGAATATTTTTGTGTACGTATTATATGGTCTGTCTTGATGGGCTGAGTACTGCAGACAAGATTGTGGATAGGTTTCAAAAAACAGGTGCTTTAACATCACATCTTGTCAATGGCACAGGGTTTGTGGTTGCAATGAGGCCTGCTGTGGTCGAGTTTCAGTGACAGTGGCTTAGTTTTAGTACTGGTATGTATTACTATACACAGGGCACAGCAAGTTTGTTTTGGGGTTGGTTGTTAAAAATATAAGCAATCCACTTCTGCAATGAAGATTCCAGTTCAGAAGTTCTCGCACTCCTTTAGTCCCTGGGAAGGGACAGGAGAGGCACAAGCTCCAAAAGGCAAGCATATCTTACATTTTTTAGAAGGTACTTTGGAGAACACATTAGCATTATTTTAGTTACATGCATTCCAAAATTAAATGAGAGATAAGCAGTTTCACTACAGGAAGATGTTAAAATAGTCCAATCTCATCTTGAAAAAGTGGAAAATTAACTTCCCAGTATGATATTTAAAGGCTCGCTTGTATTAAATTATCCTGTCTCTTGCAGTGCAATATCAAAAGAATCAACCTTCTCAGGACCAGAGGTAGATTTAAAAAAGCAGAGAAAGGATGACTGCCAGAGCTCCTTTTCCGGCAAAGGTTCTTCTGGCAATTTTGCCAGGAAAGAAGCAAGGTATAATAACAGGAGTGTTGATGTACCTTCCTTTTCTTCAAATATATTCTAAGAATGACCTGCAAAATATTCCTTCTCTAATCTTGCTATGGGTGTGCTCTTGCCTCTCCAGGCTCTCTCTAGCAATGAGAGACTTGCTGGAACAGGATCAACTCCTTATCTGGAATTTTTTTTACTAGAAATAGATTGTTAAAAGAACAACTCAAGACCAAATTTGCTACCCAATATTTTGTAGAAATGCTAGCTTGGTGGGGTATGTGTGTGTGTGAAAGTCATAAGAATATACTCAATCCTCTAGAATTTTTGCTTACTAATTTTAAGAAGGAAAGAGGTGCCTCAGAAGGTAAATAATCTCAACAACAATTTGCAGACATTCCCACAAGGAAAGTTTTCAGTGCCTATGAGAATGTAAGCAGTGCTATATAATTTGGTTTCTACTGACTATATATTTTGGCTTGGCTTTGGTAGTACAAACATTGGAGTTTTGATTGGTTTGCTGTAAATAGATGTTGTGGGGATGCTGAAAATTTAAAAAATGCATTATTTCTGTTGTGTTATTTTCTTCTCATTGTGTAGGATAGCTAACAACCAAACCTATTTTATTGTATAGCTTTGCTACTTAGAGTTATTACATATTAGTGCTAAAGTTGCTTAAGGAGCCTAGAAAGGCCTTCTCCTAACAGGAGCCAGTCTCAAGAACCGGGTTCCCAGTTCTCAGAAAAGGAGACTTGTATCCGTTGTCTCATTTCCAAAACGTTTGTCTTTCATTTCCCTCATAATTGCATAGTACTTTTAGGAGACATTCTGTGTCCTGAATCTCATCTCTTCTCATGACTAGACAGAAGAGGCTTTATAAAAGTCTCTTTCAATGGGATATTGTTTGAATAAGAGCTCTCTTATACTGGAACAATTTTGAAGACTAAACGCATTGTTTAGCTTAGTTTATTTTTTGGATAGTTATTTAAGATGGTAAAATACACTTTTGTGCAAACTCATCATGCTCACCAGAAGAATTAGATGATCCCACTTAACATCTGTATAGTTTATCTGTAAACAGGGGAAGCAAATGAAGAATTATTAGGAGGCATTGGCTTGTTTTCTTCACGCAACTCTAGGCTCAGTGCCAGCGAGGTCTTCCTACCCAAAACCTAGGAAAGGCTTCTTGGACATGAAGTACATGATGGTGGCTGTTTTGAGAGAAAAAAAAATCTTTGATTTTGGTGTGTGAGCTCAGAAATTCAGAAGCATCAGGCAGGTAAGGGGAGAAGGAAACATTCTTGGGCTGCATTCAAAAAAATAGCAATAAGCCAGATTCAAGAAACTGACCACCAAGGAAATTAATTTAAAAAAAAAAACAAGCAAAGGGCACGATGGTTTGCAGCAGGAGGTGCTCTTCTGTACCGCAGGAGGCTGGCAAGGTGGACATGGTGGAAATTCTTTGTCTTAATGAGAGCAGATATTCACAGTTTAGCATTGTCTGGGGTGAGAATTGCTTGTACGTCTAATGACAACTAAAAGCATATCGAGGAACTAGGTGGGCTTTGCCATTTCTGGGAGAACAACCTCCCGGGCATGTCCCCGCCACGCTGGGGAGGGCTGGCTGGGGTTCTGCCCGTCTGCATGCATGCGGATGCGGCTGCCTACGTTCCTCTCACGTCTGAGGCCATGGAGGTAGGCCCACAGGCCTCCCGGGCCTGGCCCCTCACCACGGCTGACCTTGTGGCCATCCTAGCCCTCCCGGCTTGCTTCCCTTGTGGGACAGGGATGGCTGAAGAGGGCAGGGCCCCACTGCCGCCCCAGCTCATTCTCTGTGCAGGCCGCCAGCCCTGCTGCCCCCATGGCTCCTTCTGCAGGGGAAGGCCTGTGACAGGGGGAGGTCACCAGAGAAGGAAAAATTTGTACCACTATAAATATTCCGACTTTAGCCATTTAAAATCTTCTACAGACAAACAACACAGGAAAGGATAAGAATGCGTGTTTTGGGCAGGAAGAAGTGCAATTTATTCCCGCATGAGAAGTCACAGAGTGCACGGGGTACGGCACAGGTACAGGCCCCTTGCCAGGCCTGCCCGGAGGCAGGGGCTCACGTGCCGGCAGAGGGGTGCCAGGCCCACGCTGGAGGGGCGACTCTCCCACTGAAATATCTTCAGGGAGGTTACTCTGCCAAAATACATTAATGTTACCTTAATGCTTGTGGATTGAACATAGAGACCTAATGAATGATCATTGCCATAGAGGTATTGAGCCACTAAATGCAACCTGTTCACAGATATTTTTGGTGACTGTAATGAACTTATTTGGGAAACACCATCTTATTACAACCCTCTACTTCTTGTCCAATTGCAGTTGTATTATTCGTGTAGCTGGAAAAGAAATGTGCTTACTCTTTTAACTTTCAGAGAATGAGTCAGAGGACTTGTTTAACTCATACAATATAAGATTTTTTTCCTGTTTGTGATTTCCTGGCTTTACCTTACTAATCATGGTGCAAACATTTGACATATTTCCAGGTAAACTTATCTGATAAGTCTTACATTGCATAAAATAGTATTTTACATTATTGACCAAAATATTTATTTAATCCTCAATTCATAGGAAAGTCTTTCATAGAAAGACACAGTCAGGGTTTGAGTGACTTCCTCTAGCATGAATGTTAACTTATTACTAGCTTTACTAGCAAACTCATGACAAGAACGTGGAACTACTGCAGTCCTGTAAAAGTCCATCAAAAAGGTCCATGAAATCTAGCTGAAGAACATGGACTTCATTCTCTGGATGGCTGCAGCAGTTCCTGACTTCAGCCATCTGCCTGCTGCAGGGAGGAGAGCTCAGCTTCCAGCACCTGAGCCCCTATCAAGACTTGCAGTGTATCGTATCAAGATAAACTAAAATTGCTGGTTTATGCTGTGGAGTCTCAGCAGTTGTTTCATTATCAGCTGAATCATTCCTGCAATAGGAAAGGAAATCTCAAATAATAGGGTAGATAGCTGGGTACAAACTGTCCCTTCCTCTAATAGGGGAAAGATAAAAATTGGAGATAATTCAATTTGAGAACATAACTGCAAAACACAAGAATGGTAAAAGAGAGATGTGGGAGGGAGAAAAAGGAAAAGAGACATTGAGAAGGTCAGGAAAGATATTGGGTATCACATGGCTTGCAGAGTGCCATGACTTCTTGTTTTCAAGTATGTGTATGTTTAGAGGGGAATAGGAAACAGGAGGCAAGTTTTTGACTGTTAAATTTGGCAAGCAGTTCCTTTGAGGATGAATTGGGTAGTTTTATAATGCCTATGCTTACAGCTGAGATTTGCTACATAGTACTGAAATGTACATTGTAAAAGGAGGGCTGTAGGGATTAGTGTGCTCTTGCAAAGCAATTTCTTTTTTCTCTTGACAGGAATATTTTTCTTTCCTTTTAGTAGTGAAAAGGAAACTTAAGGAATAGGTGCAGCATTTGTGAATTGCACCAAACACTACCGAAGATTTGACTAATATTGACTTATGTAAAACATAAGCAGGAAAAGGTACACAAAATTTTGCTTGCCCATCTTGTATGCTTGGACAACTCACACTGTATGTGAGATAGTTCCTCTGCATACAATACATTGAGCTGAGCTGAAACTGCAATAAATCTGAAAAAACTGCAGTACAAACTGAATGTACTGAATCACAAAATTTATGAAAAACGGTCTTATCTCACGTTCTGTTGTAGGTTCAGACTGTTTCCTAGCCTGATGCCAGAATTTAGTCAACAAGGTGTTTTTTAAGGACTAATAGGATCTGGAAAGAAAATATTTGCATAGGCATCAGATGCGCTTTTTGTCCATCCTCTTTCTTAAACCGAAACTGAGGATGTGCCACTATTTCTGGAAGTTAATACACCATTTTTGGACAAAACTATACTACTCTTTGGCAAGACATATTGTAGCAGTCACGTTTAATGAGAAAATCACAATAGCTCTTTAAAATCACTTCATTACCAGTCAGTACTAACATAGCATTTTGCACCATGGTTAGTTAACTGCTAAACTCCAATCTTTCAGCAATGGGCTTCTCCTGGTGAAATGATTTCTTATGCTACCTTGTGAGGTTAGTTATCTGTCACTAGCTTGGGGAGGTTTATATTTTTCACTTTACCTCCTAGACCTAAGCTTCCAGCTTTGTGTATAAGCATGCAAATAAATGGCTGGAATTTAAGAAAGGGCAGAGTGACCGAATATCTAATTAAAACTTTGCACAGTTGTGATTCAGGCTTCTAAACTAAAGTTCATGGGAGCTAATCAAATGCAGTTCATTCAACTATGTGCATAAACACAGACAAGAATCTAGCTTTTGGCACCTGGTTTTTGGAGAAGTTTGGCACAGATTTCCTGAAGTGCAGCGTATAAGCCATTGCTACTTGCCAGCTTCTCCAGAGAGCAACTGTGATAGCTGTTCTGTGATGCACCTTCTATTAAGAAGACAAGTACAGGCTCAGATCACCACATTTTAATCTCCCCCTCTGTATTTCCTTTGAACTCAGAAGGAAGTGGGCCAGGGCTCTCCACTGGTCCATCTTTACTGGAAATTTGCGCTGAATTAATTGGCAGACTCGGTAATGCTTTTCTACTTTTGCTGATAGTGATTACAAATCAGTGCAACTGTGACCTAGAGATGACAACTGCTCAGTTGCTTAAAAAGAATAGCAGATAGCTGTCCTTCTGAGGATACAGACTGCAAGCAGAGACTTGTCTTTTTATTAATGATTCTTAATGGAATGGCTGTTTCAGGTTTCTCTGGTTCTCTAATCATGTTGTTATGTCAAGGGGATTTGCAAATTCAAGTTTAACACCATGTTTTCTTTGCATGCCAAGGATATGTACTTGCAAATAAAATGCAGTGCTTCCAACTAGACAAAATGATCTTTTAGAGAACACTATAGAGAAGAAATACCAGGAAAAATATTCCATACTTTTGGAGGGAGATATTCACATCTAAAATTAGCCATATAGGTGATTTGAGTAAGGGTAGCCCAACTTGGACAAGTAGCAGTTCCTGCCCCCCTGCAGATAGGGTTTAACAGCTCATTTAGCAGCTGCTGCTGATTACAGTCTTGAATCCCTATGGGTTTGAGTTGTCCTAAAGGGTAAACAGGTGATGTGGTAACTGCTAATTGAGCAAATAACTGCTATTATATAGGGATGCTGAAGTTTCAGGAGGTTTTGAGTGAAGGGAAGGTATATATTTTAGAAGAAAGGAAAAGGAAAGGAAGGTGTTTTGGAAATTTTGATGTGATGAGTTTATAATTTTGTTTAAGGTACTTATGTAAAATATATAGCTGAATGATTTCAGAAGTGAAAGCTATGCTGAATTGCCCTTCTAATTCACTAATAATAAGATAGTTGCACCAAATCATCTGAGGTTAGAGCATTCCTTTAGCAAGCTCCTCCAGTACAGATGGCTCGATATATAACCTGCAGGTGAGTTCAGTAGGATTCTAGTACCGCAACTTTAAGTAAATATGTTTAATCAATTGAAAAATCACTTGTATTTTATCAGAAGTTCCCTGCAATGTGGGCTTGAGCCCCTTCAGGGAGAGGAAAGATCAGAACCTGGGTTCCCTACATCCTGGGTAAATGTCACCTCCCTTACCACTGATGGTAGCTGTATTTTAGAACAGAGATTGTGAACTCTGTTTAGCCCATTAAAGTGACATGGTTCAGAGCACCAAAGTCTGAATGAACACTGTGATGATGTTCTAGGTATTATACTGCCTAGAAGCAGTGTTTCTCAGAAGTTCGTACTGTTGTTTTCAGGCAGAAATCACCTTGGTCTGCCTATATGCTGAGCTGTTGGGAAGGGGCATTACTGTAGCTGCCTTGAGCTCTGTGGTGTGCTAGACCTGCCTGCGAGGCCAGGAATCTTACTTCAGGGTTTTTGCTGTACAAATTGTGAGCATCTTGTAGCATAGGCACGAGCTTGTGTCTGGTTTGGTAATGAGCCAGTCAAGCTTGATTCTGCTTGCGAAGTACTCTAAGGACAACCTGTAGGATCAATACAAGGCTAAGGTATGTCTGGCCAGAGTATGCAAAAGACATTGTGTCTCTTATCAATTCTGTTTCCTCTTTGTATTTTCTATTATCTTTTGATAAAGATTTAATTGTAATACTTCCCATAACTGCTGAGAAATAAGCTTGAGGAGCAGGGGTATAGATTTGAACCGCTACCAGGCGGACAGAATGTACTCACTGCTCAGTAACTTATTAAAGCTAGTAAGCTCAGCAGGGCTCATTGATCTGATGCTTATAGTCTGACTAGCAGTATTTCCTAGCACTACAGAGAGATGTGTGTAGGTATTCTTCTGTTGTTCTTCTCCATTTTAAACTCACCTTTGTGCTTTTTCTGGGGGAAGAGTTTTTAGCCAAGTTCTACATTTGTTGTCTTCTGCTATCTGTGTGCCCTGCACCCAGGGATATTCAACAGAGAGCCATGCTACTAGATCAGAGCCCAGACCTGCTCCCACAAGCTTTTTCTTTGCTCTTTGGCACTTAGTGAGCTGCACTGGCTGCATATCTATGAAATACCTTATGTCACTACGGTTGTTTCCTTGGACAGGTACGTGATCCTGTAGGAAATAAGAATAGAAAAAAAATAGGCAAAAAGTTTGTGCTTCATTTTTTTCATTTAATTTGCTTTTGAAATCCAATGCAGAGCCTGCAAATGTCTCATTTAAGAGCTGTAGTGTTTTGATCGCATCATAGTCTATACAAAGTGATGTCCAACATGTAAAATACAACACATGCTTTAGAATGAGCTAGGGATGGTTTTGCTACTGACAACATTAAATGCATCAAAAGGAAATGGGAATGTTATTTTGTTGTGTGATCTGTTGTTTCTGCAACTACTTTGCATAATATAGCTATGCAAGCACCTACATTTGTGAAGAATGCCATTAATATATCCGTTCCTTATATTTGCAGCTCTGCTTTCTGGACTTGACCATCTTCAAATTTGGGCATCACAACAAGTAAGTTGTTTTTTCCACTGAAATAATCACTTTTATATGAAAATGGCACTGCCTGCAAATTTGTACAAGTGATGTTATGTGTTCTTTACAAACCAGTAGAGTTTCTTTCTTTCCTCCTTCTTGTTTAATGTTTGCATTTTGTAGCCATAAAGAGGGAGAGGGGAGAAAAAGAGAGAGCAGGTTACATCACAGGTTTTCTTGCATAAAATTATGCTGTGAATGAGTTCTAAAATCCTTTAACAAATTAAAGGGTTAAAAAAGGGTTACTGGGATATAACATTTAGAAGTATGAGGGCTTTTAGTAATAAAAAATCACCAATGAAAATGCTGAGATTGTCACTGTATGTTTCTTATTGAAGAAAATGAATTTCAGAGCATGTTTCCTTACTTCCATCTGAAATATCACCTTGAAAACAGTTACAGAAAGTGGGTGTAGAATAAATGTTTTTGATATTGCAAATGTATACAAAAGAATGTCCTGTATTCATTTTACGTCACATAAACCTACCCGGGCTTAATGAAATACCCCTTCTTGCTAACCTTCCTTGAAGTAATTTGGCATTTGCTTTATTAGTTAAGGTTTTGCATAATTACAGTTTTTGATATATTGCTACTATGTCACAGGAGATAGTATCTTAAAAGAAAAACAGGGAAAAAAAAGTAAGTGTCACAGAGAATTAATGTTCTAGTTATAAATCTGCAAGCAAATTTGAACAGTCTGTTCTAAAATATTTTATACTTCTGGCATAGAAAGACAGAAAAGCTACATCGGTAAGCTGCAGAAAGTTATGTGTTTGTGTGTGGGGTTTTTTTGTGTGTTTCAAATCTGGCCAGATCTCTGTGGTCTGAAGTCAGTACAGCTTTGCTGATCAGGACCAGGCTAACGTGGAGCTAATTGCTGGCTTTAATGTTGTGTTGGAGATCAGGCTTGATATTCCCATCCTGTCTTGTATGTGTGAATTTGTGCAAAGCTTCTCTCATGAACTGCCTTTAATTTCTTTGTTTACAACATAAAAACAAAATATGCTTAATCTACAAGGAGCCCGGAAGGATTTAGATCACTAGTGACCGTTAGTACCATGTCCTGGGTCAAGGTGGCTAAAACCTATCCATCAAATTATGTCTTTCTGAATTTCTGTCTTTTTGAGAGATGGGATTGTTCACCTTTTCAAACAAATCTTCCTTTTCTAAAATATCTTCCAAAATATTTTTTTCAGACTTACTTTCTTTCCAGAAGCTAGAAAGAAAACATGCAGTTTAAAATGTAACCAAAAATAAATTGATCCAAAAAAACCCCTTGCCTTATTTCAGTCTTACTATAGGTTTGGTGTACTAATAGGACACACATTGTAGCTTGGGCATAGTAGGAGAGGACCTACCTTTCCCACGACCTAGAATCATAGAATCATTAAGGTTGGAAAAGACTTCTAAGATCATCGAGTCCAACCGTCGACCCAACACCACCATGCCCACTAAACCATGTCCCTAAGTGCCTCATCTACATGTCTTTTAAATACCTCCAGGGATGGGGACTCCACCACTTCCCTGGGCAGCCTCTTCCAATGTTTCACCACTCTTTCAGTAAGGAAATTTTTCCTCATGTCCAATCTAAACCTCCCCTGGTGCAACTTGAGGCCTTTCCTCTCGTCCTATCGCTAGTTACTTGGGAGAAGAGACTGAGACCCACCTCGCTACAACCTCCTTTCAGGTAGTTGTAGAGAGCAATGAGGTCTCCCCTCAGCCTCCTTTTGTCCAGGCTAAACAACCCCAGTTCCCTCAGCGGCTCCTCATAAGACTTGTTCTCCAGACCCTTCACCAGCCTCGTTGCCCTTCTCTGGACACGCTCCAGCACCTCGACGTCCTTCTTGTAGTGAGGGGCCCAAAACTGAGCACAGTATTCGAGGTGCAGCCTCATCAGGGCTGAGTACAGGGGCACGATCACTTCCCTCATCCTGCTGGCCACACTATTTCTGATACAAGCCAGGATGCCATTGGCCTTCTTGGCCGCCTGGGCACACTGCCGGCTCACGTTCAGCCGGCTGTCAGCCAACACCCCCAGGTCCTCTTCCGCCAGGCAGCTTTCCAGCCACTCTTCCCCAAGCCTGTAGCGCTGCATGGGGTTGTTGTGGCCGAAGTGCAGGACCCGGCACTTGGCCTTGTTGAATCTCATACAGTTGGCCTGGGCCCATTGATCCAGCCTGTCCAGGTCCCTCTGCAGAGCCTTCCTACCCTCGAGCAGATCAACACTCCCGCCCAACTTGGTGTCATCTGCAAACTTACTGAGGGTGCACTCGATCCCCTCATCCAGATCATTGATAAAGATATTAAACAAGACCAGCCCCAAAACTGAGCCCTGGGGAACACCGCTCGTGACCGGCTGCCAACTGGATGTAACTCCATTCACCACAACTCTCTGGGCCCGGCCATCCAGCCAGTTTTTGACCCAGCGCAGAGTCTACCTGTCTAAGCCGTGAGCCGCCAGCTTCCCTAGGAGAATGCTGTGGGAGACGGTGTCAAAGGCCTTGCTGAAGTCCAGGTAGACCACAGCCACAGCCTTTCCCTCGTCCACTAGGCGGGTCACCTGGTCATAGAAGGAGATCTATCACTTATTCCTCCTGAGGGTATTCCTAGGCAGGGGAAGGAAAGGTGGGCTGCCTGTCAGCAGGGTGGCCTTTTGCTGCTCAGGCCCATGAGCTGAGTGGAGGCAGCTGTGTTGGTGGGGCCTGTTGCACTGGGGAAAGTAGACAAAAGTTTCCACAGCAGAGTTTTTCCTGAGGTACCAATGTTGGTGGAGAGTGGGGTGTAATTTTACATCGTTACTCCTGTATTGTTTTACATTTTATTGCAGAAGCTTCCCTTTTGTCTGCCTGCTGTCACCTTCTGGTTCCTTTCTTTGGTAAAAGCTTCTCTGTTTGAGCAAGGCTTTTGTATCTCACCAGGTAATAAGCACCTCTCTCCTGTAATCCAGGCTTCAGGGGAGGCAAAAAAAAAAAAATGCCCCACAGAAAACCTAAGAGATTACATGGAAGGTCTTCTGAAGACACCACTGAATAGATGTTTGTGATAGAGGTAGTTCTCTAAACATGTTGTGCTCTTTCCAAGTATACCAGGAGGAAGTATGCCTCATTGGCTGGGGACATTCATGGTTCTATTGAAAGATGGAAGAATGACTAAACAGAACACTTTATTTAAACAAACAAAAAGGAAAAAAGAAAAAAAAATTACCTCTGGCTCCTGGGTACCAGAAGCAATACTGTTTGCTTTGATCCTTTATTTGCACAGTAGGTAGTCATTTTAATCTCTCTGATTCCAATTATAGTGGCAAGTACATGTTGCCCATTTCACTTCTGTTGTTGGGTTTTCTGTTCCAAGTATTGTAGTCCATGTAGGATTGCCTGGAAATGCTAAGTTTGTTCTTGAGGTAAATTCATTGCTGTCGCTTTTGAGTAGGGTTTTGGCCCATATCTGATTGAAGAGAGAACAGCACAGTGGTGTGCTGTGCATGATGAGGAAATAACTAGGGCAACCTTTACATCTCATCTAAGCCTCTGGCAGAGGATTCTTGTACTTCAGCATGCCCGTCTGTTTCTTTAAACTTGCACACTTAAGCACAAGGATGGAGTTTTTTTCAATTACACCTCTAATCTGATCTGTGCTGTTGGATCACTTTCTAAATGAGCATGATAAATCTATGTAGTAATGGTGCTCTTTTTTTCCCCACTTATGGCATCACTTTCCCTTTATTTTCATGGAAAGACTTAACAGCATAAGGGAGTTGAAGCTGAACATACAGCCATTCAGCAGATCCATATGATAAGTAATGGAACATTTTACTTATGGCAAATATCACTTGGAGATATGTGGCAGTTAGAGATGTAGCTGATGAACTTCAGCTTTCTTGTCTCTCCTTCCCTTCTTGGTCTCTAACCCTGCTAATAAGCTTATAAAAACAAGCATAGTAAGTTTGGTTTCCTGTCTTATTCTAATTCTCTTGCATAAACATATCCACAAACTAAAGGCAAAATTCCTATGGATGTTTTAGTTGCATACTTGCATTCTTTTCAGAAATGAAAGGTTTTTCTCAGCTGAACACTTCAGTTGCCCTGGCTACAAGCATTCTGTGTTCTAATGTTTTCTCCTTACCAGAACTTCTCAGTAGCTTTCTATGGAGGAAGAAAATAACAATTCCACTAGTCTTACCATTGATTTTTATCAAAACTGAAATCTGAGTTGCTGCTGGCAAAGATTTCTCAGCTTTGTGGTGAAATTCTTTTCCAAAGTTGAGAGAAAAACACCTTTAAAACACATTGCCTGGACGCTCAGGTGGGGTATGGGAGACCTGGCGCTCAAACCCAATGTCCTCCATTTGTTTTCAGAGGTCTATCTAAAGCAGCAGACTGCTGGCTGGCCATGGCTGGCTGTATAACTCTCTTCTGCTCAACTTTGTGTAAACAAATTTAACAGGAGCATTTTCTTCCATACAGCAGCTGAAGGTGCTGATCAAATGATTATTTCAACCAGGTTTTGGCAGGATGTGGAAACTCACTGTGGCATAACCTAAAGCTGTCTGTGTAGGGATTTAGGACATCTACTTCTGGCTTTGAATGAGGCACAGCATGGGCTGGTAGCTAGTTATCTCATGTGGTATGGCTCCTGAAAACACAAATGGGCACCCAAAACTGATGGGTGTCATTCCTAGACTGCACTCAGCCTCAGTTAACACTGGTTAAGTCTTCACTAACACTTTCTTAATGAAACTTTTGGCTATTCGTAATTGCACCTTGTGAGATCACCTGGAGAGTTTGTGCTCTACAGGAGAAATCTTTCTGACACTGACGCTGTGATTGCAGAGTTCACCTCTGTCAGCAAGCATGGATGAAATGGGCGATGTTTCCATCAGCCTGTGGGTGAGCCCTGGAAATCATGCAGCTAAAACTAAGCACAGTAAGAGCCTCAGCCGCTGCCAGTGTCCTGAGCAATGTGTATTTTATATGATTTTGAAAATGCTGATTTTGGAGACTACAGACGAACTCTGCTTCGTAAATCCTATCTTGTTTGCCTGTTGCTAATACTACTGGATCTGTGTCGGGCTAGGTCTGGGTCTTGGATTATTTCCTGATAGGCCATAGCTTTGGAGCTAGTGTATTCTAACAAATGAACTGAAACATCTGCTTTGTAATAGTCACACTTTCTTTCTTAGATTGCTGAGCCAGCACTATGCAATTTTAATTTATTGTGAGGATATACTACCATTTAGTGCTTTGTTAATTTGCCAAGTGTTAGGTGGCTGAGTTTTTCAGCAGTATTAGCACATGGAACTCTCTGCTTCTCTTGTTTTGTGTTTTTTTTTTTTTTTTTCCTTTTAACTTATTATTCCATGTCACCAGCACACTGAGTCACGTGATACACTAAAGTTATTTGGTAATATTCCTGGAACACTGTATAAAACAGTTTATTCTCAGAAGTTACAAACTAACACTGACATATTCTTACTCAGCAGATCTACTCCTCTTACTCATTAAAACTTATTCCAGTTGACACCAGCGGCAGCACACTTTTTGCTGCTTTTTGTTCCTGGTAAATTTTTTGGTCAAATGTGTAATTTCCCAAACCTGTGGTACCAGAACATCTCTCAGAAGATGCTATCAAGCACCCCTGGACAGCTCTATGTGGAAAAATTGCTCTCTTCAGACATCTGCATGAGGAAAGGAAGCTTTGACAGTGCAGCAAAGTTTAATCTTCTTCCCCTAAAACTGCAGTGGTTGTGCACACATATAGAGGCAAGGATGATAGAAATGGAAGATGAGATTTCCATGATTGTGGATGCATAGTACATTAGAAGAAAAACTATACATTTTAAACATTAAAAAAAAAAGTCCACCATATTTACTGACACAAATCCTGGCAATGGGTAGAGAGATTCATAACGAGTACTCTTAATTTTACAAAGCTGATATTGGCTAGTTTTGTATTCTGTCCCCACTTCCTGTGAACAACGTGAGATTATGCAAAAAGTTATGGAGGGAGAATCTCTTGGATGAAAATTGTCTGGTGGCAACAACTGTTGCCAAAACAAAACCCTGTGTTTTCTATACCCTTTAAAGAGATGTTTAAATGCCTCTCTCTAAATCATAACCAGAAAATTGTGGTGGTGGAAGGTATTTTTTTGCGATTGGCTAGTTCTAAGCTTGTGTGCTTTACAGAAGACATGTAACCTTTGGAAAGGAACGGATCACTTCTGAAAACCCCTCCAAGACTGCCAGCGGTAAAGAAATGTGCTTCCTGGCTTCTCGCCAAGCATCAGGGTTGCATCTGTCCTTTTAGAGTATGCTTTGTTTATGCTAAGGAGACTGTGTACTGTTTTATGTGCTGTCTCTTCTAACTGGAGTAAGAGAAGTGGCCTTTTGAAGGATAATTAATTGGATTTTCCTTCCTTTTTTTTTGTTTGCTACTGAACCTAACCTTTAAGTGTAGAGACCTGCTGGCTTTGGTCTGTAGAACTAGACCTTCACTCCGTTTCATCAAGGCAACAAGTTTTAAAGTTTTAGTATCTATTGATATTGAATTAAGGGCTCAGTGGGTAGTTAATGTTCCAAAATACATAGGCATCATATGCTTGTATAGAAGTTTGGAACAGTAAACAAACTTGTAAAAGTTGCTGAACTTCTGTACACAGTATATAATCAGCTGATAGCAAAATTTGAAGTCTAATTTGCAGGCCATTTAAATTCCAATTTGTATTTGTGTAAAATTCCATCAGTATGCTAGACACAACACTACTCACTCTTATTTAGCTTATTTTAGTTCATGTTTGAACTTAAAAAGGTTTTTCCCTTCTTTACGCTTATATCTCAGTACTAATTCATTTATGAGTAATAGCTGGCAAGTTTCCAGAATTTGGAAGTCTGAAGAAACCTTATACAGAGCCGCATTGTTTACGGTAGCGGGAAGGCAGAAATAAGCTGCACCTCTGATAGTAGCAGCTTTCTAGGGAATTACTAAAAGGGAACAAAAGTGACACATCTCAATGAATATTTATTAATGTACTAGAACAACATGAGCTGCTTGATTGGCTACTGTGTGTTCTGCAACATGCACGTACCCATTAGAGTTTCAGTAATGTCAGCTATTAGCTATGTCACCTTCCTCTTGTCAAACAAACCAACTGCAATCTTCACAAAGTAGAGGTAAATATGAATTTCACTGTAAACAGGTTGGTCAGACTGCTTTATATGGACTAAACTGCGACAAGACCAAGGACAAGTGTAGCTTTTGGCAGTCGTTCAGTTTAATTTGGAACAAGGCAAAAAAAGCAGCTTTTAAGTTATTTTTAGGAGTCCCTTATCAATAATGGGAAAGAATCCCTGTAAGGAAGTTGTTGAGGTTTAACAAATTTTAGTCTTTTAATGTGAGTCTATGAATGGAAGATAGGAAAGTCTAAGAATTAGTCTTAGATGATTGAAGAGTATCTCCAAGCTTTTTTTGGCTTGGTTTGTTAACTGAGCCCTGCACAATCCTGACACTTCAATTAAAAGCAGAGACATCAAATACACCTAGAATATTTAAAGTCTTCTGCCTCAGATTTTCTAGCCTCTGCTGAGATAGCCTGTATATAAGGAAATGAAAATCTGTTTCTACACAGAACGTGGCTAAGGTGAGTAACCGTAACAGAAGCTCCTTGTTGCTGTTCTGCATGGGGGCTCGGTCCTCCCAGGGTGGACCTATGTCAGATCATTTCAGAGTCCAGCTGTTGCTGAAAAGATGAGCTCCTGAGCCCAGCAGCTGGCTGAATAGCAGAGTACATGGGTGCACAAACCATCAGCAAAGACATGGAGCTTGTGCCTCTAGCATCAGAATTTCAACTCTTTTCAGAGTTAATTCTCAGAAGGGCTAGAAAAGGCTGGGTATGGTTTATCTTCTCTTTACATGAGAAGGACAAGAAGCAGTAGTGCCAAATTAGACCTACTTCTGCTATAGGCTCATAGAAGGAGTCTGCCTTGTCTCTTACTTGTAAGTTTAGCTGTATATCAATTTCCTTCACCTTCAAATTCTGACAGAGTTGTATGTGGGGCAGAATATTATGTAGTTGTAACAAAAGGCAGAAAAATCCCCATGCTTCTCTTGCTTAACATAAATATTTGTGGTCACTGTATAATATATATGTATATATATTGGGCATATTATAAATCAGTCTTTCTAACAATTCAGTCTTTCTAACAATGCCTATCAGCTTTTAACTCTTGAAGATTGACAGTTAATACTCTATTATCTAATCAGAAGTAGCACCATTTTAGCATGTTGAGGCCTTCTTATGTGCTACATACTTGTATCAGTAAATAAAGCCCCATTGTTCTTGAAAACTGGATGGCCGGAATAAGAGGTGTCTCTTGAAATTTAAACATGGCCACTATATGAAATATTAGATTTGTCTCTAAGGGGGAAAAATAACTTAAGAAAATGCAAAAAATGTGACTAGTCTTGTTAAGAATCTAGAGGGGCATGCACAGCAAGTAACCAATATAAAGTATACTTGAATTAACTGGACTATTCAGGACTTCTTATGAAGCCAGATGCTTCTAATGGTGGGGAGGAGAAAAACCTAAACAGAAAACAAAAACCTCCCCCTGGGTCCTCAAGAATGTACTGGTGAGGGGAGAAGCTGATGTAATAAGAACTTGAAAGGTAAAGGAAGTGTGTGGCCTTGTTGGGTTTTTGTTTTATTGTTGTGGTTTTTTTTTTTTCTTCTCCACAGACAGTAGTTATTATACATTCCCATTCTGGACACTGTCATCTACAGTTCTAAGAGTGCTTTGACATCACCTGTCATTAGATAGAATTGTTTTGTTACTTTAGTGTGTTATTACTAGCAGGCTAATATAATCTGCATTGAATAGGAAAAAAGGGTTACAGCAGCAGGTCGTGCAGATGTGGTATGGTTGTAAAGATAACGTTATGCTTGAAGTAAAACTTCTCCCATGGAAGATGGGACTAACCACAGAAACTAATTACAATTCCCTAATTTAGTTCTTAAGGAAGTTAGACCTGCATATTTTTAAATGTGATCTTTAACAAAGAATGAGAGGGGAACAAGAAAATTGAGTAGAAACAAGTACAGAAACAAATAACAGTTCAAGAAACAAATAACCATTCATCTAAGCTAACTACATCTTTTTTATACACCAAAAAGGCTAGGATTTTTGTTAATGTTGCTGGTGAGTTTACTAATTTTTGGAGTCCAGTTGGTTTTTTGTGTGTGTGAGATTAGCCACATGTTCCCTGGAAACTGTTGTGACAAATGTAGTACTGCTTTAAGCAGTGTTGGGAAATTGCTTTCTTGCTGGGAGCTGATGAGGCCTTTCAGATGTCTTTGGGGGCTTTCAAACTGATGCTTGACAGTAGTGTTACTTTTAAAAGCATGAACTAGAAATGGAGGGAAGCATAAGACCTATGGCTACGTGACAGAAATCATGGGCTGTATCCAGTTGCTGGCTTTCCCTTCTCTCTGGGCAGTTTTGGCTGAACAGCAATGCTAACTGGAAGGGATGGTTCCAACTGAACTTTAATATTAAAGTGACTGAGTGATATAACTGGTCTTTTTGCATGTTGAAATCAATGCAGCTTTGGGGACGCTGGAAAGGAGATGTGTAAAAGGGTATAACTTGCATGTTTCCTGATCTTTTCCCTAAATACTGTTCTGTTTGTGAAGCTACCTTTGAAATCTCACTTCTGTACCACAAAGAAATACTTCTTTTGCTATCCCCATGGATGTCCAGGTGCAACTTGTTGTTAATCCCCTTTCCTGATCAGTATGGGTCAGGACCAGTGCAGGACTGATACAGGAATAAAATACAATGTACTTTAAATTATTTCATATGAAAATTGTTCACCTTGTGCCTTTGCTTTTAAAGCACTGTTTTGCGTTTCTCTTGTTCTTTTTTGATTGATGTTGTAGGTATAGGGACATCCCCTCTTGTGACACTGTAGTTCTTCTTTCTTCACTTATCTGAGAATCTGTTCTGGGATTAATTCTGCATTGGATAATGTGGTCGCATCTGCCATTTCATTTGTCATGCCGCAGTAAAGCAGCGTACATCTTGTGCTTTTAGCTTCAGTGAGCTTTATCACTCAAATTGTCACAGACTTTAATCATTTGTAGATGTAAATTCTTTTCAAATCTTTCACTTCACATTAAAAAGAAGGTTAATAGTAAGCAGCTGAATTTAAATGACAAACCTAATGATGCAATTGTTTCCTGATAGAGCTCTTTAAACAAGAAGTAACAATTTGTTTCCTGAATGTCTTTGAGGACCATGTTTTCTTTATCATATAAGACAAGACCCTGCTATGCCTGTCCAGGCAGGTCTGCTCTGTATATATATATCAACAGAGCTGTTTGGCCAAGAAAAAAAAGAGGAGTGGAGCTCCAAACAAAAAAAAAAAAATAGCAACAGTGGAAAACTGACCAAAAGCCATTTTAATTCATTGAGAACCAAAGGAGCGTTGAGTTTCTATACTGGTATTTCCCATGGGATCCAAATTGTCCCCTTTAAAACACTGGTCATACATACTTTTTTCATTGCTTCAGTAATATTATACATCTGGGCTAAATATGATCAGTCTTAGATCTTGCTGTTCCAATGTACGCTGGTGCATTTGCATGAATGGACTGTGCACAAGTTGGGAGGGAGAAGAAAGCTTCCAATCTCCTCCACATGTGGTAGACTTTAAATTGTTTGTGAGGGTTTTAGAAAGTTTTGTGTTAGACTAAATGGGAAGCCAGAGTCTTTTTATAGCTTTGTTTCTCTTCTTTCTTAGCTCTTGTTATTTCTGGTCTTGCAGGAGTGGTGTCCTAATTAAAACATTCTGCCTTCTGAAGCCTGTTGGTCACATGTTAATTGTATTTTTAAATTTAAAAAATGGAATGAGAAAAGTCTGTTGGAAACTTTAATTTTCTGATTTATGTTTAGATGTTTGACTGGTGCAGTTTGCTTCTCTAAATGCCTCTGTATACCTAAATGATTAAGACTGATTTTTTTGTGGGTTTTTTAAGTTGTACATATATTAGAAAAGTATTTTTAATAAAAATACAGAATTATGCGTTCTTACTGAAATACAAGATGTAATTTAAGATGGCTTGATGTGGTAATGCAGATATTCTGGGTTTAGTTTGAAATTTTAGAGGAATTTATCTTAATAAACAGCTGAGTTGTATTCATATTGTCTCTTAATTTTTAACCTTATCCCTTTGAATACTTAACAAGTACCATTAACAACATGCTAATAGCACCTAAAGCACTCCTGTAACTGATAGATTACAAGAAGTACAACACTGTGGTTAGGTTGCCTTTTTTTGCAGGGGCAACACTTATCTGGTGGTTGTACTGGGTAAAGAAGGTGCCCCGGTCTGTTGTGGTTTTCTATTCCAAGTCCTGAAAATCCATCTGCCTTGTGAGGCAAGGCCTGTGCCAATGGGGATGGATCAAGCTGTCCTGCAGCCTCCTCCTGGGATATTGTGAGGGACTCTCTCAAGTCCTTGTTACAGCTGGGAGTGGGTTTTCTAATGGTGTGGGCCCTGGCCAAAGAGGAAGGTGGAGGGGAAGAGGTCAGGTTGGGGGTGAGCTGGCCTTCTTCCAGACTTCTTTCAGCTGTTTGTTTTATTTGGGGCAATATTTCTCCAGGAAACCTGGTATGCCCCTATGTCTTAAGTTTCTTACCTGCTGGCTTTTCAGCTCTCTGTTACTCCTTCAGGAGTTTTCTAAAGCAGCATGCACTAATCATAGAATGATGCATTAGATGCATGCATTAGTGCATGCATTTCTCCAGGAAACCTGGTATGCCCCTATGTCTTAAGTTTCTTACCTGCTGGCTTTTCAGCTCTTTGTTACTCCTTCAGGAGTTTTCTAAAGCAGCATGCACTAATGCTCTGGGGCTTTCCATGAGGACTACCAGCATTAACATAATGTAAATATATGACAGTGTAGTCCTCTCTGTCCAGAAATCCTTCCAAATTACATCATTGCTAATGCCTAACTGCCTCAGAGTCATGAGATGTGCTTTTATCAAACCAGTTTCTCAGCAATGGTTATAAACTTGTGCTAGTGGGGTCAGATAGTTCTTGGCACTGGAGCTGGTCTTTCTTCTGCTGATGTGAAGTGCACACAGAGTAGATTAACACCTTTCTGCAAATGCTGTAGATGTATTCCAGTTAGCTGACTTCACTTGTAAACCGTTAGATGCTGGGTAGAAAAGCTATTTTTATAGCCAAAATGGCTGGCAGTCCCAGTGCAGATACAGAAATTAGAAGAATTCTTTCAAAAGCTGTGGAAAAATAACTGTCTGGATTTAGACTATTAACTTCATGTACCACTGCACAATAATTGGTAAATCTGGACTAAGTTGCTAGAGGCAAAATGATTAGCATGTTCTATTAGCTTTCACCTGTTAGGTAATTTGTTTGCTAGATTTCATCTTTACTATTTGATCTCACTTCTGATCATGCTGAAAAAAGCTCCCTGAAGTTTTTGTAATACTATACCTTAAGAAATTTATTAGAGAAGCAGAGCTAGACAGACCATAACTATCTCAGCAACTGTTCTGATTTTCACAGCAACTTCTATTACTTTAACTGTTACTAGAGGTGGATTTTGCCCACTCTTTAATACTTAGCAATGTAAAACTCTCTGGTTTGAAACGTCAGTGAACTGTTCATCCAGTGTGCTACAATTGCAAAGACAATACAAGCTTATCCTCTGAGCAATTTTATCCTATTTTAGCACTAATCATGTTGCTAGAAGTAATTGCCATGCTGATGTAGCAGCAATAAAAGTTTAACTAGAGTCGCCTCACTATAATTTGTTTTGTGGAACTGTTACTGTGTTTGCATTCTGGAATTGCGTTTGATAACATGGTATTCATCTCGGTCTTCTAATTAATCCCTGTAAGTAGACCTCTGGGTCAATCAACAGGCCTGCTCAACTCCTTCAGAGCAGCAGAGAGCTGCCATAAGCAAACTAAGCTTTACCTTGCCATGGTTTGAGTGGGACTGTAGGAAACCTGTCTGTGAACAGCATTTCAGCTTTGTGTACTGACATATTAGTAGTGCTTTGGGGCATGTTCTCTGGCCTGATTATGGAGACAGACTGTGGTGGTGCTGGAGACCATGCTGGAAGGCTCAATGTATATAGAGTGGAGAGAGTTCTTTAAAGTAGCATCAAGGTTACTCCTGAGAGAGTATGAACTTGTCCAAAAGGGCTGTAAGTGATAGATGTTAATCTAGAACCAATACAATTTACAGGACTTAAGTCTTGAGTTATTTAAAACAAACAAACAACAAACCCTTTAAAATATCCTAAAAATATGTGAGTGTTAAATATGCTTTTAAAAAAAAAAATCAATTTTGAATGTAAAGAGAAATGGGAGGCAGATAGAAAGGGAAGGAATTTGGAGAGCTACTGAGATTAAAGATACAAAGAAGAATGTGTTCTAGAAAACAAGAGCAGGGTGACCACCAACAGAAACTGTTGCAAAAATACAGCTAAAACAGTAGTGAGAGAGTGAAGACAATAATGAGGAGTAAACAAGTAATTTTTGTATTTGTATCTGAACTGAATGAGATTACAAATATTAGTTATAAAGTCCTCTTTCATTATTATAAGATTATTTCAGCAGCAGACAAAATTATGAGTGAAGGAACAACATGGGCAATGATTCACAGGCTAGAAGTTTCTAGATATTTCTTCCTTTTGAATTTTTTTAATTAATTGTGGACTTCTTGAATTATAAAACTAAAAACTAAGTATGTCTTCATTGGTAGGGACTAATAAATAGAAAATATTGATGGTTCCTACTGTTGAGAAATGATGTAATCTGCCACGGTACCGAATGACTCATTAGTATCTGACCGGATCATGTGTTGTGAATGGTAAATCTTTATAATTGCAAATGTCTGAAAACTGCTTTTAGAATGTTGACTGGAAAGTTCTTTCCCTGTGTATTTATTCAAGTAAAGTTACAGTCCTGTACTCTTTTTCTATAAGCAAAGGCAAAGCGGATCATGGCATGGTAGAAAGGAAATAACTCCATGAAATAGAGTATCTAAGATTTTTTTTTTTTTTTCTGAAGAAATGGTTGTTATTTATTCACCTGTTGTTATTGAGGTAATTACTGGAATCACTGTTTGCAGACAAGGAGTGTGGGAGAAAAAACTATTTGCCTTGGCTGGTGCTGTATATAGCAACAGGCCTAGTGATGGATATTCTGGGAAACTTTTGACTTATCAATCTGCAACTAGTGAGATAGGCAAGCCAGGACACAAAGCAGAGGTAACAATTTAAATCTGTCATTAGACAAATGCCATGTTCCTTTGGGACTTGGCAAATACAGTGACAATTTGTCATTTCTGATTATTGGCATGTAAGATATTTACAAAATGCAATCTTTCAGCTATGGCTTCACATTACACCTTAGGCCTTGATACCAGCCTAGCAGAGCACACACTTACCACCGTTACAATGCTTCTGCTCTTTGCAGCTGGACAGGAAGGCAATGCTCATATAAAGCCTTTGATGTGACTTTTAGGTTTTGGCTCACTGACTTGTTTCCCACTAAGAAGTACAGGCTATGGATCTATGGGGTCCTGTAAAAATGACTTTACAGGGGGATGGGGTTGCGGAAGAGGAATGGCAGCCCTGTCTCCTGCCCTCATGCTGTAAAGCCTCAGCTTTTTCCCCTTATCCTCAGATCTGTGCACCTGATGCAGAAATCCAGAGGGGATGTGGCATTGTGGAGCTAGGGTTGTGAAGGAGATCTGTAGCCCATCAGTGGGGGTTTGCTATGGTTAAAACTCCACGCTCGCATAAACTTCTCAGGGTAGACCTACCTTGTTTCCCATTTTGTGAGGTGCATGTCCTTGCAGTAAGGAGCTGCTCTTAGTCCCTGGATAGTTGCATTGTACTTTGACTTGAGCAAAATCTCAGGTACAGGATACAAAGATTTCTGTATAAACATGGTCATCTTGAGATAATTGTGATAGCAATTTTGGAGGGAAAATAAAGTCATAGACAAAACAGCTTTTCAGTAAATAGTTTAAGATGCCGGGGTGGGTAAAAAAAGCTAGCAAATGTGAAACCTTTAGCTAATATAGTTAAGAAAGCAGGCTTGATTCAGATGTGTAAACACAGACATCTAGTCCTACTGAGATGCTCTAAGATACTTGTGGCCTCCATTTGCCACTGCAGCAGGGAATGGGCAGTATGTCCACCTACCCGCGCCAGATCTACCAGCCCCAGGGGAAGTCTTAGCCCAGGGGCACTACATACTATAAAGTGTTTATGCAACTGAGTCAAGACAGAATGGATATGTACTCAATGCTGACCATTTGCAGTATACTTCAAGATGTCTCACTTCATGTCACTGTTTCTATAAGGGTATGCAGACACATTAAAATCAGTGGAAAGACACTGCCTGGAATCCATAATATGATGCTATCGTGCTCTTACTAATTTACATTCCTGCCTAAAGTACCAATTGCACAATTTGGCTGCAGTGGCTGATATCTTGCTGCCAGTGTGATGAGAATTCATAGTTCTTAGAATCTGCACACCTATGGTGTATAATGTCTAAAAGAGTGCTTGGCTACATGATTTGCTTCCCCAATATGTAATTTGCTCCTCTTGTGTTTTTATCTTTCTATGTTCTTGCACCTGTTTTTTTTTTTTCATCTAAAGAAAAAAGTTAGAATCCTTTGTGTATTATAATCAGGCCATGAAATGGGGCAGCTATTTCAAATTTGCATTTTTATTTTTTTATTTTTCTAAAATTTTTTAGAGTTTGAAATTTAAGATTTTGAAATCAAAACACCTCAAAGCTGTACGGTTACTGTGTTACTGACAACTTATTAAATGGGTAATTCTACCAAGAGGGGTTACTGCCATTGTGAAGCTTTGCTGTAGGAGACTGTAGGCAAGCCTGTGTTAGGATGCAGTTTTTGCCCTGAAAAGCTCTGTAGCCACGTAATCCAGGTAATTGACATGTGCAGTAGAACGTTCTTTTTGGAAGACTTCTTCCATTGCGCTCTTTCCCCTGTGTTTAGTGAACATTAGACCAAACATCAGTTTCTGAAGGGACCTATGATTGTGACAGTGCTGTATATTTGGCAATGCTTGGAAATGCTAGTCATTTCCCTTTCCTCTGAGGTTGTATGTTCCTAAACATCCCCATCTGCACTGTAATTAGTGATAGACATCTCTGCTCATAATATTTGTTCAAATCAGTTGTCTATAGTACCAGGTTCTGGATATTACTTCATTACTATGCTTGGAGTGAGACTAACTATAGTTTATTTCTTGGGATTTAAAAGCAGAAATATCTAGAGTTAATATGGAAATGCAAAATAATTGAGAGAACTCGAGAGAAAAGCCTCCTGACAACTTATTCTGAAGGGTTTTGATCATACAATGGAGAGACATTATATATTCTCATTTACCACCCATCTGTACAGAAAAATTAGGCTATTCTTACAGTTTTGTTTTGACTAATTATAAGTAGATTTTTTTACTTTGTTTTTTAGACCTGATATGCAATCTGCATTTGTTATTCTACACTTATCACCTAGACACGAAGAGTGGATGTAAAACTCATGAAAACAGCAGTATAACAATAGAGTATGAATTTCATCACTTTTATCAAGAAAGTAGGCCAACACAGCTCATATTTACAAAGTGAAAATGATCTAATTGTCAGCTCTTTTTAAAACAAACTGACCAAACAAAAAAAACCAAACCAGACCATCTGTCCAGTATGTTTTGGGTTTTCTAGGGAGCCTCAATAGGTCAACAGTTTCCAAGGTTGGATACAGTTAAGTGATATAGTGGTTTTATTTAATCTATATTTTATCTTGCCAGATTTAATGTGTTTGAAGAATTGCCATTGTTTTTGATTTTTTTTATTTTTTTTTATTCTTCTTAAGTAAATGAGGGAAAAATGAGAGAGAATTCTGCCAATTTAGCTATTTTAAAGTTTTTTATCTTTCTTAACAGTAGCTTTGAATGATTAATGTGAGCAAATGCCTTTTAGTATTGTCTGCAAGTGGAAAGTATACCTGAGCTCATTCAAGTGCTGTTAATGAAAATGTTAAAAGCAGTGATTTGTTATTGCTGCTGCCATTAGTTACTGTTTTATGAATCATGTGTCCTGATGAAATACACTGTTGTTGTCATGCATCTGGTAACACAAAAGAAAAATCAAGCAAGAGGAAGATCTCTACCAGTTAACAATAAATCTGTTTTGGGAAAAGGAAAAGGACAGGACCCTCTCTTCTAGTTTAAAAAAAAAAAGCTTTTAGTTATTAACTTCATATTTCCTTCTAGAAATAAGCCCTCCAGCCATAAGGGTTGCTAGACTCATGACCTGTTAGCAGAATAAATGCTAAACATCTCATGCCATAAAAATGTGTTTGTGAGTCCCTCTATGATTTCTCTGAGCATTCTTTGGCTGATCTTTTTTTCCTCCTTCTGGATAATCCCCTTTCTGCAGGGAGAAAGGTTCCGTCTATCAACACACTACCTGACCAGCCTTTTTGTGTAACCCCTTCAGAAGACTGCATGCTAAGCCTGTTCTGGATACGGAGAGGTATTATCCTTGGTCATTACAAGCCTATTCCACTCAGAGACCAATATCTACCTCTTCTGAATTTCTAATCCTAACAGAAATGGGGATGGCTTTTCACAGTGTAGTCCCTTGTTTGTTTTTTCCTCTGCTTAGGCCGGTTTATGTCACAGATCTACTTCCCTGCAGGAATTGCTTTTTAATAGTTCCTACAGTTTTTCTTTGCCGTGAGGCTGTGGCATCTGCAGGGTCGATCAAGCCAAAGTCCAACACACTGTACACACATCAGAAGCTAACAGCAGCAAAAGCTATACTATCCCCAACTGGATTTCCTATGGAGTCCTTGCTTGTCGAGAGTGGTTTTACGAGCTGAATATTTGCACATTTGTATGATAATCTTTTTACATGGGGCCAGTGCAAAAGGAAAGGATTATCCCCTATACTAACAATTTCTTTTCTTACAACACTGAAGTTACCTTAAAGCTTTCTGTACTAGTGTAGATTATGCTCAAACTTGCTTTGTATTCTGCTTTAGACATGTACATAAATTCTAGCTTGAGAATTTCATAAAAATGGACAAAAAGAATTTGTGGAGCCTTAGATAACTGATGATAAGTTACAACATGATCACTTATATAACATACCGTAGTTCATGTGTCTGCATTACAGCATACATATACAATTTACCAATATAACTTCATATTATACATTTGGTAGCTGTTGATAAACATACTTATCTGTCATCAGTAAATCACTGTCCCTCTTCCCAAATGTAACCTATATTGTGCACCACAATAATACCACTGCTCAGAGGCCCTAAACAATGATTTTTTTTTTTTTCAGGAGAGATTGAGACTCTACCTTAAAATATATTCACATATAATAACTTATTACACTGGCAAGAGGAACATCTTAAAAGAACAACTATAGTTTCTCCTCACTACAAGATAGATGCCGCAAAAGTGAAACCCAGTTGTTTGTTCACTGTCTGCACTGACCTGTGTTTTCATGCTTGCCTTGTAAGGAAAAGGCTTAGACATTCACATTGAAAAAATAAGGGAGGTTCTCAGTGAGAACAAAAACTTACTGTAGTTAAGTAAGCGGCACAATGAAGTGCTGTGAGCCTCCAGTAGAAAGACTAGGCTTTCCCAACAGAGGTGAGACAATGATTTATTACACTGTCACAAAAATTGCCTTTTTAAACTAGGCAGCCAAGTTACAGCTTAAAGTAAACTGTTAAAAAGCATGAACTGGCAACATGATTGAAGTAACCTCAGTCAAATAAATGTATCCAACTGAATTAATGCTTCACTTCTGTGAAATCATCCCAGGGATCAGTGTGATGCTATCGGGGTGTATGGGGCTGCTGTCAGAATGACTTGTTCTTTGTATTCCTTGGAATAATGCAGCTTGAGAGGATGCTAGAAAGGTCCCTGATTTCCTACGGTTTTTAGTGTCTATGCTGAAGTCCATTAAAAGAATTAAGAGATTCTGGTTTTAATGAGATTTGAGAAGTCAGATTGTTTTTTGAATGTAAACCAGAGTACTTCAATACTTGATCAATGAATCGGCAAGTTGTCTTTTACAGTTCATGCATGAGAGACCTGTTTGTGTTACAGTATGATGTTCAAATGTCAGGTCTGCTTGTTTCTAATTATTAGGGTGCCTGAAGGGAAAGCAATATATTTGTGTCCATACCCAGAAAAAAAGACAAAATACTAATGAGTTTTATCACCGGAGATAAATTCAGGACACACTGGTAGTATTATAGCATACTGTAGACCAAGTACCTTTATAGCATAGGTTGTACATCATAATTCAGCATAAAATCGACTCTACACCATATGAATGCTACACTTCATAGCTTAAGATTAAGCAAACAGCTGTACTTCATAATATAACTTTTACTTTGAAAGAATATAAGAATAAAGCAACAACCAAAAAAATCTGCATTGCTGCATTTATTTTCTTCTTCTGTTATGTATAGCCAAATAAACATTTATTTCCTAGCAGCAAAACTATTTTATTTCAGATCTCTCAAAACAAGAGTACTGAAAAATATGTTATTAGGGTTGTCAAATATCAATAAAAGACCTGAACCTTAGGCTATCATTTTTGGCTGAAACTTTTTTATACCTAGTTTTCCCTAGTTTTTAGGGTTTTATTGAGGGGAGAGGGAAACAAAAACGGAACTCTTCCATGTGAAAAGAAAGGGAAGGGGGAAGATAGTGCCTCATAAATTCTAACATCAGCAGAACAGTTTAGCAGATGAGTAATAATATTTGTCTACTACCTGATTTCTCCTGTCTACTTTAAATCTTAAACACTTGCATGCCAGAAGAAACCTTTCTAAATTTTCAACCTTTCTCTTTAATTTACCATTGAAATATTGCCATTAGTTTGAAGGCTGTGTTTGAGTTCTTGATAGAACTTCAATTCAAGAAATCGTGGATAAGAATCTCTTTCCATGTGCATGTAAATTATTCTCTGTGCTTCATCAAAACAGGACTGTGTTGGCTCTTGAATATTCTTTATCATTGCTTTCCTCGCAGGACTGTCAATGTTAATCTGAAACAGAAAACAACATTACTAAAGTAGCACTGAATATATGCAAAGCAAGGGGAAGGAAGATTGAATTTAGGGGACCTGTACTGAACGCCTTTTATTTATATCTTTTTATATACCCTCTAATCTAAAACCAGCACCTAACCAGAAACATTTGATTCTAGCAGAGTGGATTTCTCCTTATAATGCCAGAAAACCCTGTCTTATTAGTTGACCAATTTGCTCCTTTTTTGGTGTTTGATTTAGTAAGAGGTGTGTTAGTGGCTGGATGGGGAGCTTGCTCCCTTGGGGACAAGAAGCCTGGAAGACTGGGAGGTGTCTGAATTTCCCAGTCTGCCCCACATCCTTAATGGAAAAGCCAGTTTAATCCTGACTATTGTGATCAATGGAGGTCAAGAGCAGTGGTAAAGTCACTACTGCTGGGCCCATGTGTAGCATATGGGCCTAAGACTTCAAACGTTAGGGAGGTTGAGCAGTATGTTTGATTTGCTCGCTACTTCTAGAAAGAATAAGAACGTATGTATGATTTAGGCAGAGGAAGAAGTCCTGAGGACATGGTTTGCATGGAGTGGCTACAGTGGAAGGAGTATTTGGAAGGTGCTGACATCCAAACCCCCTTTCTTTTGCTAAGAATTGTTCCTAGAGCTACTATTAGATCCCTGAAGAGGAAGCCTGACTTTTGCTTTCTAATGAATCCAAGTGGCTGGATCTCCGAGATAAGATAAAACTGAGCCCATATATCAACCTTGTTTAGGAAAAGTTTGGATTCCTAGAGCTCTTCTGCTGTAATCCAGGGTTTGTAGCAGATAAGTTGAAGCTCTGTGGGTGTGTAAGAGTAGAAAAGTCTAGTGATAGGAAAATTTACCAGATAAAATAAGAACTTTTGATATTCCATTAGCTCATGATGAATTACATTGCTTTTTTTCAGCTTGACTTTGTTAGTGTTAAGAGGAGAGCTCTAAAGAAGTGAAGTTAGTGCTGATGTCTTTCATGGGTTGGGATCTTGCTCTTCCAGAGGAGTCACTTGAGTTGCACCTCTTTAAATGCTACTGAAATTTGAATATAAACTGTGTTTAAAATCCTCATGAGCATCTACCTTTTTAGAGTGGTACCTAGTTCTTGTGTTAATAATGAATATCAAGAAAACGTGAAATCAGTGTCTCCTGAAGACCTAGAAACCAGACAGCCAATAGCAAGGTTCAAATACATACTATTTTAGGAAAAAAAAATTACACATTTTATTTTTAACTGTCCTGATTTAAGCCCTTACTTTTGATTAATGAATTTGTGGTTGGCAATACTGACATTTCTCTTTTGGAAATGCAAATGTCTTGCTGAGTTTCCTATAGCTGCACATGCTAAAAATAAAATAAATCAGAAAGACAGAAAAATGCACTGTTTTTCCAACTGGCATTTAAAACCAACAGAGGGAACTTTCAGATTTCCTCAAGTATTGGATTAGTGGGAGTGGTTTAGTCATTTAAAGCAGCAGCTGCTCTTGGCCAACACTTGGGAATCCAGCTGAGTTGGTTTTGGCTTGCCCTTCAGCGTCAACAGGGAGGCTGCATTTTGAGACTCTATAATAGTTTTATTGTTATACGTAAACCAGAAAATAATCTAGCCTGATTTTTTCAGTTATGTCAGTCTGCCAGAGGCAGCGGCAGTAAAAGCTAGTATTAGCTTATTTTTGCAAGGAGAGTAATAAGCAGGGATAGTTAAAGGTCATAGAGCATGACTGGCTGGGCAGGAATGACATTTGTTTTGTATAGCCACTTGTCAGAAAAAAATCACTCAAATATGTTACATACAAATCTGCTTTGTTTTCCCTAAATCTTGTGCTGCTGGAAGCAGAAAACAATTAATCTGTCTTGGAACCTTTCTTTTAGCCCATTTTACAAAGGGGACAGCACTGGGTAGAGTTTTTACTTTGTTCATTTATATTTACTCTTGCAAAGACCAGAGTAATATATACACGTAGCAATGGTATAATACAAAAATCTACTGAAGGGATATCAATGTCCCCTGGATCAGTCGCTAGAAAGAATAGAACAGATCCAAGAACTTGATTCTTAACCTAATTGTGCCTTTTGCTTGTATCCTTGGTGGATATAGTTGAAAGATTTGCCTATAGACAAGATGTGAAGGCAAGTATTAAAATTCTGGGTGCAAAAGAGTTTGGGGAGAATGAATAGCAAGAGTTTTCACTCCCTTGAATGCAAGAGGTGCTAGGCATTTGTTGTTGCTTTTTGTCAGCTACATTACACATCAGGCATTTCTATTAGACAAAATAAAGAGCTCATCAAGTTGTGTGTCACCTTGTTGGGAGCCTGGGGTTGAATGTAACTTTTAAAAAGCTTCCTGGCCACAGAAATCCTTTTCCTCTGTGACGTGATCATCTTAAAGCTTTGCAAGCAAGCCAGAATTCTACATTTTCATCACTGTGCTCTGTCTTCAAGTAGGTCTTGTAGATCATAGGCCCATCTGTAAATATTTCAGAAGCCAAACTTATATACCATGTATATATGCATTACCTTTAGAGTCCTTTGAAGGCAATAGGGACGTTTACAAGGCAGTATAATTCTTGATTGTACATCTATAAATATTCTTATTAGATTACGTCAAAGTGGGGAATTAAACATGCTAACTCACCCTGGAGCCCTACACTTCAACACTGTATTTATTTTCCTGCACATGCAGAGCTCTTTTTAACCTCAGTGGCATTTCACTATGCAGGGAGAGAGGACTGAAAACTTTGTTCTTCCTGGTCTCTGTGAACACTATCAAACGTATCCAAAGACTGACAAGTATTTTTAAACTCTAGTTCTAGTTTTGTACAGAAGATATCTAAGTATTACCAAATAATCATGATCTAAGTAAAAAAAAATAAGACCTTCTTTTCTTGGTGTAAGAATTTTGGGGAAAAACCAATTAGCAAAAAAAAGGAAATAACTTTTTTCTTGCTGCTGTAACTGAGGGAAGTAAAGCAGTTAAAAGAATACTCTGTTCAGCAGATAAGTGGTTCTGCACCTGAGGATGTCTTTGAAGCACCTGGCAGTGGAATTTGACAGCAGCAATTAGTGGGATCTTGGCAAAGATTAAATTCCTGAGGCTGCCTTTTGTCATGTCATTAGACTTGCTTTGTACAGGATCAGGTGATAGACTTGCTAAAATGCCTCTAGCCAGGAGAACATTTATGAGGCTTCACTCAGTGCTAGCACTTGAGCAGGAATGGTGCTTGCAGTTGTAAGATGTACTTTCAGAGTAAAACCTAAGATAGGCAAATACTTTCATAAAGAACTGCAAATCCATTGGCTTTAGTGTTTCTGGCTTTTCATGTGAGAACACCTTTGCATTTTCTGATGTCATTAAGCATTTAAATGAATTCAAAATCAATGAATAGTGCCATTTAAGTGCAGTGAACGAGGTATTTTAAGAAGGGCAGCATGCAAGTACTGCTGGAAGCTACAAGCATTTTACTTAAAGCAAGCTTTCCTGCTGGCGCAGCACTCTGGGCTCAAGACATTGAGCACTGCCTGTCATCTAGCAGTAACGGTGATAGCATGCATGCCTGCTGCTTGTGCTATAATTTTGTCTTTTAAATGCTTGCCATTGTGCACTTTCTTCCTATGCTTTCCCTGCAAGCTGTAACACACGAGGTTGGTTGCTGTTAAAGATTTTAATGGCAAAATCTTTTTCTTTATAGTTGTTACAAATTCTGTCTGTTAATCTTCTTGCTCTTTGTATTTTGTCTGTAGTTTGAAAATAATGCCAGCCCTTAGGAATCATTTTTAGAGGTTTGTGCTGTGCTGTAACTCTGTACGTGACTTTCTCATCAATATTTAAAAAAAAAGTAATTCAGCAGTGACATTCCAGACTGCCAGCCATACGAGAAATGTGGATGAGTTCTGAAGTCTGAATGAGGTGGGGGATGCTGGAGTGGGAAACTTACAGATTTGCTACTGCAGCTACAGTTCTTCCCATACCTGAGATGAGGGTCTGAGTTACCTTCCATGGTATTACACTGTATAGATGTACCATTAGCTATGGTGTGTTTGCCATACACAGGATTTTCCAGTCAACTTTTCTTTCACTTTCTTCTAACATATATTGTGATACAGTGCTCTAAGTGGGGATATGGCAGATAAACCTGCCCTTATCACAGGCCTTTAAAAGAATTACATGTGCCTGCAGAAATGGCAAGTTTGGGAAAGCATTTACAGCATGTTCAGTGTAATGCATGCTAAGCATGTCACACGAAGTTGTTTTTCATTAGTTGCGTATGAGACAGCATACATTATATGCATCATTTATTGATTTTGCTTTGTAGGAACTTTTTTCAGTAATCCATCTGGGATACAAACATACAATTAACTTACATTTACTTGTTATCCGCTTTTCAAAAGACTGGGACTATTGTAGCACTTCGTCCAAAGACACTCGTTAGAAAAAAGGAGATTATTGTAGGATTAACTGTGGTTAAAAGTATAAAAAATTAAATGAAATTACATTATTGAAAATCTGTCCCCTAATTTAAATAAGATCTCTATGAAACTTACATTTAAAGAGGTTTTTCTGTGTGTCCTGGATCTCGTGCTTACTATGCCGAAGCAAATATTCCTCTTGCTGTAATAAATACAGTTCCATCTCAAGGTGCTCCCTTGTAATTCCTTTGGAAATGGCATTCACTTATGTGCCATTCACGATTGTGCTAAGGAGAAGCACAAGGAAAGTACTAGCTTTCTAGATAGCAACTTCTTTGGGACAGGAATCATTATATAGTTTGTTTATGAAATACTGATGTTTGTATTTAGTAGCAAAGTCTTTAAGGGCTCAAGATCTTATTGTAACATTTAAAGGCCTTTAACATCTAAGTGGATTTATCAGCTGAGAGCTGAATATAAGCTCTGAACATGAGGTAAATAATGAAAGGTTAATACAATCTTAGCTGTAAGGGACTCCCATCTCTCTCCATTTGTTTACAATGCAGTATGACACATTATTACTAATCTGTAAGGCAGTTCTTGGAGGTGACTAAAATCGGATTTCTTTCTTTCATGTTTGCTATTCTTAAGCAATAATTTCATAAGCTTGTAGAAGTCTCCTGCCTGATTCTGGGAAAGAGTATGGAAGTGGTGAGGTGAGAGACTAAACAATTTAACGAAAAACAAATGTTTGAGAGCCAATAGCACCATTTAAGTGCAAGTTGCTCCATTTACACCAACTGATTTTTAAGCATTGCAGTTATAGGACATCAGTGCTGGTAACTTGGAAAAAATGCTTATGCTTATATTAGTAGAAGAAAACACAAGGGATGTACTCCAGTGGGTGCTTTCCATTATGCATCAGCCAAACTTGGGAGGAGATCCCTTCTCATTGAGTATTTTGTTTTCATATGAGCTACAATTTTGACAACAGCTACTTAGTATCACAGAACTTTTTTTTATTTAAATTAACAGCAAAATTGGCTTTGGCATGACTGCTTCATAGATTTCTGCTGCACAACAGCCATTAGTAGCTTTGTAGCTTTTTTAATTGATGATCATGCAGTTATTTTTAACTTGATATAATTCTCTCTTTCTCTGAAAGAGTACATGCTGTGACTCACTGATTATTTTGTCAGGCTTTCCTGATCAGTCTGACCTGATCAGAGAAATATATAGTAATAGAAATTTTACCACTATCAAATTGTGGTGTCAATAATTCTGTAGTAACTCTTGCCAGTAAAAGATTTTTTTTTTTCCTTCTCATGAGCTACTGGCCTCCTCTCTGTATAAACTCATGAAGCGTGTGGTTATGGGGAGTGAGAATGTCTAGTCCTTCTAATGCTTTTTTTTCCTTAAGAGCTGCTTCTGAGTCATATTCACGGTTACTGATGCAGATGATTTTTCACCTCTGTCAGCAATAGCACTTCTATATAGAACAAGTGACAATCTTGTCTGTCTCACTGAGCATCATCAGTAGGGCCATCTTATTTCCATTTCTGATTATTTTTCTTTAGCATTAATCTGTGAAGCAGAAAGCAAGTTGCCTGATGGGGCAGCTGACACAGAGGAAAACCTTTTTACCTTTTTACTTTCCTTTTAAAATCAGGAAAATATGAAAGGCAGTAAAGGAAATGTGAACGTGGATTATTAGGATCTGTATTAACGCCACTTTCATAGCTGCTGTGCTGACAGTAAACTTGCTGCACTGATTTGCAACATGATTGATTTTGCTGAAGAACATATATGACACTAAAAAAAAAAATTGAGTATTCCCCCAAAATAACTAAGGCTTTATAGCTGGGACTCCAAAGTTTAAATTGGAAAATGCTTTTGTAGTGTCTTGTGGAGCTATCGTTCCCTTATTGTACCCCCTCCAGTCTAAGGGGCTTCCCTGGGCCACTGCCGTGTGGGAGAGAAGTCCTCATCCAGGAGTCTTTTGTGGAAATGCTGACTGTATTTTTGCCACTTAACCTCACCCAAATGGCAGTTTCAGGAGTCATCAGACACACCTCAGTATTGCTGTGGAGGACACATTTTTCTCTAATCAATAAATCAATACCATCTATGATCTGATACCAGTTGGCAGGCGTGTGGATGGAAGCATTTCACCACCCTGATGTGACATGCCGACCAAAGTTTTAGCTATGGTTGGCCTCCACTGAGGTTGGTGGCAGCTGAGGACTTGAGGAGGCACTTGGCCGCATCTCTTGTCCACCACATGTGTATTCAACCTTTGCCAACAGTCTGAATTCTTTTAAAGGATTGACCCAAAATATTGGGCTTACAAATTCTTCGCAGGCCCAAATCTGGACTTAATCCAGGGATTAGTTTAAGCTTATGCCAATTTAATATAAAAGAAGTTCCCACTGGGATATACCCTCCTTCCACTAGAGAAAAGTCGGTCTACACTTCACGTACTGTAAAGGAATTGGCTATATGAAGGTGGTCAGCTGGGGCAGTTGTGAAGATGTTGCACTCTTTTGCATGATCTTAAGCTTGCAAAGAAAACTTCCACTGTGAATTTTGAGATTTTTGTCCTTCCTACTCGGACAGCTGCATGTACTGCAGAACATAAGAATCTTACTGTTACTTACTTAGAACTGATCCCATTTTCTTCTACTCTGAAATCTTGCAAAGCCAGCAAATATTTGGACTCATTCTCCTAAACAGAGAAAACAGGTAAGTTTTAAACCTGCTGTGCTCAGTTCTGGCTATCTTAAATTCCACTTATAATTCAGTCTCCATATAGCAGTGCTACCAGTTCTAGCGGTATTCTTATTTTATGCATCTAATCTTTATCTATGAGTCATGGCTGAACCATTAGACCAAAATATATTTCTGTAACATGCAAAAACTTAAAAAAAAAAAAAAAAAATCAAGCAGTCCAATGGATATCTCTTAGGGAAAAATAGAAGTGTTAATAATTCTCCCTCTTAGCTTCTCCAATTGTGAAAAGAGATTACAAGTTTGAGCCTGACCCAAGGCAAAAGGAAACCAGGAATCTTTTCCCTCAAAGTTCAGGGTGAGCTGGATCAGGGATCAGAGCTCAATGTAAACTGGACAATGCTGAGTAACTTGTTAAGTGTCTGAGATTAACATTGATACTTGTCCAGCAAACATCTCAAAGTCAATAAAAATTGGTATTAAACTTGCTTTTTAATAGAGATGATATCCATAAGAAAGGGTGTAATTTTTTTTAGGAATAAGACAGTCAAGAATATGTTTGTCTGAAAAACAAAATTTAAAAAAAATCTTGTGACCTGCAGTATGTTTACTACTTCTCCTTTGACTTTCAAGAGATGCCAAATTCTTTGAAAAGTTTACATGGAACAGTGGGTAAGTTTATATATACCCGCCTGAAATAAAAATAAGTCTTATACATTATTTAAACTCTCAGATTTTTTTCAGGTTTGGGTTTGACTGGCACATATTACTCCTACAACCAATTTTTTCTTCAAACTGAAACACAGAATAAAACACAGAACAAGGCTGTATCTCCCAGCGTTCTGAACCTGTGAAATGATTGCGTTTAATTTGAGTCTTATTTTCCTTGTTTCCCTGGCATCTATATCCCATTTTGTATTATACAAGAGTCTTACCCAGCAGATTTCCTACAGGATATTGAAACTTCATAACTGCCTGACTGCTATACTGCAACTCCTGCTGCTGAGGCTCCCCACAGCCTGTAGGATTGCGAGTGGCCATTGCGCGGTTCCTACTGTTATGGAATTCTCTGAACTGTGCTCTCTGCTTGGTTTCTGTATGACTTCCTCTACACTTGCCTATTCATTTCACTAGTATTTACTCATCTCACCCTCTGCCTAAAAGCAATCTTTTAAAACTACACAATATTCCATGTTTAAGATAAAGTTATGCATTTAAATTCTGGTATATGGTTACCGCTTATCACCTTATTTTAGACTATTTAACCCAATGCCCTCTATTTTGGGTTTTCATGTTGCAATTGTTAGTCTTCTATTCACTGAAATATAAACAAAATACAGCCTTTGGGGCTTTTCTGAAACCTGAAGAAGCTAATGAAGGTTGCCTACCATACAGAAATGCTCAAGAAATATTAGATGAAGCAATATTAAGTAATCTAGTTCAGCTACTTCCATCTAAATTCAAAGTGTCAATCAGTAATTTTTTTCTTCAGGTGGTTGCTGCATGAAGTCACATTTGTATAAGGAAATGTTACTGTTCTGAGGAACCATTTTGATTTGAGTTAGAGGCTTTAAGCAAATAGTGTTTCCCAGGGCTTGTTGAGTACACACATTTGCCAAGCATACATCCAGGGCTTTGTGGTTCTCTCTCTTCTTTTTATGTTTTATATTAGAAACATTTCCTAATAGACTGAGGAACAGAGCATGCTGATTTTATCTTTTTCAGTGCTTCTTTGGAATGTCTTCTTTCCACTGAAGCATAGTCGATGCTTCAGGAGTCTAATGGTGCTTGTTTCTGCTGGCAATAGTCTTAGTCCTAAAATAAGACAGGAATAGTACACAAAGCTACAACATGCCCTTGAGCAATTTGTGTCAGTTTTGAACTGGCTAATCTTCACTAGTGCAACCTGTGACTTTCCTACATTAGTGCCCATCTACATCTTAACTACTTAATACAGCTTTGCAGTGTTCAGCTAACTAGATTTGGGTCATGGGAGCTGTTTTCTCCTGATACATATAAATAACATGTAGTATCCTTTTTGTTTGCTCATTGTAAGGTTTTGTTGCATCAAGGCCACAAGTTCTTTAGCATGTAGGATCTGCGCTTCCTGCAGGTTTTGTAACCGTGTGACTTTCTTTTTGATTACAACACTTTCAGAGAAAAGGAATTGCCTGTCTGATAATAAATGAATCTAAGTCCTGAAATTATTCACGTCTGTAAAAGATATAAGCAGTACTGATCTGGAAATGACTGTTTAACTGTTGTTATATTTTATATTGGAAAAATATCAGGAAAACTGCTTTGGTAGATCAAAGAATAAGATCTCTTCATTTTTCAAACTACAACATACATTTTGATTTTTCCAGCACCCTTATGCTGTGCCAGTGAATCTGTAAACTACCTAATGTCACAGTTTTTGGTACACAGCATAGGTTTCAGCAGAGCCTTCAGAGAGAAACAGCTATATAAAAGTTCTAATTAATTGCCTTCTGTAATGTCACTCAGCTTAGTTTGTACTAAGAGTATTACACAAAATATTCATATATAAATAGGGATAAAGTTGTTTATACATCAGAAACATTTCTAAAATGCATGCCTCTGCTATTCTGAGATAACTTTACATGCCAAGAGAAAGAGGTGTTTCCCTGCCTATACTATACTTTTCTGTTAATATTTCGAAGTACAAAACCTCATACTTACAGAAACTCTTCTTGGATAGTTTCTCTTGATTAAGAAGTTTCACTTAGTATTTGTATTTATAGGGATAATTTTCCAAATTCCTTGACCTATGTTTTTGCTTCATTATTTTCTTTTAGTGTAGAAGCTCTTACTACACTTTGGCTGTGTCTATGCTGCTCGTGTTAGTGCCGGACTCCTTTCTTATACATACCACAGGCAAACAGTGGCTGTGGTTTCTATGAGAAAAAGTTCAGATGCACCAGTGATAGAGGCCGTTTGCTCTGAAATTATCTTGCATCTCTGTTGATCAGCTGTAATGAAATGAAGCTGTGTTTTACTTCATTGAAATCGTGCATGTATTGTCCAAGTTTTGTGACTAATATTTTCCATCTCTTTATCAAAGTTCTTTATATGAAATCTAAAGTCGATGTTGAAATGAGACGAAAGGCAAAAGTACCCTTGCACTAAAACCAAGTTTCATGCTCTTACAAGCAGCATTATGAAGCAAGTACTTTGGATTGCTGTGGGAGAGCCTTTATTTTCTGCTCTGACCCATTAGTGTGAGGCTTTTATGTGCTTCTAACTGGTCAACTTGGTATTGTACACCATCTGAGTGATGTTAGAGCAGAACTTTCTTTAAATTTGTATGAGGTCCTCTGTCACTTTTCTCATAGCTGTCGCCCAGGTTATGGCTTCATTTTAAATTGAGACTCAAGTTATTTACATTTCACTTATTCTTCTCTAGCTAAGTGTTTCAAAGCAGCCGTGCAGTACAATAGTACTGAAGTTGCTCTGTTCATGCCAGTGGTAGATTTGTTTGTAGTGATACTGGGGCTTTGGGAGTAAGCACTAGTTGTTGTAAATTAGTCACGGGGCAGGGGGGGTGAAGTCTTTCTAGAGGGCTTTCTGTCCTTTCTGGGGGTAGTTGTGAGTTGTGATCTCTGGGGGTTTGCCAGTGTCTACAAGGCACAGACTGACTGTGTCAGGAGGGAAAGGTTGGCCTTCTCCCTGCTCCACCTGACAGCCCATCTGTGTGCAGTGTGCAATGTTTCTTTCAATCTTATCTCTCTGGTTTGACTCATCTTTCTTTTTGTCTTACAATGCCTCCTAGGTAAAGCATGAACTGTGTAGTATTTGAACTTAAATTGATGTTTGAGCCTACAATAATATAGTACACTCATTTATTTTATTGCAGCTCACCCTACTGGTATACAGGCCTAGTGTAGAAGGATGTACATCCGTTTTCCAACAGTAATGATTCTCCTAGGGAGGAAACATGTGTGGTGTGCATACCTACAGCAGAACCTGGTGTCTGAGCAGGGCAGCACGAGAGCCTGCCTGTAAGGAACTCCCCATGGTACCTGGCCTGTGCTTATGGAAATGGAGGGACAAATATCACAATGTGATCTATTTTCTATGGCTGCTATTTCATTAAATCTTATTTTGTATTCTTCATACCTTCACACAGGTTTTTAGAGCATTTTGTTCCATTTCTATAATAGGAATGGGCAGGGGCAAATATCTATTGAATGTAACTTGAGTTGATTATTCAAGTAATCGCAATAGTGAGATGATCCAACTTTTTCACATGCCTCCTCAAAAATAATGCTGCTAATGCCTGCACATACAAGCAGGTATATACTAAAAGCATCTGAGGGAAGTAACTTTGGCCTGAACTTGACAAGCTAAAAATGGCTATAAAGACTCTTAATTGCAGAACTACTTAAATTAAAAAAAAAAAAACAACAAACCACCATATGAATAAATATGACTCTGGAAAAGTTACATAATGAAAATCCCAATAAGTTGATAGTCTCCACTAGTGATTTGAACCAGTATTTAACTATTTGATTTACATATATTTTGTAAAAACCTTGTGTGTATACATATGCAAGTTCTTTTGAAAAAGCTTAAATATATCTTATTTTTGCAATAAGTTTTATTGGCATTAAAGGGTAGGTCATCTAAAATCTCAGTATTAAAATGAATGATAATGAACTATTTAGGGCTTTTTTCTATCATCAAGTGATGTTCATTATCAGGACACCGTATATGTGATCATATCTTTGTAAATTTAAATTGTGGAGTGACTGAGTATCAGTAACCAGTGATTTTGTGTTTAAATATTTTCTTTTACATATTACAGACATTAAAAAAATACTGTAATATTGCTTAAAATTGAAATGAACTTGTTTTGTGGTTTTTTTCCATAAGTTTGTTTTTACTATTAAACTGAAGAAAATAATTCTCCAAACCTCCTCTTGACTTGTACAGTGGGAGGATATTTAGGTGCAGGATTTGTTGCCTATTTCCTGTCTGCAGTTTTGTTGTATCCTTGACCAAGCAGTAAAGCACCATTTGAAATTTAATGGGTATCTGCAGGCACATAGGATTGCCTGAGTGCCTTAGCATTGGGTGGTTGACTTGCTGGCAAATCTGTCCTTGGATCAGTGCAGGGAAACTGTAAAACCAGAGAATCTGGCTGGCTGGAAAGCCCTCAAAGGCTGAGGGACCCTGAAGGGCTAAGGGTATGTTCCTGCCTGACATCACCGTGCCTCCCAGCCACTGCGAGGACTGTATCTTCTTACTCTCAGCAGGACTGCTACCATTCAAGCTTGTTGCTATTTCATTAAACTTGTTGCAAATATGACTTTACAACTTGTTTCTCTGAGTCAGCTGCTTTCCACTACCATTCTTTCATAGCTTGATAGCCAGAACGTTATGTTTCGAATGTTATGTTTCTACTTCCCTTTCCAGAATATTGAAAGCACATAAGAGTGGAAGGTCTTAGTCATTAACCAGGTATGCTGTTTCACTGAAAAACTACATGATTGAACCTGTCATACCCTTCCTCTTATTACATAGATATTCCACTAGATGTCATCTGGTATCACCCTGAAGAAGGTATAACTTCTGTGTGCATCAGTTCAAACTGTGGTCTCATGAGGGTGGATGTGGGTGCAGACTCTGGGGAAACTCTCTGCAGTTTCATTGTAATGAATGGTCTCATCTAGCCTGAAAGAGACTCCTTGCCCAGATAGGTGAGACACTGAGACGAGTAGGTAACTGAGGCATACATTGAACAGGCTGGTTAACATGGCTTCTGGTATGGCCTTGTTCCTTTGAATTCCTTATGTTGCCACGTGTATGGGTGCAGAACAACTTTAGTGTCACGAGGGCACGTGCTATCTAGGAATCAATTATTGCTTGGTTCATTCAGCAGTTGAGCTGGACATGCTTTTCAGAAAGCAAATTATGAGGAAAATTGAAAAGCCAAAGTATCAAAACAGAGAAAATAGCTATATCATATCAAAGCTGCTGAATTTGTCAGTTGTTCTGGCCTGTTCTTTTTCTAGGGATTAACTATTAATTGCCAGCTAGTTTAGACAATATATGTTGACCATCTTGATTGCAACAATTTTTTCTTATCAGTGAGGATAATAATCCTAGATGAGTTCTTGCTCATAGTCTTGTATTTCCTTTTCTGTTTTCTTGTGTTCACTTACCTAGTAGCATCTTTGTTAATTCTCATACCTTCTCTTTATTTTTTTTTCTCTTGCCCTTATATTCATTCTTTCCTATTTGTGTTTCTATTTTAATGCTATTCTGCTTAATAAACATCTCACCCACCTACATCTGTTTCACACTAGCGAACATGGAAGTACTGTCTGTCTCATTCTCTGTGCTGTACCCATTCTTTCCATCTACCCACATACTCCCTTGCTTGCACATTGCTACCCTTTCTCCTGCAGTACACCCACGCACTGGCATTCATGAATGTAGGAACACTGCTTGCTGGGGCTTGCCTTGTGCTCACATTCTTGATGCAGTGTCTTACAAGTGCATGTAAATAAGAGCACTGAGGATGTGCCTAGAGATCTAGGGCCAAGCACAGGAAAAGCATTAAAATATTAAGAGGCCTTTGTTAACATTGAGGAGAGCACAAAGTGGATACTCTGATCTAGGTGCTACTCATGCTCATTGCTGTTTGAGTGGGCATAGTACAGAAATAAAGGATCAACATTCTTGCTTTTCACTTAGTACAGCCATTGAGATTTCCAGAGGACAGTCCTGTTTCTCTGGTTGCATCTTACTTGGTAGCTTTGATCAGGTTCTGTTGGGAACTTCCTTGCTATATAATTGAAAATAGCCTCAAGAAAAGTTTGGTTCAGTATGCAGCAAAGATCTGCTCGCAGGGCAACAGGGAACAGTGTTCACAGGTTCAGCTCCTTACTCTAGGCCACAACAACCAAGAAACTGTCTGCAGCTATACAGATGATGAAGTGGTTTCTGTTTCTGGGTAGAAGTAAACATGGCCTGCTAGTAGTCACTGACTTCAAGAATTTGAATAGTTTCTATATTCATGGCTTCAGGTTTTATCGATAAGGTTGGACAAATCTTACATTGTGACCGGTCTCTGCAAACCCTGTTAACAATCATCTGCTGAGTAAAAACAGACTGATGTCTAGAGAGCACTTCTGAAAACCTTACCTCAGATGTACACTATGACCTTTCTCTTCTCTTTTTCTTCCTAAAAGCCATGATGTCATTGTGTGAGCCTGATATTCTGCAACCATCGAAGTAGAAAAGGAAATCGTGGTAGGAAGCTTGGACTAGTTTTTACATGAACTTTCAAGCCTCCCATTCAATCAGGCTTCGGAGAGGTGGGTACTGTGGTTTTGGTACAAAGCACTGTGTGCCCTTAGCTCTCTGTCAGACTCTGCATACACACTTGCACAAAAGTGTAAGTAAGTAGCCTTGTTTACTGCTGCACTTCCTGCAAGTGTACTCATTTTGAAGATGCCAGTTGTCCCTCTTGCAGTTGTTTGTTTAGTGTAAAGTTATTGATTACAGTTTGGTTCAAGTTGGTCAGAATATTTGACCACGTTAGTCCTGGGTCCCCTATCCTCCAGATGTTTGTTCCAGCACATGAACAGTTCCTGGCTGGACTTTGGGCTTTGTTTGAACGTCCTGAGTGTGTTCACTATTTCCTCAGACTGGCATGAACAAGTATGTTGTCTTGCTTAAACTCGTGTCTGGTCAAATTCTGTCCAATAGCAAGTCCCTTCTCTAAAGCTGGCTTCTTGACCTTCATGGTTGACAAACCATTTGCTACAGTAAATATAGTACAGACTTTTTCCATAAGTGGTATGAAATTCATGGGTTACTAAGTTATTACTATTATGCAAAAAGTGTTTGTTTTATTTTATTTTTAAAGGTTGTTCTCTAATAGCAGAAGCCCTCCGACCACAGTAACTTGAAAAAAAAACCAAAACCCCATGTGATTCAAGTGATGTCAAGTTTGTAGGCAGTTGTACTGTCACTTTAGTACTTTGGCCGTGTAACAAACTTTAAAGAGAAGCATTGCTAATCTGCTCTGTTTCTCTCTGCACACAAATCTAGAGTGATCCTGAGAGGTTTACATTTCTGCATTTTATTTTTTACTCAAGCCATTTTTAATTTTATTAGTGAAAGGGACCACGTGAAAGCTGGTCACTGAACTAGTTTAGATGATGCTTTAAGGTTCTGTGGTGCTTAAGCTGTTTGAAGAAATTGAAGGGAAGTGCTCAGTAGAATTTAAATATTGATCATCTTTGGGGTCTTTCAAGAGAGTACTTTCTGGGGCTGTTCTGAGAAATGAGGGGGAATGAGTTTATTTCCAAAATAAGCACATCAGTTCTTGGTTGATGTAAATCTCCTTTTTGTGACTAAAACCTTTGAGGCTGTATTTATCCAAACAAAACAAGGGGATAACCTGAACTCCTCTCTGACTTTGTTTCTGAGCATCCAAGACAAATTTAAATCATCAAATCAATATTAAGCAAGAACTTGTTTTGCAATTTCTGCCCATGTTTAATGACTAAAAACTTAATTTCAAAAAGGTTCATTTATAGAGATTACGCTCTCTGATACAATCAACCCATGTCTCTGAATGGAAGATGAGAACATCTGATTTTTCCGCCTATTGTCATCTATTTTTGCTTTTCAAACTCATTTCACAATCATAAAGGAGATGACATCTGGAAAGCCTGTTACTTCAGAGTGTGGGCAGGGACGCGTGGCACTTAGGGGTCTAAGGTGATGAATTTGTACTGTTCATCACCATTTCAGCTTTAATTTCCTTCCTGCTTCACTGTGCATAATGGTAGGATGTCTCTGCTAACAGGCTTTCATGGACGGCCTTTTCAATGTATGGGAGATAATGATACTATGTTATACCATATTTTTAGTTCTATTTGGGATAATATTAAAAATATCTATTTCAGGGAATACATTTAGAGAAGGTTTTCCACATTGGAGAGGTTAAAGTTAGTCTTCTAGATTCACATTCAGGGTCTGCTGGACTCTTGAGTCCTCCTATAAAAACTCCTCTCTGCAGCAGGAAGAAGTTAATTCACTTCAAAAGTGCTACCCGAAGATGGTACAATGATTGATTTTTAATTTTTTTTATTATTATTATTATTTTTTTTAATACTGAAACATTGACAAACAATGAAAATGTTTCCTTCAGGGGTAGGGTAGAACACGAAAAGAAAAGTCTGAGTCTCTACTGTCAAATATTAACGTTTCTCCAGGTACTGCATCCTGTTTTCCTATACTGATCTGTAGCTGATGGTCAATCTGATTCAACCATTTTTCTTAGAGACCGTGAATGGAACAGCAAATTTCCATTCTCTTATGGTATATTTTTTCCAAAAAGGGAAAGCAAAATGTAGTTTAAAAAAAAAAATCAAATAAGCTGTTTGACATGCATATTAAATATTTTAATAAGTGTTGGATGACAGTCAGAGCCTGATCATTCTAGAAAGTTTTAGCAGCTAACTGATAATTAACTCAGTCTAGCATATGTTGAAAAGGACAGTTTCTCCCAATTGCCCATTAATTTATTTACAAGGTAGTAAATAGAGCTTGCATTCACAAGTTTCTCCTTTGAGTATGGGAAGTTTCCAGGGAGGCACGCTTTCCGTATTCGATGTGTAACATGTCCTGTTTTGGAAGAGTCTGCCATACTGGGCAGGGCACAACCCTCAGTTGTGAAACCAGTCTGCAATACTGATTCTATTTGTGTGCATGGGTGGGGGGAGGAGGAGGAGGTGAATAGGAAATCACAAAGGAACTTGATATGGTGCATGCACCTTGTAATGAACCAAGGGTCACAGAAAATACTGAGTCCTTAATCCCTTTGGTCTGTATGTTCTGCTGTTTTTCTGAGTCCAAAGAACCTCCATTTAGGCAGTATTTTAAAAAAAAATAATTCACTGCAGAATAAGCATTATATACTGCATTTTGAAAAAAATACTTTGAAGAAATAATAAAAATACTTATCTCTGGACTATTTTAAAGCATGTAAATACTGTTGTGTCTAAAAGTACTGTAAAAATTGTTTCAGTTGTACCATTGAACTATTACTTACAGCTTCTTCCTTTTATAAAGTAGATTAGTATCGATGGCACTATAAATTGCCATAAAATACTTCCAGATCTCTTGGACCTTGTTTAAACAACCAGCTTTGTATAGCCCTGCTATAGCAACAGATATATAATATCAGGCTTATGACAGTATCCCAGAGATAGCTCTGAATTTCTGCTATGCTGTTTATTGCTTGGTGAAACGTGGGCATGTTGCCAGGAACACTGGAGTGGGCTGGAATATCTCTGGAATTAACCTGGGTGATAGACCTTTGTAGTTGTTTTCAGGTTCCTACTGCAAATGAGGTGAAAGACTTAAAAATGTACCAAGGCTGGGATGTAAGGAGCTGAATAGTTTCTTTTTGAAAAAAAAACTTTCCGTTCTCACACTGTACCAAATCATGAACCAGGGAGAGATGCTTGTGGAAAAGAGTGAAAAGTCCCTTCATCTTCCCTCCTCAAATATTCTGGTCTATACTAACTCTGCATAAAACAAGTGGTTGGTGTGCTCCCCAAGAGCTGTGTTAGTCTCTTCTATGGATAGGTTTAGCTTATTTTTAGAGGGCTCTAATGAGCATGTTATCGTGTCACTTTCTCACCCTTTCCTGTTAGAGCAGACCCAATGACTCTTTGCAGGAGGTCAGGGTGCACGGTGCCAGGCAGCGTCTGTGAACACCTGAGCAGCTGTGGTGGTTGCACTCAGTCTTCAGTGAAAAGACTTGCTCTGCCTGATGCAAAGTCACAGGGCAGTGGGCACAGGCAGCGATACTGACCATCTCTTGAAGCGAGCAGTGGCTGCTGCAGCACCCAAAACCATGGCACGACTCCAGAGTCTGCCTTCTCCTTTTCATTATACCTGCCTCTGAGACCTACGTTGAGCTGGAAACACGTATCCACTCATTACCCCACCCAGCAATCTCCCCAACAGAAGATGAAATTGCTTCCAATGAACAGTCTTCTCTGGTAGCAACAAACCCAAAAAAAAAAAAATCCTAACTAGCCATACTATGAAATACGATTTTAGTCAGAAATTTCATACAGGTGTTTGGTTAAATCATGGCAAAATTGTGAAACTGCAGTAAATGACGACTGGGCCCATACTAATTTAAAGGATTTACAGTCAAAAGAATAATGTTACTTAAAGTCAGTGTCTGTTTAGAGGGTAGCTGATGTTTCATAGTTCTCTTCTGTCTTCTGTGAGGTTGAAGGTATGCAAACAGTGACATTTAGTCCATGTTAATTGTGTCAGAACAAACATGAGGATGCCCCTTGTGTTGGAGGCATAGTTGTTGTTCCTACTTCACCGGAATTAGATTTATTCCTACTGATCCTGGAAAATTAATTCATGTAAGAGAGCCAACTGGAGACTGGTTTACATTGTTTCAGGAGTTATTCAGGTTTTGCAATCAGAGGTTCCCTCAGGTATCCATATTTACTGAAAAGAAAATAAGACTGCAAGACCAGATTCTTTTCTTCTGCATTTACTGGCCTTGAAAGTAGGAAGATGTGATTTGCAGAGGCTTCCAGCTACAACAGTAGGTGATGGTGGAAGTTGGCAGCAAGTGCCACTTAGCTATGTTCCTTCCAGCAGAGTTTTGCTTGTAACGCTGAAGATTTTGTCCTCCCTTGGAGGTCCCAAGGTCCCCAAAGGGTGGCAGTATGAACACAGTCTGCTCTCCCCATAAGGTGACGTCTGTGGGTGTACAACTTCTCCATTTGGTACGGAATAATGGAGTGTGCCTGACTAAGCTCATGTTATTTTGGAAAATGGAAAATCTGCAAGGGTGAGATAAAATCCTATATTGCCACCCATGTGATAGCTGTGTCTCATGATGGTAACTCATCAAGACCAGGGCACACTTTGATTTATTTTCATTATGAACTCTAATGTCACAAGATCTTAAACACTTCAGATTTGGTAGTGCCCGTGTTCATAGTTACATAGGTCAAGCATAATTGCAACTTTTCTTTAATTCTTAACACTACCCACTGTGATATAGGCTACTCATAACACTGCGTATTTTACAGAGTAAATTTAATGCAACATTTGCAGTGAAATTAAATGAACTTTGCTAGTATTGGTATTATAAATTAGAGTCTGGATCTTACCAAGATTAGTTTGAGTAGTACTAATATCACAAGGAATGTGACTGCTAGTGAGTCTCCCCAGTTACTGCCTCTCTATGTAAGCAAGTGTGGGTGATCTGCTGTGCTCAACACATGATCAGTATCGAAGCAGATTGAACTGTGGGGTCAGTGATTAAATGGTTTCTATATCTGAGATTTGACTCAGGTGCTGGTAGCTAGAAGAGTATGAAAAATAGGAAGGAAATTTAGACCTGCTTCTCCCCCCCCCCCCCCCCCATTTTGTTTTCTTTTTGGGGGTTGTGGGAATGTGTCTATGTAGGTCAGGATCACCTACTCGCAATAACTATAAGATTATGGTTGTGTAAAATGGGTAAAAAAAGAGAAAAGGTGGTGTGGGGAAAATTAATATCTGGATAAGGAGATGGGAAGTAGTGGCATAGTGGGACAGAAGGGAACCATGTATTTCAATACTTCAGTAACTACAATGGAAAGATCACTTAAAATAAGATGTAAAATGACCACAAAACTTTATTTTTAAGTAGATTTGATTGAAGAGCTGCTTATTATTTTGCAATAAATTAAACAGAAAAGATGCTACATACCTGCCTGTTGAATACAAACTTAGTAAAAGTACAGCTTATGTAATTCTCATATAATTTAAAATATATCAATTTTAAGACATGTCAATTTATAATATATTTACATAGCACAATAGCATCATGGCGCTGCAGTCATGCATATTAAGACTTCACAGATTAAAAAAAGCCATTAATCAGTCTTGTCTGGACACTTTCTTGTTATGCATAAAATTGTCAGTCATCCTTATTTTTCTTCTGAATTTGATAATCTTTTCCCAATGCTCAGCTTGTCAGTCTTGCACTTCCTAATAATCAGCAGTTCTTTGGAATCTAAGACTTGGTACAACGTTCACAGTGTAGTTCAAAAAAATAAATAGTATCCATATCCTGTCTTGATTCCATGGCGTATGGGAGGAGAGGATTTTCTCCCTGTGCTGCTTTCACCCTTGTAACAGCCTTGCCAGCTTTTATCCTGCGTCCTCCTGGCTGTGGAGCTGTTTGCATCTGCCTCATACCCCTCCTCCCAAGGCGCGGGTTCTCCTTGCTGAGATCCAGCCACCCTGAAGGATCTCTCCACAAGATATTTGACACAGAGTCTACTTGGCTCTTCACTGCGTCAAACACTTCATTTTGAAGTGTTGGTTTGCAGCTGGTTCAAAAGGTTCAGGTAGGCTTTGGATTTCAAAAATCTGGGATATGAATCCCTTTCCATGAGGATGTACACGGTTTTCTGGGCTTCATCAAAACTTGTGTGAGTTGGGTCTTGAGCCCTTTTGGCTGTTGCTTCCCTCATCTGATAGTCAATATTGATCTGGAAAATGAAAAACAAATGCCATTGACATCTTAATGTACTCTCTTTCTATATCTATCACTTTGTCTTGTCAATAAACAAATTTGTAACCTTAGAACTCAGTGTGATAGTTCAATATCAGAACTGCAAAATGAGGGAATTTCAATGCTTATATCCCAGTCATGCACAAAAAATGCTACTCACTATAGAAATGCAGTTTCTTATGGAGTCTGAAGTAATACAACTCAACAATGGAGTAAGTAGAGGAACAACTTCCAATTAAAACAATAGGAGAAATCTTGTGTAGAATGAGAGTCTCCAGTTTGAAATATGATCAACATACATGACTTCTAATTCTCCAGAATATCCACATATTTTAACACAAGAAATAATTCACGGCTCTCCTACTAGCAAAGCTCTCTAAGTATCTGACTCCAAACACCAGCAGTAATTCAAACTGGGCTGACTCAGAACAGCATCATGTGCTGAGCCGCTGGTGCCTCTGCTGAGCTTCTGCTAGTGGTGCTCCCCAATACTGGCCTGTATCGTGTGACTCTACTTGTGAGATCTGATAATCTCACGGCTGAAGACAGTAATGATGCAAGTACACTCATAAACATGCGGCTGTGTCTTCCTCCTATATAACTGAATGAATGTGTGAGCACCTCAGTGAAGCTACACTTCTATCTTCTGATTTTCCAGAATCCTTGTACTGAAACACTAGACAGATTAACTTTGTACATACCTGTTTAATAGCATCTGATTGAACAAACTCCTCATAAATCCTCTCTGCTTTGCCGTGTAAGTGATCAGATTTGGTTTTCTTATAATCCTCACAAGCCAACCAGAACTCGATGTTTTCCTCGCTGAACTCTGACTTCAGAAACTCCCGAAAGACACCTTGACCACCTAAAGCCAACACAAATACATCATCATTTATAGCGTGAGATTTGTGACCAGGGAGGATAAAATAAATAGCAGGAGTTGTATTGAAATCTCTGTTATAAAATCTTGCCAAAATACACTGTTCTTCCCTTCTTCAACATACTACAGATACTCTAATATTAAGGGTGTTGGGAGTTTTTAGTTGGGTGTTCAGTGTTTTTAGATCTAGACCCTGGGTACTAAAATACATCAATAGATTCTAGTCCTCCCTAAACGGATTGTCTTAGGGTACAAGTGGAGAGAAAATTCCAAATTAAACTGATGTGTTATGCAAGGACAGAAGACTGATCAAAAAGTACTGAATTGAGCTATTTGGGGTTTATTTGCTATACCGGGAGTAGGAAATGGAAGGAAAAAAAACAAACTTGGAAGCAAAGCTGAATACAGTAGCCATGTTACACTGAAGCTGTAAATAACTGAAATGCAACTGGCCATTCTCTGGTAGTGTTTGTAGAATGCTACAGCTTTGTGTATTTGGCAAGATTAGATAAAATTTTGTCCTCAGAATAAAAGCGAAGTCATACTAAAGTAATAGACTTACTTTGGCTGGCCAAGAGCTTTTCCAAAGACTGGGACCACTGTAATACTTCCTCTGCAGAAAGCCTAAGTTGACAAGAAAAAGAGAAGACTTTAGGCAAGAAACCATGTGATTTTATTTGCATGTTTAAAGAAGACAAATTTTATAATTAATTATCCTATTCTAGGAATATGTACCAGGTATTTATTAAACTTACGGCTTTCTCATAATCTGAGACACTGGAGGCAAGCCCACACTGAGAAAAATAATCAGAGATGGAAAAACAAGGAACTATGATGTTATCCTGAATTCTGTTCCCAGACACATTAGCTTTTACTGTAACTATGACCAAATAATTTTGTATCTGTACTTCTGTTTCTATATTCCTGAAATAAGAATGGTAATACCCCTGCTCTCCGCTTAACTGTGAAGCATAATTTCTTGTAATTCTTTAGAGAATGGATACAATGTCCCTCTGAAGAAAATAGATTAACTGAGGTGTCTTCTCCCTCACTGTTTGATGCAAACATATAGACATCACTAAGAAACAGCTCCTAACTCCATGAATAGCTTCTGCTTCGTAATGTTCACCTCTTGTATTTTGGAAATTTTAGGCATTATTACAATACTTGTTCTAGAAGTAGTTTAGAAATTAATAACATAGTCTACTATATAGTAATCTAGCTATACTTATATTTTGTTATAACAGTGTGTCTCAGTACTTACATGACATTTCTGGAGTTAGAAGTCTTGATCCCAGATTCAATATGTGGTACCATGCACTTCAAATAATTTTTGAGATCTGCACCACTGAAACCAATGAACAGACATTTTTGTAATCCATTAAAATTGCAGTTGCATTTCAATTTGTTTAAACAGAGGCTGATAGCTCCATCCTATGACTGAAGTCTGGGAAGTTACATATCCAAGTAACTTTTTTCAGAAGACTAAGAGGCTCCCAGTGTATCCAAAATCTACTCCTGATTACTTAAGGGAATCAATTCATTGGTAGGCATCAGCTCAAGACATTTTTAATGATGCTGTAGTCCTGGGCTTTGAGCAGGCTTTGCAGTCATTTAGCGAGAAACACGGTGCTAATTCTTAATCTCCAAGATTCTAGTGTTATTTTCACTTCTAATACATTAGAGTTTATAGTAAGATGTATATACTTACAAAGCCTTTTGCTTCTTTTTATGGATTTTGCCTTCTGCAAGCTTGCAGTCTTCTTTTCCATTTAATTCAGTCATGTTGTTGTGGGGAAAAAAAAATCCTGGCATTTTACTTAACTTTAATGTGAAGTGACTTTTGCAGCGATAATCCTCCAAGCACCAAATGTCAGTTCACTGACTCTGCTACCTCCTTTTATTGACACAGCCAGCCCTGCTAGTTGGTGTGAACAGAGCTGTTTATCATGTATCCTCACCACAAACTGTGGAAGTTCCCTTTTTTTCAGTGCATGGTGACGCGAGTCTTTTGAGAAAGAAAACAGACAGCGGTGTCTCGTGGTTGAGGTTAAACCGGATGAGACTGAATTACTTTGGGTTTGTTTTGTGTGTCTGCGTTACCAAAAAAAAAAAAAATCCCCTCTATAACTTTGAATTCTTGTCCCTTTCTGATTGGTACTTTCAAATCAGAAGTACTTCTTGGTTTTATCAAATGGGCTGCAAATACTGCAGTTTTATCTTGACAAAATTCACCTGCTACATGCCTGTGTTCTGAAATTTCATACTTTACAATTGATTTGATGGGCTCAGTGGAATATTAGAAAAAAGTACTTTAAGATATACCAGTATTAAGGTTCCATATGTAACAAGCTATTTGCAAGTCACAAGTTGCTCTTCAAACTAGAATACGATGTTAGATAGAGGAATCTGATTTGTTTAGACACATGTGCTGTGAAAATGTTTAAAAGTGATTTTCATGTGAAAGGGTTTTGAAGCAGCAAAAACTTACTTAATTTGGTTTAATTTTTCCAAGTCAGATTATTTGGAAGCACACTGCCATATTTCAGGAATGCCTCCATAATTTTAAGTGATTCTGCATGTGTAAAGATTGATTTAAGTTAGAGCTGATGTTTGTAAAGACAATGTGAACATTACAATGTGTTTGAGGGAGGTTTGCATTCTTTGTATATACTTGAGTTCTACTGCAAAAAGAAACCATGGATGCAAAGCAAGATGAAGAATTAATTGTTACCCTCTATTTATCTGACTGGGTTGATGATTTAGAGGTTTAAGTACTTAATCTGGTCCCTGGGCATCCTAATTTCTACTTGTTTATTGGTTTTTTTCCTGGAAAGTTTCAAAGATTTTGTTTTATTGAATAATGCATACAACTTTGATTACTTATAAATAGCTCATGAATGATTTGTACAGGGCTGCATATGATTATGGTAACTGAGAACTTGCTCACTTATCTACAGTTTCGTAGTGGACTGTGATACCAAAGACTCAAGGAGACTGAAAGCTGCCAGCAGACAGATGTGCATGCAAGGACAGACAGTCTGCGTCAGGGTGGCTTTAACCACAGGAGGCTACGGATCCTCTGAATATCAGCAGTGACATAAATGTGTCTGCATAGGCTGTACTGCAGGAAACATTTATCTCTGTGCTATCAGGTAAACACTGACCTTTGTAAGGTAGAGGTATTTACTAACTGTTCTTAACCCCCCTGAACAAGGCTAAAAAGGAAGGAAGAGATGTTATCAGTACCATATTTGTTTTCATACCTAGCATGCTGTTTTTTGACATTCAGCCCCCTCAGTATTGTATTTTTTCATTTAGTAGCTGTCCTCAGTGAATTTCTGGGAGGGTTATAGAGATGCTGCATACAAACTCTTCTCGGAAGGATGCAGTAAAAGGGTAAAAGGCAACAGACACAAGTTACATCAAGGGAAAATCCCTATTTCCTACCACATCTCTCCGTACTTTGTGGCCTCAGGCTAAAAGGGGGGCAATGACTTGAACTTGTAATTACAAGCAGGTATAAGTAAGCCACCAGTTAGGTTCTGTGAGTCTAAGAGGGACTAGATAGAGTTGCTCCCCTGAAGAACAGGACAGTTTGCTTGTTTGTGCCTGTTATCAATGCAGGACTGTTGACTGTTTACCAGACAAGGAATGTCTCTTCTCCCTTTAAAATGAAGTTGCTATCTTTACCTTTGGGATTTGTTAAACAAACAATGCATGTTACAGTTGCTTCAGACCTTCCTCTAGAAAGGGATTATCATGTGCTACTGCATGGGCTTTGTACTTCACCTTCTTGCAATAAATATTCTCCTGAGTAAATAAAGAATAGTATTCTTGTCACTTACATCCATGTAACGCTGCTGTCACGCAATATTTGAATTGTTTTCCAGGTACTTTATTTGGGAGATGAGATCAGTTATGTTAGTATTAGACACCAGTGCAGTTTGTAGGGTGAAATAGATTCATTTTACTGTGAGCTTTGGCCTTGCTATCCTAAAGGATTCTGAAATGAGGCCTCTGTAGAGGCCACAAGCTTGTTTCTGGCACATTGCATGAATTACCTTGGCTTGTATCCGACAAACTTCTGTGAGTATGAAGTCTCTTCCGGCTTCATCTCTGTATAGCCTATTCTACTTTTGATGTTCTTGTGGGAGATCAATAGGAGATGATATTACTTTTCTTGATAACGTTGCACTGAATGCACTCAAGAATATTTTGATGGTAACAAATAAATGCATGAGATTTTTTTTGGCTGCATTTGCTACAGGTTGGAGGAAGTTTGGAATAGGTGGGAGGTAAAGTACATTCAAGAAAAATGCCTAATTGTGGAAAGATTGCATGTAGCCCCTTGGAAGATACACCACTGGGCTCTGGGGTAGGTAGTAGCCTTTGCTTTTAGGATCCTGGTGCTACTGGACTTGAAGGCAGTCAAAAGGGAAGGAGGAATAGGTGGAGTACTGTATGTAAAGGAAGAAAAAGTTGTGGTTACCAAGCAGACCATCTGGCACTAGCTGATGTTCTTACGTTCTGCTGTTCCCATATTCTGAATTTATAATGCTCTTAATATACTAATGTTATGTCCTGACCCTCTAAGCTGTCATCTGAGACCCCTCTCCAGTCTTCTAAATCAGTAAGCCCCAGTCTCTGGATGACTACTGTGCAAAGAAAATCAATACTGCCTCTCTGGTTCACTCTAAGCCAGGTCTATTTGTGAACTTGTGTAAAGATTCATGTAAGATTGCCAAAAGTAGAAAGAAGACTGGGAGTTATGAGTATCTGATTTGGAGACAAGATGAACAATGAACAACTTCTAGGAAGAAGTGTCGCACCTAAACTTCTAGATTAAGGTCATAGGAGGTGTAAAGACAATGTAAAGCAACAATATCCTCACATTCTCCTGTAAGCCTTGCTCAAACTCTGCAAAACGAAAGCCTACTGCATTCAGTAGCAGGTATCTCAACATGGGAGTCTGATTATTATTCACATTTCACTTTTTTCTTCCACTGTGGACAATTACTTTCTTCCTCTGAGTAACTCTGATCTTCAAGGCATCCTTTTTTCTCTTGATGGAGTATTTCACTGACTCTGATTCACTCCTTCTATGCAAGCCTACTCATCTTTAAGATTTTATTTGTTGAGCACAATGCGAGTTACCTGATTTCAGGAATGGGAAAAGTGTCTACAAGACTTAGGTATGTGTACAATTAAAGTGAGAGGAAAAAGAGAAACTGTAAGATTAACAGGGCTGACAAATTTTTTTGTTACTTGAGTTATGTTCTGCTTCTGCAGACCACAGGAAACCAGGAAAACACCTGCATGGAATTTCCTAAATTAAAACTATTTGCTAACTATTACTATGGTTATTGTAGAGGATCCTGCTTTGTGCAGGAGTTGGACTAGATCCCACAGGTGGACTAGATGTCGGTCCCCTCCAGCTTCCATGATTCTATTGTTCTGAATACCCTGACTTGACATTTGTAGTGTCAAAAGTGCTACTTATTCTTAACATAACTTTAAAAATATAATACTTCAAAATCTTATGTGTTCATCCATATTCAGATTCACTATCCTTGTTTCCTGTAGACAGAGGTGTAGTCCAGGCTCTGGTGGGATTTAACATGATACCATGAGGAATAGTTATGTCCTGACCCGGTGGAAAGCTTTTCACATAACTTCTGTCCTCCTAATTTGCTGGGTTTTTTCAATTTCATCATAAGATGGTTGGTAACAGACCTGTCTCTTTCATCTCACGTCATCTTAATCTACTGTCCTGGTTTTGGCAGGGATAGAGTTAATTTCCTTCCTAGTAGCTGGTACAGTGCTGTGTTTTGGATTTAGGATGAGAACAAAGTTGATAACCCACCAATGTTTTAGTTGTTGCTGAGCAGTGCTTACACTAGTCAGGGACTTTTCAGCTTCCCATGCTCTACCGACTGAGAAGGCTGGAGGTGCACAAGAAGCTGGGAGGGGGCACAGCCAGGACAGCTGACCCAAACTGGCCAAAGGGACATTCCATACCATGTGATGTCATGCTCAGTACATAAACTGGGGAAAGCTGGCCGGGGGGGGCCGCTGCTCGGGGGACTGGCTGGGCATCGGTCAGCAGGTGGTGAGCAATTGCATCGTGCATCACTTGCTTTGTATATTATTATTATTATTATTATTATTATTATTATTATTATTATTATTTTATTCTTTCAATTACTAAACTGTTCTTATCTCAACCCATGAGTTTTCTCACTTTTACTCTTCCAATTCTCTCTCCCATCCCACCGGGGGGGGGGGGGGGGGGGGGGGGGGGGGGAGTGAGCGAGCGAGCGAGCGGCTGTGTGGTGCTCAGTTGCCAACTGAGGTTAAACCACAACAGTCCTTTTGTGGATGGTATCCACAAAACATTACCTCATTTTCTGGTAGTTTATTATACATTGAAACCTCCTCAGCACGCGTCACCTCCTTCTCTGGCGATATTCCAAAATCTTTGCCTTCTGGCCAGTCCATGATCACTTCCAGGATTCCTGGGCATCTGGGGTTTCCTATTCAAGCCTGTTGTGTGATCAGTGCCACCCACTTACTCCACGTAGCATCAGTTGCATGATGTATACAGGGGACCCTCCCTTTGAACATCCAGCCCATATTGGCATCCAGCTGCCAATATCTCTTTTTCAGCTGGAGTATGGTGGGCCTCGGATCCTCTGTATCCCCAACTCTAAAACCCTAGGGGTCAACCTCGAGTCTCCCCTGGTGCTTTCTGCCAGAGGCTCCAGGTAGGGCCATTCTCCCCAGCTGCGGTGTAGAGCACATTTTTTACATCTTGTCCTGCCCAGACTGGCCCCAGGGCTCCTGCATGAACTATCTCCCGTTTAATTTGTTCAAAGGCTTCTCGTTGCTCAGGGCCCCATTTGAAATCGTTCTTCTTCCAGGTCACTTGATAGAGAGGGCTTACGATCAGACTGTAATTTGGAATATGCATTCTCCAAAAACCCACAATGCCTAAGAAAGCTTGTGTTTCCTTTTTGCTCGTTGGTGGAGACGTGGCTGTTATTTTGTTGATCACATCCATTGGGATTTGATGACGTCCATCTTGCCATTTTATTCCTAAAAACTGGATCTCCTGTGCAGGTCCCTTGACTTTACTTTGTTTTATGGAGGAAATACAGAATGGCACCGTCGTTACCTTCTTCTATGATATAAATTCCTTAACGCGCTCTGGTTAATCTGTTATTATCCAAAACCCTTCGAGCCCCAAGTTGGGCGCCAAAAAGGACTGTCGTGGTTTAACCTTAGTCGGCAACTGAGCACCACACAGCCGCTCGCTCACTCCCCCCACCCACGGTGGGATGGGGGAGAGAATCAGAAGAGTAAAAGTAAGAAAACGCGTGGGTTGAGATTAAAAACAGTTTAATAATTGAAATAAAATAAAATCCTAGTAATAATAATACTATTAATATACAAAGCAAGTGATGCACGATGCAATTGCTCACCACCCGCCAACTGATGCCCAGCCAGTCCCCGAGCAGCAGCCCCCCCAGCCAGCTTTCCCCAGTTTATGTACTGAGCATGACGTCACATGGTATGGAATATCCCTTTGGCCAGTTGGGGTCAGCTGTCCTGGCTGTGCCCCCTCCCAGCTTCTTGTGCACCTCCAGCCTTCTCAGTCGGTAGAGCATGGGAAGCTGAAAAGTCCCTGACTAGTGTAAGCATGACTTAACTCACCAATGTTTTAGTTGTTGCTATCAGCATTATTCTCAACCTAAATCAAAAACACAGCACTGTACCAGCTACTAGGAAGGAAATTAACTCTATCCCTGCCGAAACCAGGACATCTACCTACATACTTTGCTCTATTTCATGCAGAGCATGATGGCTAATTGCTGCTTGAAATACTTTCTTGTTTAATAATTAATCTCCTTTTCTTCTATTATCATTACAAGAAATTGCAAAAAGTATTTTTTGAGCCTTACAGTTTTAGGGCTTATTAGAATAACCTCATCATTTGATACAGAACCCTCTTTGTCCTAAGGTTGGCATTGCTTCATTTGACTCTGTCCAATAAAAGGACAGAGGAGCATTTTTTGCAGCAACAGTAGCCCATCTGACTAACACCAGCTGTTTTTTACTGTTTTCCAGATCTCTTGTAGGTTTGTGATGAGTAATTCATCTAACTTCTTAATGTGCACAGAAGACACTTAATGTGCACAGAAGAAAACTGCAAATATTTGCTAGTATTCAACCTGTTTCCATGCATTGTTTCCCATTCTTTCTGGCGACCATCTGGTAGAGTGCAAGAGAGAGGAAAAAATGTAAGAGAATTTCCAAGATTACAACACTGGACAAGTTTAGTTAAAGCAAAGAGGATAAAAAGTCCCATGAACTCTCTAAGTCCCACTTGCTGATGTAAACGATTTCAAGCTGCTTCTACCTTCTTCTTTTAGGTTTCTTTTTGATTGCTCTTGACTGGCCTTATCCTAATTCATTCTCCATTTCAGCCCAGTTCTGTTTCTGAATGTTACATTTTGGCTTAGGCAAGCTGTTAGATTCCACGTATGGCCAACTTTCAGCTTTACTGTACTCTTGCTGTTCATCATACACTTCTCTGGAGCTAGCTGGCCAAATCTGTGCTGGGCTGGAGGGCTGAGCTCAAGTGCCCAGTCAAGCAATGCTGCCCCATTGCAGAATATCCACTTGCCGGTCACGTAGCTGAGTTTTAACTATGAAAACAAGTGATTTCTTTGAAATGCTTCTGTCTTTTACATGACCTAAAGAGGTAAACTACTGATAATCAGTCTCTTAAGCAAAAGAGGCACTTAAAGGAAATAGAAACTATTTTCTATGTAAGAGGAAATAGTGTTCATTTTACAATAAAAGGGGGGGCACTTTTGAGCGGCAGGGATAATATTTTGGAACACTGAAGTTTTCTCTAGTATTATGTAGCCGATCCGCAACGGAGTGATGGTATCCATTATGAATTTTCTTTTAGATCTAATTTCTGCTACAAAAAAAAAGTTTTCTGGAATGAAATCCTGAAGCCACTGAGATTAAAATCTTGCTACTGGTTTTAGTGGCTTCATTCTTGGTGTTGGACTGATTTGATTGAGAATTGGGGTTTTTTTGAGAGATATTTCTTTGGTTTGAACTTTCAGATGTTCCCAATATTAGCTTTTATTCCTAATTAATTCAATGGTATTTTTATTTTTGCAACCAGTAAGGCATAACCAGGGTTGAATGGCATCAGACTTCTCAAAATACAAGAGGATTTTTATATTTGAAAAATATCTGAAGCCTAATGCCAACCTAGAGCAAAGAATGCCACAAGTTAAACTTTGGGTAATGATCTTCCACTTGAAAAAGTCTTGTAGCATTTGTTCTGTGGGCAGCATAAAATGAGTAAAGGACATACTTAGTTCAGTGTTTCAGCTCATGCATGGACAGAGCCAGAGACTTGACTCTGGACCAGTGACCAGACCTTTCCTGAATTCTGTTTTAGCTCTTTCACTTCCTCAGTATAAAATGGCTTCACAGAACCACTCCTGCAAACTGCCAGTTGTGTCCAAAATTGCCTTGTCTACTTCTGAAGTATCTGCAGAATACTTTTAGGGGATTTTTTTAGGGGTTTCCCTCGCTTCTGTAGAGCACCTTGTGGAGTTTTTTTACCATGACGGTGAAGGGGAGACCTGGCAGGAGCTCTTGAAATCACTGTGGAGCACCTACAAGTGAAGTGTTCCCTGTTTTTATGGATCATATGAAGATTAAAATATAGTCCATTCCCTGCATCCATTCTGGTATGTCTACTAGCTCTGTGAAGAGATTACAAGAGGTTTTTCCTTTGCCTGTCTCAACTTCTAAATATTTCCATGGGCACTGAGTTCCCAGCTTGTGTGACTTTAGTCATGTTACTAACTTCTCTGGCTACTTCACGTGGCTCTTGTGGGTCACCATTAGCTATTGGAAGTGTCCAGTAAAAAACACTGCTGAATATAAGTTGTTCTTACAGTTACTATTTTCTCTATGGCATCTTTTCAACTTCTAGAATTTATCTTTACAGAAAAATATTGACAATATTTAATGATAAATGTTGTTAGCATTAACAATTGTGTTTATAGTGTAGAGTCAGTGCAAGGAATTATGTATGTATATTTCCTCATCATACTGAAACACATTTCACTGACACACGCATACCCAGTAACTCTCCTTTTTCTTATGATCATTTCTTAATTAGAGTGTAATAAGCTTATACAATTATCAGAAATCAGATCCTCTTCATTCCGGGGCTTTCCATCTGAAATAAATTAACTGTTTTATTTCTGTGAAATTAGGGGACTTCTGGTTCTCAGGCATACTGACTGACACCTGGATTAAAAAAAAAAGAAAGAAAAAAATGCAGTACAGTGACTTTTGGGTGCTGATGGTGATGCTTCCTGTGTCTGATGTTCGGTAGCGCAGGAAATGTGTTCATCACGCACCATCTGGGAAACGCACATATTTCTGATTACCCACTCAGATTTTTATGCAGTCGCACACTGATGCACTGCACCAGTGCATTTTCTTGTGTGTTATTAAGCAAATAAATGTGAGAACAGGGCCTGAGGTACTGGGGTGTGAAGCAGAGTTTGCTGTTTTCAGTGTGAACATGGAAATGTGATATGTGAACACAATGCAAGTTTAACTTTTGAAATTTGCAGACTTCAGTTTCACCTGAATCTTAATAGAGAAAAATCAGATGCTTTTTCTCTTTTACTGTTCTAATAGATGGTAAAATTCTATATCCTTCATCTTTAAAATAACAAACGGTTTGATTGAACACAGGCAGCAAGCTAAAACTCTTGGTTTCCATTTTGAAAATGTTTTTAGCCACTTTTAAACAGGAAAAATATTGCTGAACAATTAAGTGGAGTTATGCTGATAAAGACTTTTCTGTAGAATTACAAAGAGTTTCAAGTGTCTATTTTGTACTTGGTGTTATAAATTTCCTAGCTGAATTATCATTTCAGTGCAGGCTCAGATACAGCTTTTACTTTGACCCAAAAAATCCTCACAGGGATGGGTTCATCCAAAGATTGCCTCATTACTGGAAGCCACTCTAGGCACAAGAAGAGTCTGTCCTGACACTCAGGAAAACAAGCAGATATATCAGGAGACTCTCTTGGCTAAGCAGGAAACTCACGACAGAGCTCAGATTCAATAAAAGTGGTGTATGAGGATACATTGTCCAGGTGTGTAGGGATGGCTGTTGGAAAGCATCCTTATAGGGGGGTTATCAAGAAGATGAAACCAGGCTCTCACAATGGTGCGTGGTAGGAGGATAAGAGACAATGGATGCAAGTTGGCACAAGAGCAGTTCATGGATATACAGAAAAACTTTTTCCCCCTTAAGGGCAGTCAAGCAGTCGCACAGGCTGCCTGGGGGGCTGGGCCATCTCCAAAATTTGAAGATTTTCCAGACCAGACTGGATAAAGCCCTGAGCAACCTGGTTTAAGCTCATAGCTGATCCTACTTAGAACAGGGGGTTGGACTAGAAACCTCCTGAGTTTCTTTCCAACCTGATTTATCCTGAGATCCTATCTATAACTAATGAATGAAAGCCACACTATGGAAGGCTAATTAAGTTAGAAGAGTCCTGCTTAGGAAAGAATGGTAATTGTAGAAATTAATACAGAGTTCCAACTTTACTGTTTTGAATGACAACTGCATACCGAAAGTGCATCATTCAAATTACCATTTCCTCTATCTCCCTCTGAAAATACTTGCCTAGCATACAGGCAAAGTAGCAGAAAGTTACTTCAAGAAATAGGAAAATTGAAGGTAGCTACGAAGTCTCAATTTAAATATATAAAGATTTAAAGCTAGATGTTTTCTGTGATGTTCTCTTAGAACCAGCTCTGCTTGTAATGAACCAGGGAAGGAAGAGAGTTTAGTTCCGTTTCCTGTCATTTACTTTGAATCTCACCTGCTGTCTACTTTGAATTAACAGGTATTAGAATGTGTGCAACAGAAAGACTTGCATTTCCTCATACTTGTCGTACTTGCTGTTTTATGTGGGAACTTGGCACTTTACAAGCTGTTCCACAGGGACAGACCCCATCCATCCTACTAGTCTACCTCCCTGCCCTTCCGTATGCCTTGCACCTGACATATCCTGATAGTACAGCTGAATCTTTGATTTCCCTGATGCTCAAGAAGGTTGTTTCCTGCCAACCGTGCTGCCTCCCTCAATCCATTCGACCTCTAAGGCAAAGCTAGTCCTGCTGCTGATTGCGCAGTGAAACAAAAGCTGCTGCAGTGCCTTACAAGTTTGCACACTCATCCCTGCAGAGCTTGGGCTGGCTGGGAAAGAGCTGATACGCTACTAGTATTTAAATAGTTGCTGCTGCATGCATAGGAGCTGCAAAGGAAGCACTGAAAGGGGATAGGATGAAACGAGGAGGAGGAGAGGGATCTGAGGATTCGGAGAGTCTCCAGATGCTTGAGGAAGATTAAGCTAACCCTGGACAATGAAAATGCTAGGAAGTTCTAATTTAGGCTGGGGAAGGGTTTTGATTTGCTAGCAGGGTGATTAGTGTCAGTTTAGTTTAATGAGGATGAAGCCTGTAAGAAATTGCATCCAGACAGTAGTGGCCAATGGGTCAATGTCCAGATGGAGATCAGTGACAGGTGGTGTCCCTCAGGGGTCTATGTTGGGACCAGTATTGTTTAATATCTTCATCAGTGACACAGACAGTGGGATCGAGTGCACCCTCAGCACGTTTGCAGATGACACCAAGCTGAGTGGTACGGTTGATGTGCCTGAGGGACGGGATGCCATCCAGAGGGACCGGGACAAGCTCGAGAAGTGGGTCCGTGTGAACCTCGTGAGATTCAACAAGGCCAAGTGCAAGGTCCTGCACCTGGGTTGGGGCAACCCCCAGTATCAATACAGGCTGGGGGATGAAGGGATTGGGAGCAGCCCTGCCGAGAAGGACCTGAGGGTACTGGTGGATGGAAAGCTGGACATGAGCCGGCAATGTGTGCTCGCAGCCCAGAAATCCAACTGTGTCCTGGGCTGCATCCAAAGAAGCGTGGCCAGCAGGTCGAGGGAGGTGATTCTGCCCCTCTGCTCTGCTCTGGTGAGACCCCACCTGGAGGACTGCATCCAATTCTGGGGTCCTCAGCGCAGGAAAGACATGGATCTGATTGAGTGGGTCCAGAGGAGAGTCACAAAAATGATCAGAGGGCTGAAACGCCTCTCCTATGAGGACAGGCTGAGAGAGTTGGGGTTGTTCAGCCTGGAGAAGAGAAGGCTCCGAGGAGACCTTATTGCGGCCTTTCAATACTTAAAGGGGGCTTATAAGAAAGACAGGGACAGACTTTTTAGTAGGGCCTGTAGCAACAGGACAAGGGGGAATGGCTTTAAACTAAAAGAGGGCAGATTCAGACTAGATATAAGGAAGAAATTTTTTATGCTGAGGGTGGTGAAACACTGGCACAGGTTGCCCAGAGAGGTGGTGGATGCCCCATGCCTGGGAACATTCAAGGTCAGGTTGGACGGGGCTCTGAGCAACCTGATCTAGTTGAAGATGTCCCTGCTCATTGCAGGGGGTTGGACTACATGGCCTTTGAAAGTCCCTTCCAACCCAAACCATTCTGTGATTCTATGAAATGTCTTTACTAGAGTGGCTGCTACTTGTGAACTGCTGGCACCTCTGTGCATTTGGGGAAATCCAGCTACCAGCGGTTGGCATATCATTCCTGGGAAGAATGTGGGCAAAGGCATTATTACAATGCAAGTCTACTGTGTTTCTTTGAAAAGTGAACTCCTCTTTGATCCTATACTTTTTAGTTAAAACAAGTTATTTGTAACATACAAGTGGTTTTATGTTTGACAAGACAAATATTCCTGAATGTATTCCGCCACATTACCAGTGCCTGTGCTTGGCACCAGTTTTCAGGCATGCATCATTCAGGATGCCAGTCTGAATGTTTAGCAAAGTCTTTGGTGCATGAGTTTGATTAAGAACAGCCTAATCCTTCACATACCTTCTCCTTGCAGAGTTAGGAACAGAGCTTATGTAGGTGCCTATGGTTTTATTAAAATGCCTATCTGCCTCTTTGGGTCCCTAAGTATCTGGCTTCTCTCTAAAGTGGGTGGGAAACGACTCTAATTTGCATCTAAATTACAGGACATAGAAAGATAGGCCTTTGTCATTCAAAACCACTGTACAGTTCCTCACTAATTATCTGGAAGTCTACAGACCTTGACTGATATGAGTCCTGAATATAGTCTTTGTTCAAAAGAGGAGTTGTCACACCCTCAGAACGGATTTTCCTAATACGTGTCATTATTAAAACACAAAGTAACTACCATGTCCCACCAGTTCCCCGACAGTGGTGAAAACTAATAATTTCAGCCTTGTTTCTGTGACTTCCATAGATGATTAAAACTGCCGTTTCTGCAATGTGGGCTATACGCTGGCAGGTCTGGAATTCCCCATCAACTGTGTGCTGTACATGTCAGTACTGCAGTACTGTAAACCAGGTGAATTTTAATATATGTGACCATTTCCCTTTAATTTTGAAATGAATTTCAAGATGAACAGAAGAAAATTCAGTGTGCAAACTAAGATAACCAAATCTGGAGGGAAGGTTTCATGTGAGCAGCAGGAAACGGAACCCACTGAGTTTCATGACAATAATAGTTTTGCTGTTAACTGCTGAGCTTTTTTGTGCTGCTCTAAGTTACTCTGAAAGCAGTCATCAAAGCTTGATATATGCTCTTCTAACCTTGGCCTGAGAAATGGGACCTGGAAATCACAGGATAACAATTCCCTTATAAAGATAGCTTTTTTATTGGTTGGCACTGCCTAGGCAGTGTAAAAGGAAGCAAAAAAGACTTTTTAAAATCTTATCTGTCTTAAGAGTGTAAGATATTTGTAAAAACATGTGTGGATATGTATGTGTATATATAACTTTACATTACCTCTAATATCCCTTTAAATGTAAGAGTAGAATGGCTCTTTTCTTTCCATATGTGATATATAACATCATGCTGTTTGCAGCAGGTCCGATGAAAACATAGCTGTTAGGAAATATTTGTAGATCTTTACATGTGTTTTATTATTAGTGTTACTTAAAAGTGGCTTTGCAACTTCTGAGCCCACTCAAACACAGTTTATTCTTGGTTTTCATTTAAACCTTGGCTGTCATCTTTAACATTCAAGCAATGTATTGGAACATGCTGTATTCAGTGACACAGAAGCACTGGACCAATGTTGGTGTTACAACTAGAAAATAAGAGTAACGTAATAGATTGTTATTCTGTATAGAAGCACAGGTCTGAATTTTAGAATTGTTTAGGATCTGATTACACCCTTCAGCTTTACGATAAACTCAGTTAATGTTGGAATATCTACAGTAAGTGAAGGAAATGGAAGATGACTTAGATTTTTCAGGTATGACTTTCTCATTTTTTCATTTTTGTTAATGCCCTTGAAATCCTAACACTTGCTGTATTTGGGTTTTTTTTGAAAACTGCAGAATAGCCCCCCCCCATTTTAATGAAAAAATCAAGCCAGGTAATTATGCAGTTTGAATTAAAGTCACTGGAGCTAGCCTGATTGATGCCAAAAATCTCCCCCTTAATTGTAATGGTAAGACACTTCCCTCAGCTTGGAAGCTTTTTCTTTCTTTTTAGTTGTCGCTTCCTTCCTCTCACTACTGTTACCCAGAAGGAGGAAATTCAATAACAAATTTACAGAGGGATTTTTTTGCTCTGTTAAAAGGCAAAAGAGTGTGGAGCAAAGGCGTCCTGGACTTTTTTAATAAAAAGGTTGGGACCTAAGTACCAAAATAAGTAAAGACAACAAGGCAGCAAATAAGAAAGCTAACTTCTGAGCTGAATAATAAGTAACAGTATTCTCCTGCACCAGAAGGACACAGATAAATAGTGGAAGATAATTGATAAAATTTCTCCTACTACTGGAAAATGGCAGGATTTTTCCTACTTTATGGTTGTCTTCCTCTAGTGAATTGCCATGTCATGCCACTTATTTTTCAGATGATTATTGGTTATGAAGAATTTTTTCAATGGATTCTTTCCCATGGGAAAAATTTTCCTATTGTAATGATTTTGCTTGGTTACATTTTGCTTAGGATCTTGAATGTGGCAGATTCCCCCTCACATAAACAAACATTGCTGCTTTGAAAATGCCAAAATAAGGATGTCTTATTACTGCTGGGGAAGAAAAAGTATAATCTGACATTCTGCTTGACATGGCCACCTTAACTTTGGCCATCAAGGATGGTATAAGCAGAATATACTAAACAGAAAGCTACAATGAACCTTGATGAATATTTAATACATCCTTACCGTATTCTCATGTTTCATGCAAATCAACCTCTAAAGTCAGGTCATAATAAAAGAGAGAGACCTAAAAACGTTTACTTGCGTCATTTGAAGTTCAGAATACTGTTTGCATATTGTTCTTTTTTTTAACTTGCTTTTGTCTCCTATTGTAGCAAGATTTGTGTTTTTACAAGCCAACCTCTTTCTTTTTGATTCCCCTTATGTTCGTTGAATAACCAGCACCACTTTCACTTGTCATCTGGTTTAGTCTCACTGTATGTTGCTATGGAACATTCCAAATATTAGGGAGCTGTGGTATAACAGAGCCCAAGGCTCCATGCGGTTTCCAGTCACAGAGCAAAACAATTGGAAAAATATGATCTCAGAACCCAAGAGACTATCACAGACCTCAAAACATTACGACACATGGATTATATAGTTTACAAAGCTTATGGTTGTATTATTGAATGAGGATGCTGATACACCCATTGACAGGATCAGTTCAAGACCAGACATGTTTTCAGACTATTCTGCTATTTCTGCAAATGTAATTTCTGTGAATTTTACTTTCTCGCTTTCACTGGCTCATGCTCACACCTGTTTCCTTTTTGCCTAACTTTTGTCTCACCTTGTATTCATAAAGAAGTAAGAGCACTTGCAATATAAAAAGAATTGCTTTAGGGATTTCTTCTCTGAAGACAGACAACCACAAGACTTAACTCAGCACTGTATATGCTTCTTGCATTTTCAAGAAATGAAGTGAGGGCTAATGCTAAGACAAAGAAACAAACAACATAATTGCCTAAAAAAATATTTTTATGTATGTATCACCCTGGACCTGTAGTTTATCTGGATTTTTTCCCCTTATGATCATCAACTCTTGCTTCTCATCCTCTTCTTTCTATGAAGCATCTCTGTCAGCGCTAAAGAGACCATTCAGCTCAGCCTTTCTATCATGTTATTACTGCATGTGAACTTCAAGAAGATGGCAGTGTGCAGAAGGACTCTGCGTGAGGTAATGGTAACAGGTGACTGAAACAAAGGACCTGGTAAGAAAGAAAAAATAAAGGAATAAAAAAAATGAGAGAGCACTTTTCCCATACAACCTGCAGCTGTGCTGTGGAATCCAAATCCCATACTTCCTCAGGTCAACAGACTTTAGTGAGGTGAGGAAGAAGCTGTTACATTCATTTTCTCCCTAAACTTGATAGCAGAGTTTAGCTTGAAATTTCCTCATGTTCACAGAAGCTTTCCATGAAAATAACAAAGAAAGCCCAGTACTGTCCTAAATGCAAAACTTGCCAAGGATATGTAAAATGAGGTTTTAGAAACAAATGACTCATAGTTTTAAACTTCTCAGTCTTTTGAGGGTGGTAGTAAGATCTACTTGTTACCATACACTGGCTCTAGGAGTGATACAGAAAACCCAGCCTGCACAAGCCTATTTGTTCTAGAGTTAATACCAAAGCTGTAAGGTGTTCCTCTCTCCTTTTCCATGTGATCTGAGGCATGCTGCTTGACTCTCAAACACCTGAAGCAGTTGTGGCCATCAGTGCATCTGCAGCTGCTATCCCTAGGGGTTGGCAAAAGGAAACCACTTCAGAATGAGTGGTTTTCCGCTGTCTATGCAATGTTTATCAGCCTTTTTCAAAAGGCACCTGATTCCTTTTCATGGTTACAATAGCCAACAAGACATGGTAGGGAGGGCATACCTTTGATTTAGGACAAACCCAAAGCCACGATTCTTTGGAATAAACTTGGAAATCTGTCACTTTACACAGAGCATTTGCATAGCAGTATCTTACTGATTCACATTCCCCTTCTCTACTTCCTTCTACATAAATGAGCCCAACTGCCTTTGTTGGGATCTGTGCTGAGTAGCCAGCTGATTGCAGACTATTTCTGGCGGGGGGCAGATAAGGAAGCTTTATGCAGCATTCACAGAACTGTAGGATGCTCTATAAATACAAATTAGCGACTGTTAAGAGCTCACCCTGACAGTGAAAAGCACTGATCTTATTTCAAAAGCAGATAAAAGGAAGTCGCTTGGCCATGGGCTCTAAGAAGTCTGTGGCACTGCTAGAGTAGCATTAGGAAGGTTATTCATCATTCTTAGTAGACAGACTTGGAATTTTTCGGTGTATATTTTCATTAGAAAATTCTAATAAAAAACAATGCTTCATAGAATTGCACCTATATTAATGAGAACTCTCTCAACATAATTTTTAAGTTGAGATAAATTTTCTGGTTCATTTTCAAAGATCCATCTCAGTCAATGGCCTCTCACTTCAGGCTCACCACAGACCACTGCAAGGTTCATCCTCATGCCCCTGCTCTGCTTGATGCTTTCAATTTTCTAGCTGTGTTTCCTATCAGTTGTTCTGGGAAAAGTCTCTCGTCTCTTTTTTTTTTTTAATTTACTTAACAATGCAGACATGTGCATTACAAGCACACATCCCCTTTCTCCGGTATGGGTTTCCCTATTTGCACACACCTCCTGTTGGAGCTGTGGGTGCCCCAGCTTTGCATTTATGCTCCTCCCTACACCTCCACGTGCCAGTGAGAAAACCACCAAGGTCACATACAGACACCCAGGTGTGGGTCCCTGCCGCTGCACCCTGTGCTGTCACTGCCATAGCTGGGTGCAGGCTGCTTGTGACACCAACAGGAAGGATGCTCTGCCTGGCCTTGGCAGAGGTCATGGTGTCAGTGGAGTGATGTCAGTGTCAACCAGGTTTTGACTGCTGCCGTTTACACTCGAAGGTCTCTTTCCTCCCAGTGACAAATTTTCATGCTTTTTTTTCCAGGATGATGATGACTCCTTTGTTTCAAAAGTCCCTTTGTAATTCCCTAGTCACTGTTGAACCTGGCTGATGGTGGTTGTTTTTCTCTTTAACATGATCAATTTTGAGCAAATACCATGCAAACATTCTTATTTTAACATGCTATCCAAACCATTTGCCAAGGGTGGGCCATGCAGACAGCCCCACAAGGAACACCAAATAATATCATGTTTGTCCTTGAGTAGACTAGGAAATTATTTGGAAGCTATTTTGCAGAGAAAAGGCAGAATGGCGCCCTCTGAGACCCACTACATTAATAAGCTTTCCTGATTACAGAGAGTACGTTCACTAAGTCCTTGTAGATAGTAAAGAATTTCAGAAGCCAGTGTACGTGCAGAGATGACGTGCTTTTTTGTTAAGCTCCTTGCTACACTGATATAGTCATGTTGTTTTAGCTCAAAGCATGAGCATGAGGAAGTTGCAAACATCTGTGAGAGAAAAGGTAAATTTGCTCAGTTTGGCTGCCTCTATTGTCATAAAACCTGGGACACAGGCTTTGATCCAGTAGTATCAGGCATAGTGGTAGCTACTGCTGTTAGCACACTTACATAAGTAAAGGTGGATGTACAAACCTCTTGGAACGGAGAAAGAGATCACAAGGTGCTGTTCATGGGTAGTCCTGGGTCCTCAAAGTCTGGAAATAACAGGAGCTAGTTTCAGCACTAGAGAGCTGGAGTAGGGGCAGTAAGTGCTGGATAGCCATAAAAAAATTATGTAACTTATTTAACATAGAGTTCTCGTTAGCTGTTGACAATGATTTATATAGATGTATATTTTACATAACAGAAAGAGAGAGGAAAAACATCTTTTTTTATTCTTGAGTAGAACTTAAGTGAAATATTCAGGGAATCATAGCAAAGAGGTTTGGACATTATGTTCTGGAGCATATTGATCTTAAGTCCCAACATATACCAGTCTACATTTGCAATGCAAAAAGGTAGTGTGTAAATTCCTGGAACAACTGTTGACTTGATAACATGGGACACTCCTCGTATGACTGCTACGGTCTAAAAAACCCCAAACAAACAAACCCAAAAACCAAAATGTTAGATGATGCTATATTCTTTGGGCCTTGGACCTGCAAAAGTTGAATTCAGTTGCTTGTTGATCAAGTTTCCCCCTAAATCGTAATATCTTTGAAGTTTTGTGAAGAAACAAGTATCCAGAAGTGGAGATTCTTGCACAAAGAGGGTCGTAGATTGTACATATAGTAGTAGTCTCAAATTGGCTAGGCTTTGTGGGTCCCGTTGTCACACATGAGGCTGCAACATCATCTCAGATCCCACCCTGTTTTCAAAGAGATTTTGTCAAATGCTTTGCGTAGCTCTAAACTTTATTGACTCTTTGGAAATTATTTTAACATTAAACATGAACATAACTAAAGGAAAATGACATGGGCCTATTTGTAGAAACCTACAGATACATGTTTGCCAACCTTTGCAAAACATCATCATATGATATTTGATTTTGTCTAGTTCCAGTTTTGAGCAGAAGTGTTCAAGGATGTTACTTGTCCTTTGTAAGATGAGGTTTTAATCTGAACTGGCACTTTTTAGCATGGAATAGCCTCCAAAATCTGCTAACATGTTCTCTAACGTGTGAATTTTATTCCTCCTTTATATTTCTTTTTTTTTTTTTTTTTTTTGCTTTGTCACAGAGTTGTCTGCTGTTCCTGTTGCTTCTCCTTTGACTTATAGGATACACCAACCAGTAGTATTCTACAACCTGTTGAGTTCACTCTCCCACCAGTTCACTAGACGCAGCCATGCACCTGACTAAATATCAAAGCAGATTAAAGACATTTGGAATTGGTGAAAATATGGCCTTGTCGAGACATGAAAGAGGAAAGCAGATCAGCTTGCCACCTCAAAACAATTAGAGGAATTTGAACTTGTATATTTTGAATTCAAAAACATTTTGTCTGGTTTTTTTGGCTCATAACTATTGTGCTATAGATAAAGTTTCATTATATCAGCTAAACACAATTTCACTTCCAAAGAGCACACTGCATGTATGATACTAGAATATTAGATTGGCAGATATGCAGCTTAGTGCTTCAATGGATCTTAATCTGTATGTTTGTCACATATCAGCAGTATTTACTGCTGTAGCAGTAAGAACCATACACAACAGAGAACAGGAGAAGGAAGTAGATCAAATGTTAGGAGCAAAAATAGCTGAGAAGTCATGTCAGAGTGATTGGAAGATAGAGCATGGGTTTTTTCGGTGTTGAAGGATGTATAAAAAGAAGGCGGTTTCCCACCACCAAAAAGTGGTGATCTGTTTAAATAAGTTTCACTGCTAGCAATATTAGGGGTCTTGTGGTTATGGGATGACACTTAAGCGAACTGAGTCTAATTTCTGGGTCTGCCATGGATTTCCTGTGTGAGTTAGAGCAAAACTTAGTCTTTCTGTGTTATTAGCAGTCACCCAGGCCTAGGTGTCTACTCCCATATGAGATGTAGTAGGGTATCTGGAAAGTCTAGGCAGCACTGGCAACTATGACACAGGACCTGTGGGAGCGCTGTGGTCTTCTGAGGTGATGAATGAAGAGCAGGTGATACATAAGGGGATGTCAGATGGCATTATGTCACTACGTGTGGGCAACTGAATTGAATCATCTATCTTTCTTGACACCTGTAAAATGAGGGAAGGAGTAGTTGCTTCTTGCTCCATTTCATTTCTGTCCTCCCTACTGAGATTGTAAAATAAGCTTTCCAGAGGCTATAAGTGATATAAAGAGACTGTGTGACCTTAATATTCCAACAGTCTTTTCTTGAGCATTCACAAAAATAATTCAGTCTCCTAAGTAATAGCAGAGGGAAAAAACAAACCTGCCAACCTTGTTATTGTTAATAGAGGTTTGACAGACAGAATAGTAATGTTATATTCAAGAAAAATTAAATTTAGAGTAGCAGGGTGTGAACATGGGCTGTCACTTTTTTCACTCAAAGGGGAGATTTTTTTTTTAAGTTCTTTAATAATTATCAATTTAAGCTTTACTAGTAGCATAAAAAGAAATCCTTTTTTTTTCTAACTTAGTCACGATTTGCCGTCCTTGGTCAGTATGGTGAGAGGTTTTGTCCTGTTTCCATCTGCTTCAGACACTGGAAGGCTCCAGTGCTGTGCTCTGCCTTTTACAAGCATTGAACGCCTCTTCTGCGAACCACAGAGAAACCTTTCTTCCCACCTTCAGTCTGGGGCATAGTGAGGGAATGGAGTCACAGCCCTAAATCCTGTAAATCATTGCAAGGAAGGCAGAACCCGTAATCATTCATGTACATGAATGAAAAAGTAGAAAGTACTTACACCTGTTTTCGCCACTGATAAGTTAAGTGGCAAGAACAGAAGTCGGAAGAAAGGATTTGTATGGGATTTAGCAAATGTGCTGTAGGTAGTAGAACAACCTAGATCCAAAAATAAACTTGTTAAGGAGAAAATGTAAAACGAACCTTGGCGCAGTTTCATGTGAGCAAAGACTAATTTTGAGGTTTATTATCAGAATGTTAGGATTTCTGCATTTCACATAGCCCCAAGCTAAGAGTTAGTGTTTACAGGGGAGTTCTGTTCAGTTTAGGTATGTCCAGCCTGGGACAGGAAAGCTGTACTCAAAAGGTTATTAGTCCAACCTAATGTGGATCTGAAGTGAATTGACAAGTTTTATGAAGCTGTCAAAGGTACTTGGCCTGGGTTTGACTGGATTTTTCTAAGTGATTTGCTCAGAGTATGAATAGCCAAAGCACATAGACTTTTGGCAGCTTCAGGCAGACTGACCCTGCATCACAGTTAACAATAGATTAGTTTACCTTTCTTTTGGGGGACACCTTTCAAAATGTGTTTTCTCTTTTTGCTTTATTGCTTCTTAGATAATTAAAAACAGAAAAGTATTTTTTTCTTCCTTGTTTCCTTTTCTACAGCTTTAGGTATATATAACATGACTACATCTACTGCTTTCCTTATTTACGCTCTCCACTGTTTCACTTAAAAGGTGAATGTAGGGAGACTATGCTTACTCCATACTCTTACAATGTCCCATCATTAAAATAGAATATGAGATAGGTCCTGAATGTCTTCTGCCTACACAGCTCTTTTTTTTTTAATCTCATCATGAGATTACAAATACAAGTGAAATGAGTAACACAAGTCCCGACTGATTAGTCAATCTTTTAAAACGGAAGCAGAAGACTTCCACCCAGAACCACGCTACAGAGGAGACCAAACATAAAAAAGGAAATTGGGGACAAGTAGTCTGAAAAACTGTGTTCGAGACATACGTCCCGCATAACCACACGCTCTTGCCAGACAGACCCAAATCTGGTCTTACGCACTGTCTCCTCATATGAATAAATCAACATATTTAACAGATCTTCATTACATCTTTTGGTACTTTTTTTTTCAATTATGCTACACATAATTTTTTAAAAAGAAAAGGATATTCTTCTGTTTACTTATTGTGTGATGGGTTGTAGTTCATGCTAGATATCAAAGCAATTAGAGTGTGTATTTTCAGTATATGTAATTCAATTTTTAATGAAAATACTAGTTCCTGACTGACTTTAACAAATATTACAACAGCTAATCCTGAGAATATATGCTCTAACATATGTTAAAGACCTGGTCAAATGAATTTTTAACTCAGTTATTCTAGCATTTGGATCTAAGGATGAAAAAGATTTTAAGCCTGACATCGAAAGAAACATTTTCAATATATTTAAATGGCATTTCTTTAAAATGCATCTATTATGGTTTTATTATTATAAGCCCAAGCTCAATCATGTAATCATGATTCATGAACACAAAAGGTAGTATATAAAAGAAAGCATAACTGATCAATTTTTAGTTTAAACTCTTATAATTCCAATTTGAAATTATTTGAATGTGACATTTAGTTGTGCAGTGAGACGTAACTTGTGTCCTTTTAGAGCGTGGGGAGGGTGAGGAGGTTTGGGGTTTTTGTTTTGGTTTGGTTTTTTACCAGACTAAAATCTGCAAAAATTCATGAAGTCCCCCTAACACCACTTCAATGTGGGAAAAATGTTTTGGTTAAATAAAGTATTTTGATTGAAATTATTTGGTAAAAATAGTAAATGAAAAAGCAAGGAAAATCTGAAGACAAAGGATAAAGGGGATTATACTCCCGTCACAAAATGAAGCAAATGTTTGCCAGTGCCCCACCAAACCTTCCATCTACAGAGCCCCATCTACTTCCATCTACACTTTTTTCTGGAAAAGGTGAGGTCTTTTGGGGAATATTTATACAAGACTATAAAAGGAAAGATTTTAGACTGATAGATACATTTTGAGTCTCCATAGGAATCAGTAATTTCAAGAAAAAGAGAAATAAGAGACACCAAATACACTGCAGTATCGGTTCTTGGACTTGAAAGTTAATGCCTCCCTCCTAAGTTTCTCCTGTCTCCCTCCTCACAGAAGTATTGAAAGGTTAAAAAATAGATGTTCACCAAGTCACAAAGGCCTTGGATTGTCTCTCTCAATATAATATTTGCCATGTACCAAATCTCTATGCTACCTAGGGAAGGGTATAAAGCATTTCCTACACACACAGTTGCACATGCAGACTTGCAGAAGTAGCTGTGAGCACTTACCTCTGATAACACAAATGGCTAAGAAAAGAGAAAAGATGGTCAGTATATTAAACTGATATGGGTTTTAATCTTACTAATATGTCTATAGACACTATTAAGTTTACTAACTTTTGCCTTGGACAGGACTACATAAAGGCTTAAAGAGGGTGTCAAGCAGTCGTTATTGGTGGTTGGTGTTTTTTTTTAATTAGGCACAATGGGGACAAGACTGTCCTGGTTAATAGAACTATGACTCCATTTGTACATGAACTTAAAATTATGCATATGCATTCACATGCATTCCTTTCCATATTAAATGCACCGTAATCTGCTCATCTTTACATAGTTTTATATTAAACCCATAGTTTAATTTCTCACCTCAGGTAAGAAGGGAAAGATAGTCTCTAACAAATAAAATGTGTTGGTAATATGACTTAGTTATGTTCTTGTAGTTTTTCAGCCCTCAGACCTTCAACTGACTTCACTGGGATCTGCAAAAATATAACTTTAGGAATGCTCTTTAATCAAGTTCATTAATCATTGGTATGACTTCCAAGTTCTTGCAAATCCTGTTGACAGTGAAACAATACAACTGCCAGAAGCTTAAGACTGTTTCTAGCTGTTAATAGCAACCAGTGTGTATCATAGAATAAACGTCCAACAGCCAGTGTGTTCTGCATTTTCTCTTTTTGAGTATTATTTGATTAATGTTAGTATGCTCAGCTTGCATTAAAAAAGATTTATTGATGGATAAACAGATAACAGGCACAACCCTACAATTTCATGTACCTCATGAATAGCAATAAACCAACAACTGATTCTGCTGATTCTGAAGTCCACGTGAGTAGTTATGAGGTTCATGAGGTTTATAGTAGGCCCTACAGTAATTCTAGATGTCAGATTACAGAGGTAATGATAAGATTATAAAGGGCTTAAAAATACTTGCAAAAGAAAGTCATACAATAGATTCAGGGATTTTAAACCCCCAAAAGACCTTGATGACCTAGTTTGACCTGCTGCAAAATAAAGATTTTAGAATTGTGTGCAAGTAAAACGTTCTTTAGAATGCTATCCAATTTGGATTTAAAGCCTCAGTATAAGTCTAACATGTCTTAACATGGTGTTGTCATTAAAAAGTGTGTCTTATTCTAGTTTGAACTTGTCTTGCTTTTGTATTTTTATTTTGATTATAGGCTGTGATGAAGTTATTTGTTGATTTGTTCCTTGACAAAGTAAACAGATTTGAATTTCTTTGTTCTTTTACTAGTAAGGAGATTGCTGGTCCTCAATCCTGATTCTTTTTATAAGCCCTTTAAATTTGGAAATGGTAGTTTTAAAACATGGAAATCAAAATTACGTATGGGATGGTATCTATGGCCCACTTTGTATGCAAGGACATTAATACCTCTCTGTATGAATAATTAAAAAAAAACCAAAAAATTTCCTAATCACACTTGGAATGCAGAAAATATGCATGTGTGTATATAATATATACTTCTAATATGACATATATTTTTGGGTTATGGTCTGTTGGTCTGGTATCCACTCGCTATGAGTGATGCGTGAACAGCTCCTGAATTGGAAAGAATGCAGTTTTGTACAGGAAGAGCAGGAATAGTTTTCCTTCTTTAATTCTGCAGACTTCTTTTCAAAGGAAACTACAGTTTTATTATCTACAGCACATGCATACATTGATAGCTATTTGGAGATGGTCCCATTCATTTTTCAGTATTTGGAGATTTTACAGGGTAGCGCATGTTTTTCGAAAACATTTTTAACAAACTGAAAAAGTCTTATTGATATTTTCTCAAAAAGGACACTTTTTCTTATATGCAAAGTTGAAAAGAAGACTTCTCAATTTTCATTAGTCCTTTAAATAAGAAGTCCCTTGTCCTGATTTTTAAGACACAAAGTCAGTGCAGGCTTTTTTTAGTTTGTGATGGGGGACCACATGAACGTCATTCCTTGGTGATAAAAGTGTCATCAGATCGTGTGGAATATGAAATCATGGAAGGACAGCTATGATCAGAAGTGATTACATGCATTTCGAAACATCTTCCCCATCCAAAGAACCAAAAAGTGTGAGCCAGCTGCCTAAATATAGGTGTATACCGTCACTGTAGGTGCCTTAAAATATTGAAGGTATAGGGCTGTCAGCTATGACGTTGAACCTGCAGACCTCTGCCCTTCTGAAATAGCAACTAAGGGCAAGGAGGATCCCATTCAGCATGTAAAATAGCACTAAATATCTTTATTTAAAAATTTAAATGTCTCCCTGGATATTTTGGTAGGTAAAATAAGGTGATAGTCGTTGTATTTTTAATCTAAGATTGAGCCTTGAGATCGGTACTCCGGGTCTTTACTGTTATTATCCTACAGTTCTGGCTGAATTTGAGCACTCTTCCTTTTTGGAAGCCTTTGCTCAATGGTATCTAAAGACTGAACAGTCTCTTTTATCAGAGCAGAAAAGCAGATAAATCTCTGTGTACGTATAAAGCCTTGCTGTCCCCTGCTGGTAACTAATGTAAACTTTAATTTTTTGAAACACCTTTTACAGAGTCTTGTCTGAGCCCACTTTCCTGCAAACTGCTGTTCTTTTTGTCCCTTTAAACCTTGGTAAAGCATGTATGTGTGTGTTTATTTTATTTTTGTGCCTGTGCTTGAGTGATTTGGGTCATTGAGGCAGAGTCCTCAAAGCCAGTGGTTCTGCCAGTGCCTGCTGCTGTATGTAACCAGGTAAACAGGACTGAAACCAGGTAAGAAGCCAGGTTCTACCCCTGGATGATCTATTCTTCATAAAGAGTGAGATTAATGAATTATCAAACTTGTTTCCCAAGGAAATGAAGCCTAGTTACCATGTTGTCTTCTGTCTGCCTGGCCACCTTGCACAATAACTCTTTAAGCTTTCAGCTGATCTTAACTGAACTTGACGGAGGGGTGCAGGTATGGTCCTTCTGGCTTTATGAAACTGGTGACTGGGTAGAGGAGGCTGAGTTTGATACACTGCTGACAAACAGCACACACTGTCTCTGAACCGCATGCTGTTTCTGCTGTTCCTTGCCTTGCCCAGAGGTCTATAGGCAGTGGGAGGGAGAAGGCATGAAACGTAAGGGTTGTGGGTGTAAGAAATGGAGTCTTATGTAAGGGTGATGTAGTAGGTGACAGCAGGGCAAGACTTTGTGATATTGGGAGTAGAAGACACAAATTTCCACAGGGAAAACAGGCTTCACTGGTTCCAGTGTTCTCACCACAACTTGTTAAAAAGATGCAGTCGCAAATGCCACAGCTAGATTTTTACTTCTCAGTCTAAGAAGGAGACATCTTTGAGCGGAAAAGGGGATTGTGTACCAGACTTGGTAAGGATAGACAATTCAGGAGCGGCAAGGAGAACACAGCTGGCTGACTCGGGCATGCATTAATAGGTGGGCACGTTGGCAGATACTTTCTGTGCAAGTCACCACCTTCTTTCTGTTTTTTGAGACGGCCCTTAAAACCTGCAGTTGTGGAAATATCACATCTATATATAGATGAAGAGGCTCAAATGTGGGCCAGAGTGCTATCTCCATCATCCTCCCACAAGTCAGACAAACCAAAAAAAGCACGCAAGTCCATAAAGTCCACCCCCACTCTGAGTAGCATTTAGCCTTCTGTGGGTAGAGAGACAGGCAGGGGATCACATCATCAGGACCTCAAAAACCAAAATACCCCAAATCAAGAAAAAAGGCAAGAGGGGGGAATGTGAAGTGGGGACAAAGGGTCTGGCTTAAAAAAAAAAAAAAAAGTCAATAACAACTTCACTCTAGAAGAACTGAAACTTCTGCTTTTACAGAAGAACCCACACCAGTCAGGCAGACACCCCTTAGTCACAAGATAAGCAGCATCTGGAGTGAGGGAGACTTGAGATATGTGTCCTGTGATCTGCATGTGCCTCCATACGTCCCAACTTAACTTGTACATCACTGGTTATTTTCAAGAGAGAAAGTAAATGTTGTGGTGATGAAGAAAATAGATTTTTTTTTTCCCCTTCTTTCTCCTCCAACCTTGTCCTGAGAAAATTTCCTGACAACCATTTTGAAACATATATTTTTCTTTAGAAAATCTGGCGGTTCATTCAGAATTTTGCCATCAAAACACTTTTGTTGAAAAAGCCTGGCCAGATTAATCACTTGACATATAGAAACAGAGATTTGCAGGCTATTCATTTGTATATTGATTGCAAGATCTGAACTTGAAAGGATCCTGCAAACAAAGCTGAGGAATGAGGTACAAATAAGTTGAAAGCAAAAATGTTCACTGTTACAGGTGCATCTGATGAAAGCCTACTCCAGCTTTGTGTCTCTGCCACCTTTCTATCCTCCATTTTGCAGATGCTTTGTGTATGGCAGTTTCAAGCTTCCTTATCCAGTCCACTGGGGCATTATTCAGCCTGTATTGGGGGGCGGGGAATAAAAAGCACAAGGAAGTATACAAGGTCTGTATCAGAGTTTGAAGCCTCTCACTGAGCCTTCACAGTTTTCAATTCCAGTTCTGTGTATACAAGTGAATACATACAACTTTGTGATCGTACCCTTACCGCTAATCCTATAACAGCGGGAGCAGAAATGAAGGAAATGGAGTTTTCAGCTATCGTCTTGCATAAATCTAAACTGATTTCTAAGATGGTTTCAGAAGAAATTTATATTTCTGTTGCACTTCATTATGTTGTTCTCCTTAGGCAGTCATGTCCATGTTTTCTCATAATGTTCCTTCTCTTCCTCAGACTTCTTCACAGTGAGGCACTTGACCTTTTGCTCACCAGCTGTGAGGTGAGCACATGTTTAAATACTTTCTGAATTGGCCTTCTTTCTTGAGCAGATGACACGTGACGTGGTCTATTACAAGTATAGAGCATAAAATGATAAATGAGAGCTTAGTGTGTTAAGGTTAAAGAAACTGTTTAGGAAACATTCCTTTAATTAGCTCAATATATCTTCCCTTTCTGCTTCTTCTCTTGTTGTGAGTTACGACTCATTTAATATAACATCAAGGCATGGGCTTATAGCTACCATAAATGATGGATATTTGCAAAGATTATGTGACAGGTTACAATCAACATTGCCTTATAGAGTATGTATGAGAAAGTTTGGAAAACAAATGCCCCAGGCACATAAGTGCCTACTTAGTGGAAAAACGTTTTACTATAGTAACAGGCTGTGACACTCACTGGTAACAGAGCAGTGTGCGCTTTTAAAGGATAGCTTTTAAAAATGAAGAAAATGATAAAAAGTACATATCTGAATATTCTATCAGAAACTAGTATCCATCAGACTGCTTTAGGAGAAAGTGTTTTCACTCCTCTAATCACCAGGCGGGCACTCTTTTGTGATCTTTTTTAATCTGAGTCCGAGGTAGAGAGGTAACACAGGCATTTGGGTGGAGAGATTAGAAAGTGTGACAGGAAGATAGCTAAAAAGTGTTCTTGAGAGGGTGTAAAAGCCTTTGTTTATGTTTTCTATTGCTTTATATTTTAGCTTTATGCTTTCTCTTCAGCTTGACCCAAACATCTGATCTTTTGGCATTTTCATATTTCATTGCCAACCTTAACCAATAGGTGTAATACATAATCCCAATGCTTTTCCCTTTGGGGTTCAGCTGGAAACTAGAAAGCAGGATGCTGGAAGAGAACTAGATCTTGCAGAGCCAAAAGCCCTTGCTTCAAATTGGCTCATTCATGTCTAATTTCTGTGCCAGTTTTTAATCTTTTTTTACACTAAACTGATGCTTGTAGTTAGTGAACAAAAGAGGAGCACATATGAGTTCAGGCTGGAATGTGGCAAGCTCCTTCAAATTTGAAGCATTAATTCGAAGAAACCCAGAGCTTCCTTGTACACACAATAAACAACCTGTTAACTACCATTTTCAAATGAGAGAAGTTCTCCTTCCTGTTCTGTGTTTTCAAATCAGTCAAAGCTGTAAGAGAGAAATTTGTACCTAAACTTCAATACCCTGAGATGGACCTAAACCAAAGCACAACGTCTAAATGGATGGTACATCTTGTTTAAGAGCACCAACCTCATTTCCTGCAGTGATGTGGAAAGGAGGATGAAGATGGCTGTGGGAGAAACAGACCAAAAGGTCCTTGAAACAGTACTGTTAGTTATACTTTGGTGTCTCTAAAAAGGTTCAAAACCAGAAGTGTACAGAGGGGCTAATTAGCTACTGGCCCAGCCAGGTCAACTAAAATAAACGCTTTTTAAGACTGATGTCTCCAGTCCACTTAGCAGTATCTGGATTTCTGTGTTTTTCTTTCCAAAAGCTCATCTTTACCATGGCAGCTCAGTTACATGCCTGTTTGCCTCCCAGGGTTTTCTATGCCTTCCTCTAATTTTAACATCATGAGAGCAGAAGTTGCTGTCTTCCCTGGGTCACCTCTTCGTACCTCTTACTGGCTTCCTTCTCTTTGCAGATCTATGAGACAATAGGGACAACCTGGGCTCCTCCACGTCTGTTAGTTCCTTTGTGTGTTGCTGATGCTGGCCTGCTCTCAGCAGCCTCCTGAGCTTGCACAGACAGGGATGCGGTTACAGGAGCTGTCAGTCAGTCCTACCTGACAGATCTACCTGGTGGCTTCTCCCATCGCTGTGCCTCAAAATACGTTTGGTTTTGTTTCTGGAGCCCAGAGTTGGAAACGGTGTCACTGATTTGTCAGCCTCGATGGAGGCAGGAAATTCCCTTCTTTGTGTCTTTTTGCTTCCCAACTTTGACAGTATTTGAGTACATGCATAACTTCAGACTGAGAAGATTCAACAGGTGAGTTCTTATATATTTTTATTTTTATATATATGTATAAAGAGATTTTCTAATAGTGTTGGAACACTGATATCCAGCTTCCACTGAAATACATTTGAAATTTACTTCAAATATTTTATAACACAGAGATCCATAAATCCATAAAGTATTCTAATTGCTAGGAAGATGCAGATGGTTCTGAACGTAGCTCAAAACTCTAATCAGAGTAAATGCTAGTTGTTCTAATTTCATTTTTTAAATAGTCATTCACAGTCTTAATGCCAACAGTGCTATCTGAAAAGCTGCCACAAGGTGGTGCCACAGTATTTTGTAAAATGTTGAAATTACCGTATCAAAACAACTATTTTCTTAATATAGGTGTAACGTAAAATAGATGTGGATACAAAACATGCCTTTATTTTAAGATAATGCCCTTTAGTGCTGCAGAAGTACTCTCCTCAGAACTTTGTATTGCTCCTATAAATGCACTAGCAGTTGGGTCTGTCTGTCTGCCAACACTGACTCAACACGATGCTGACATTTGCAATGTGCTTTCCTGCCATAATTACTCAAGATAGATTGTGTAGGTGCTGAAAGTTAAGCAGATTAAATATTTTCCTAAATTGCTGCCTAAATAAGCAAATTAATCTTGATGTCTGTCTTGATTTTTCACCTTCCTTCTCCCATATGTTAGCCACCATAACATTTTCCAGTTCTTTGGTAAGGGCAGTTGTGCCTGAATTGTATAAAGACATTTCCCTGAAAATGCCAGGATACTTAGGAGTCAAGGGGACAAGAAACTTGGGCAGTTTTGCTGTATGGGAATTGAGCACCAACTTTGTGTTCAGTGTCTGCTGTGGGGTCAGTGTCAGTGGTGGGGTCAGTGTCCAGCTGAAGTGAATTACAGGCAGAAAAGAATTATTAGCGGTGAAGCCCATCTGCTGTGCCAGTGAGGATTTCTTCTCTGGTTCATTATCTATTTATTATTCCAGTGAGTATCCCACCTCATGGGAATTCTGTCCTTTCCCTCAGGATAAACAAGGAAAAATTCCTAATAAAGCCTCAATCTGTATTGTGTAGCTGTAATCCCATCACTCTGGTGCCTTGAATCACACTCCAGGTCTTCTGGTTTTATGCTGCTTTAACACACATGGTTCACATCTCCTTGACTGAGACACTACATTAATGCTTATCCCTTTAATTTTTCTTCATAAATCTAATATCTGTTGCCCTAATTTCCTAGTCACCGAATTCCTGCCGATTCACTAATATCTTTCGGATAAATGAGGTGCCTCCAATTTCAAAATGCCAATGTATGAAAATTTTGGAGAGGAACAGTTCTCTGCCCTGTGAATACTAATAGTATTTTGAAAAAGAAATGAACCCTAAATACTTCTGGACTGTAACGTTCAAGACACATATTGAATTCTAGGACTGCGTTTGGATCTGTACATTCAGATCCATATGTACTGCTTTCAGTCCTTGAAGCAAAGCTCAGGGGAGCAGGTTGTCCTTAATGCAAGGCCATGCCCCTGGAATTCAATTTCTATACTCCCCATTGAAGCCAAAGCCTAAAGGGGCATTGTATAAACATTATCCATTGGTTCAGATCTTTGAAAGCTGTTTTTGCTAAGAGTTAATACATACATCTGAATAAACAAGCTCTTATACCAAGGTGCACAATGTCCTTCAACAATATTGCTAGGTATCACCTGCCCAATGGCCTGCATTTCAAGCTGTCTTCCCTTAAATGTATTAGATTAGATTAACATTTATGAAGCTGAACCTCATTACATTTTTTCTGTCGTTATTCTGCTGCCTCTGTGCAGTTTCTCTGCAATTACGTTGTACTACCTCCCTTTTTAGTGCCTGCAGATTTCATTTGCATATGAATTTCCCTCGCTTTTATATAATTGAAGAACTAATGGGCTGTAATTCCTTTTGTCATTTCTTTTTTTTTCATATGGACTGCCAACAAAAAATCAATTCCTGGGATAATTTTAAATACCTAATTAACATAAAAAATGAATAATCACACCCAAATAGTATTGACATTTATTACAAAAATAAGATGTGAGATGAAATTTTCTTAAAAAATAAAACCAGATAATTTTGTGGCATAGACTGCAATGCTTCCGTAAGCACTTTGGTAAGCAGCAATTCATAGGAATTGTCTGATGGACTTCAATTACCAATGCATAAAAACCTGTTTTCACAGAGGACAGTAAAGTATGAATTAATTCACATTTCCGTCCATTCTAAAAGGAAACAAAACAAACAAAAAACCCCCTTTGTTTAAGAAAGAAAAAAAGGTTTTATTTTTGTAATTATTAAATCCATAGATACAGTTGACCTGAAACTGCATTTTTAGGGGATAAAGTACCTACTGGTGGTAGGCATTCTTTTTTATTAATTCACTTCACAGAAACCTGTGGAGATTTTAAGGGGACCAGATGAACATTTTTTAAAACTGGAATCCTCTGTTTGTGTCCCCCTTTACCATTCCTCCAATTCTAATTTCAGTTCAGAATACAGACTTATTACCTAGTCATGAATGGCAAAAAAAAAGTGTTAGTCCTAATAAAAATGTTAGAAAAAGCTTGGAGAATTAGCATTAAAAAAAGACTGCAACCAGCAAGCATATTTTTAAAATATCTAATTTTCCTGTTTTAAAATTTATGCAAAAACGCAGTTTCACTAAGGAACCCAATGTATTCCTGGCAACAGAATTCAGCTCCAATGTGGTATGTCATTGTCTCTGCAGAGAGATCTACATAAAGTGTGAGAATAACTGAAAAATGGCATAAATATCAGAAAGTATGAAGTATGATCTAAGTACAGTCTATTCTAATAACTCCTGTCTCAGAATATAGAAATTCCAATACTGACTCACTATCAACATTTGAGACTGTAAAAGGTGTCAGTATTAATGAGTCTGTCTAGTCTGGAATATGTTGGACTTGCCATTTGACATGAAAAGATATCATGTCACAAAAACCCCTTTTATGAGGTTTAACAAGCCACGTTTTTCATTTTATTCTCCTAAAAGACTCAGCTCTGGTAAGAAATTCAATAAATACAAGGGCTGTTCACTACTGCCATTTTATCTTATTACAACAGGCAAAATGATTGCATTTAGATCAAAATCCAGTCCGTTTGTTCTGGAAATTAAATTCGAATCAATTTGAAACTATTCATATTGTATAGTTGCTGATGGTGCTTCAAGACAAGTGGTAGCACTGTACAAATTTAGAATGGACTTGAAGCAAGAGAAGCCCCTTCACGGTGAGGACCTCGGGTAAAAGACCAGGTAGACAGAGTGCAGAACTTAAAAAAAATATTTGCAATACAAGCATTAGTGTCCTAGTGTCAGTCCATGGCATTTTATCTGATATCTCCTAGTTTATGTAGTGTCATTTTACAGTGTCAAGAGCATCTCAGAGGTGCTTTGTCGGCAGCCCATTCAGCCTGAATTTGCCCATGCATCTTGTCTATTGAATATAATATTTTAAATAACAAACTAGTTCAACCTTTCAAAGGAGCTTCCCCTGTTATATTATGTGAAGAATGAGCTTTTTTGAGTTTGCAATATTTATACTTCTTTTACATTCTTTATCTTTTATCTATTTAGAAGCAAATGCCCCTTGAGCCCTGGATGTTGGGTCTTTGCTTAGGTTAGTGGCAGAAATATCTATAACTAGATCAGAAAAACTATTAATAACATTATTTATGTGTGGTGGTAGTTTAAAGACTAGAGACTCTGTAGCCTGTATTTAACATAGTACAGTTATTCTATATTTCAGAGGGAGAAAAAGGTAATATATTTTTAATCAGAGTTTTTGCCACTGGAATTTGGTGAAGAATTGAAAGGTGAATACAGTGCAGCTCACCGAAGAAGCTACAACCTAGGATGATTGACCACTGTGGGAGACTGAGTTGGGTAATCTCTCTGTATCCTGCCTTGCTATATTCCCCGTGCTGTGCAGGCATGGAGATGTTGCTGCCAACACAGATAAGAATAAGAAGATTTTTATCCAAAATACTAAATCATACATCTTCATGATTCTTTCTCTTCCTGCCCTCTTCTCTCTGCTAAAACATGATATTTAGAAGACAGCATAGTACATTTGAAATTATTCAAGAAACGTAACTTATTTAAGGATTTTTTTTTCCTTTCTTTTCTGGTTTATGTGCCAAAGTTATAACCATTGTATCAGGAAAAAAATTGTTTCCCTGGATTTTTTTACTGAGTATGTGCTTTTGTTTGCCTTTCCAGGACTGTTATGCATAGTAGGGAAACTATTCATAGAACTAAAAATAACCTACATGCAAACCTAAATGGAAACAGATATAGATTGAGAGACAAATCCAGCTCTACTCGCTTTATATGCAAATAACTAAACCCGTGCAATATAGAAAAAAAATACAAGGCAATGCCTCATTTAGGACAGAGAAATGATAACATGGCAGCTAGAAATCATAGCAACAATATAAAAAAATAATGCAGGGAATAATTTGCTCTAGTATCGTCTCATTTTTATCACTAAAGATCAAAGCATCCAGGGCTTCCTCTGAAATGTGTAAGAATACATTGAGTCTAATTTCCAAGGCCTAATATTATAGAAGTTGAAAAGCTGGGAAAAAAGGGAAAAGAAACTTTTCTGGGAGGTGTTTTCTCTCAAAACGAACAGCTTAAGAATACTTAAAGTGGAGCTTTTAGTGATAATTTTAGTGTCACTTGTCAGTTCTTCAAAATACTTTCCGTTACTAAATGAGTATTTCAAATTAAGTTATTTCAAAATTATAATATCAAACAGTTACAGTTCCTAGGCAGTGCAGAGACAGCATATCATGCTGTATTTAGTGAATGAAGGTGAATATGCACAGGGATCTTGTTTTCATTACTCAGTTTCATTTTTCCTTAGCAAATATGGGCTGCTTCTTGAGCTACATGAGACCTTTAACCTGTGTCAACAAATGTGACAATGCCTCTTTTCATAGTTTTTTTTCCCCTTGTTTTTCAGTATACTGAAAGGCAGAAAGTACGCTTCATTTTTCAGATCCATAATGTGCTTTAAAGTTCCACCAGCAATACAAAGTGTAATTGTCATTCAGAAATAAAGATGTTATACTGATTTCATTAATTTACTCTACCTGCCCATTCTTTGCAGGAGCCAAATTATATATGGTAGGTTTCCCTTTCTCAGACATAGCAGTAAAGTCCAGATGTAGCAGGTAGTCTTCCCCAAAATTCAGGGAGTCTTTGTGGTAAAAAAACAACTATCTTTGGCCTTTAGTCTTCAGAACTTCTGGATATTTTATACTTCTAGTTCAGATAGTGGATTGTATTGTCTTGCATCTGATCTAACACCACATAGGTGAGCAGGGGCCCTTCCACTGGCTTATGTGCCTTCATTCACATGATTCCACACAAGCTGGAGCATTCCTAAAGATGCATGATACAGAGAGAAGATGAAAATCAAAAATGTAATGAGCCAGCTCTGACATGCATATGTGGGGAAGTTGTCAACCTGAATGTTTTCTAGCTGTTGCTTGCTGGAATAGTTTGACCACACTGGTATCATTTACGTTTGGATAAATTGCAGCAATTGTTAAAGCTGTTACTGCCTCTTTCCATGATTGAATTTTATTTCAAAAGCTGTATCCTCTAAAATAGCTGAACTGGGTCAAGAAGGGAATCTCCCATAGACATCGCATCAAGAGGGAGATCTTATATATAGAAAATAAGGCTAGTTTAAGAAGGGTGCTGTTGCCCCAGTGGCTGGAGGAGGAGCTCAGGGAGGAGAGGACTGCAGGGTGTCAGTGAGCCGTGGGGACAGGTCTCTTGGGTCCGACATCAATCAGAATGCCTTAAGAAAGCCCTGCACTGAAAATCGCTAATTGAAAATCCACTTTGACAACTCTGTAACCAGAGATGAATATTACACTTACATATTCGGGTACGTGAGCAAAACTGTTAATTCAGTATGGGTTAATGGGTGCAAAACTCTTCTCAAATTGTGTAGGTTCTTAGTGTGATGGTCATCTTATTTAGCAGCAGACAGTGCTTGAGGGATTCTGTATTCTGAACTTTTTTGTTTGGATCAAGATCAAAACAAAAGCCTAGGAGGTTCTTGTGCAAAGCCTGTGATTATGCGTGTCTGTTCCAAGTACGCTTTTGCATTATAGTGTTAGCAGAGAATTTTATGACAAAACAGAAAATTCGGAGTCTCCATCTCCAACATTTACAAAAGCATGCTGAATTTAACCGAACTTTGAGAAGACATAGGTAGGAGTCTCACAAAGTCCCGTCTGTCACTGGAAATATACCTGGCTGCCTGTAATTTGGGATCTTATCAGTCCTGTGTTGAGGACTAATTATGCATTTATTATATTTATGTATATGCTTATTATTTTTATACTTCTATATTATATATATAATGCATGAATATATATTATATATTATTTTATTTATTGTTATATTATTATGCCTTTAATTTTAATTCTGGGACAGTCCTGTCATGATGTGAGCATGATGGATCTGATGGGGTCTGTGAGTCTAGATGCTGTTGGAGCTTTAGGATTGGCACTGCATGCAGGACTTGAGGTTTGTTTTGGTGTTTTGGTTTTTTTAAGAAACATGGTGCCCACTTTGCATTTATTTCTACCATTTCTATTTGGCAGGATTTTTTCTTAAATCTACTTTTTTTGTGCTGAAAGAGATTGAGTCCTTTAAAAAAAATTATTCTTCTCAGAATTGAGATTTTTGCCCGGCTTGGACTTGTAAACAGAGGGGGAAAAAAACCCAAATAGCCACTTTTTATTTTTCAGTGAAAGCAAGTGGGAAGCTTGGAGTGCAAACATGGTTTCTAATGCAACTTTTTACAAGTGCTTTCTATTTAGTTGCAACAGTATTTTCTTCCTCTTTTTATTATGGGCTAGCAACAAAACCTCCCTAAAAATTCCACCATAACTTCTGTAAGATAATTATTTAACGTGTAATATTCAATATTAAGAACACTATAGTCTTCTCTTCTTTTCCCATCGTAACCCAGAGCTGTTATTAGGATAAATAATTCTGATAATGTGTTAGCACTTGAGGTTCCACAGGAACAGGTGATGTACAAACTTGTAAGAATAGTTGTGACCCCTCTCCACAAAATTTATATCCAGGTTTTTCAAACTTCAGTGGCTTTGACAATGAAGATGTTACTCTGATATTAAGTGGCTTTGCTCTGAAGGATCGCTCTGAAGCCTGAACATAGATCCTGCCTTCCTGGAGTGTCTGCATGCTCCCCAAATAGTAAAGGGCATAAATATATTACATTTTGATGGAAGGTGGAGGTAACTTCTCAATTCTCTAACTGCTGCACAACGGGTTACACAATTGGGCCAAGCTCATGCTGGAAGTCCTTGGTAAAGCTCTGCAACTTTGGCAAAGTTCAGTCTAAATCTTCCAAATCGTACTTCAGTGCCTGGCCTTTTCCTATGTCAAATTATCAGAGCTCAGATGCTAGGCTGTGACCTTTTTATGGTGTTGTAGAAGTATGAAGTGTCAGTTTTAGACCTAGAAAATAAAGAGAAATAAAGACAACTGGCTCCCATCTTTCACATCTGGGTGTTTTCAGATACTTTCTGAAATGGATCTGTAATAATGCTTTAATAGTAAGTTATATTCTAGAAGTTTTCAGAAATTTGATTGTTAAACTCCAAAACACTTCAATATGCTGTAGATTCTTTTGTTTAATTGCATATGATATAGCCAGATCGTGCTCTGAGGGTTTTAAAAATTAGTTGTGAATGTGCATCCAATTATCATTGGATATATAAGAATTTACAGTGATCATTTACTTAAACTTTGCAAAGCTTCATCTCATATTTAAGCATCTGAAACAGATTAATTAATAAAAATGTTGAAAGGCTTGATCAACAACAAAAGTTTAATTAACTTTGTTAGTTAATTAAAACTAGCATAGTTTTAATTAGGGGGTTATAAAAGGACTGTGACTTTACACTTGAGTCTGTGATTACCCCTAAAAGTGCAATTACCGTACATTTCTCTTAAAACATTCTAAATTAATTGAAAATGTGTTAAAACCATTCATGATGCTTTATTATGTAATTATTAAAATGAATTTCCAATGCTAAAATGTTAAGAATTATCTACTCTTTTGACAATAATTATGCTGTTGATCACAGAGAATCAGCCAGACATCATGTGGACATGATGCTTCCCACTATTGTTTTCATATAATCAGAATAATAACATGCATTATTTTTATCAAGTTTGACTATTTGATATATATTTTTAACTTCTCCTTACACTGTGTTTTCAGAGAGTCAGGAATTAGAGATCCCTGGCAGCCATCTTTCTACCACTTTCTAGCTCTCTTTGTGATGGGGTAAAGTCAGAAGTGTGCAAGTTTTAAAGGAGCACAGAGAGAGTTGGGAGATTTCATGATCACACATCTATTTTCAAGGTAATTTTTTTTATCCTTAGGTCCCAAACGATTGGTAGAGCAGAATTTTTTGGCTTTCTACTTGCCCTACTAAGAAAGGTGACATGATCCCACCTCTTCCTACATGTGGGAATTTTCCCTTCTGAAAATGAGAATTAGATTTGTAAGAAGGGAAAATGACTTGGTACATTTTTGAGTAAAGGATGTCATTTCAGCAATCCTGCCTGCTGTCTTTACTGTGACTTTAACCAGCAGAAATCCCCTGGTGCAGAAAGGATACCAAGGCTGCGCTGCAGGCGGAAGTTGCAATTTTCCACTGAAGTATCATTACAAAACGAATGGTAGCTGCGGGATTGCAAAACAAAGCCACATCCTCCTTGTAGTTCAACCTCAGCGATCGTGTTCGTTTCTCTGTTAATCACTAGTGCTGGGGAAGAAAGAAAAGAAAAAGAAATGCAGACAGCAAGAAGAAAAACTAGGTGATAGAATAGATGATGGGTATCAAAGAATGTTTTAAGATATTAAAGATATTGTTAAATATTTTAACAAAATTAAGATATTGTTAAAATTAAGATGTTTTACATCTTGATTTTAACATATCAAGATGTTTTAAACCCTACCTACCTACCTACGTAAGCTGTGGCAGGACATTAACCTAAGTACATAACCAAAGGCAGCGTATTGGGGCTTTCAGACTACTTAATATCCTTTATTGTCTAAATGAATTAGTTCCTTAGCGTAGTTTGATAAAATAGAGAGGATCTTTTGCATAGAGGATGTGATGGTGTGTAGAAAGCATGAACAGAGTTCCAAACAAGGAGAGATTCCTGGAGGTTTAGCGCAGCTCAAAAGCAAAAGAATCAAAAGGATCAAATTCATATCAAATGAAAGATTTTTCTTTTTTAGAAAAATCTTATTGCTGTCTCTTGTATTTAGGATTATTTCCCATAGTGAAGATTCTTCCTGTCCCATATGGTTTAAAATATTTTTTTTTCTTCAATACTAAGCCACAGCTCTTTCCTTCACCTAAATATATGCAATAAATCCTCTAATAGCAATGAACGAGATCAGTGTGTGCTTTTGGAGATATCTGAAGATTGCACTAGAATCCTATCGTATCTTGCTTGTTTGAAAAATAACACCATGACTAAATTCGGATTTACATGCTTGCTTGCCTAAAACTGTTTCTCTGATGCCTACTTTTCTGCTTATCTGTATTTCATTGAAAAATGGTAATAATTATTGACATTATTTCTTCATGAGTGCATGTGGACAGTATCACTGATACTTTTGGGAAAGCAAAGAAAATTAATCACTAATTGAAAATTTACAAAGGAACATTTACTCAGGTTTTTTTCCAAAATGACTACACAATTAATAAATGAGACTTTTCAATAAAAAATTGAATGAAATAAACACAAAGAAAATTGAAGAGAGTCATATTGAAGACAGCTTTATTATGAAACGTTAATTTGCTCTGAATGCCAGGAACATTTGTTATAAAGCAGCTGCCTATTTATTAAATATTATCATAGTGTGTTATCTACCATATTTCTACTTCTCCTGTTTTGAATTGGTATAAAACATGTTTAAAAAAGGATTTTAATTTTTTTTTTCACAAGTTACAAATAAGATGATGAATGAATGAGTAAATGTATTCAAGTCCCCTGAAAGGAATTTATTTCTGAGGCCATACTTCTAAAGAAAAATCAAGAGCAAACCAGAAAACCAAAACATTCTGCTTAAAAATGTGAAAACACTTTGACAAAAAAAGCAAGCACTGGAAAAATTATCAATGGCAAACTTCTTCACTAAAAAGTTAGCTCAAATGTCTTAGCATATTCCATCCTGTTTCTTGAATATTTCTCCACTGTTATTAGAAAGTATCATGTGCATATTGTACTTAAAAACAAGCTGGCAAAGGCAATTCTTAGATCTGGTTTGTACAATCACTTTAATAAAATATTATCTGTACTGAGTTGCAATGGGAAGCATTTACAAATTCATAATCCCTCAGGTATTTTCTCACAAAAATGGGAGCCATCTCTTCTGATTTCCGTTCTGTTGCTTCTTTACTAGTTCCTTGTATGCTTCTGACCTTAGAAACCTGGGGAAAGAGTCCTTTGCCATGAGACTATACATTAACCTCTGAGCATCATCAAAGCAGCTGAGGGTGGGCTCAGAGATATTCCGAGAAATGTAGGTTTTGGTATGGAAGTCTATATTAATCTGTAGGAAGAAAGGAGGCATAAAACCAATGTCAGTTTGATTGGAAAGCTGAGGTCTATTCGTGTACAGGATACAGTCTGCATTTGAATTTCCTCCCAAATACCCTGGCTGATGCAAATAAGCAGGAAGGTCATCCCTTCATTTTCTAGCATACTGAATTCTTAATTTTATTTGGCTCTTAAAAAGATGGCATCAATGAAAAAAAGAAGGGAAAAACTTGCTTCTGATTATCTCATCTTTTTGCCAAAGCAAATCCTATGAAGCAACCATTACCAAAGAGTAAATTAGAGATGAAGGTACTCAGCATCATTTTAGGTTTTGGCCCTATGTATTTTGTAAGGATTTTTTGTTTTTAATAATAATAAAATGGATTTCAATCATATGTAAGACATGGGGACATTCAAAGCACGCTCACTATCAAAGGCAAAAACATCAGTATAAAAGTTTGTTAGGGAGTAGAATGTGAACAATAATTAATTAGCAATTTGTTCCTTCACAGTAAGCATTTTTTAAATAATGATAAAATTGAATGCTGTGACGGAAATTTTTGCAAGTTTGCATTTTAATTTTCATCGTGCCAAAAATACCTGTGCAAAAGAACAAATACAATCATTAACATTCCAATATACTGGTACCTAAATACAGAGAAAATGGTGCTTATTGCATTATAAAAATGGTTAGAGAAAACAAATTATATTGAACATTTCCTTAAATCTTAAGGTAGAAATTTCAGAAGGTGAAATAAACCCATGCCCTGTGTGAAGAATGTATTTAAAGTATAAACCATAAGAAGTCTTTGTTTGCTTCACAGAGTTCCACACAGTGTTTTCTACCTGGTAAATAATTGACATGAAAATGGAAGTACAGCCACGTTGAACTGTATTTTCTGTCATTCCTGTGAGTTTGGATCTGAACTTTCCACTTGATTCCCAACCTCAGTACCCAAAATACACGCAAAAAACTATTTTACGTCCTTTGGAGCATCAGCTTGTATAAAGTCAGAATAAATCCTTTGGGTTTTTGAGGCAATCTTAGTAGAGGACTTGGTTTTATTGAAGTCCTCACAGGCCAGCCAGAACTCCACGTTCTCCTCACTGAATTCTGACTTCAAAAATGTGCTAAAAGCTGCTAAGCCATCTGGGGAAAAATGCATGAGATGGTGGGTAGAGGAAAACTGAAAGACCAATGCAGATTGTGTGTATGTATATACGCACATGTGTTTGTGTATATGCAGTATATATAGTGTAACTTCTGTGTCTGATATTGTTTTGCCTGTAGCCAGCAGTTAGTCTTAAGAGGCTGTTGTGGGAGAAATAAATAGGAGATGAAACTATAGCGATGATAAGGTGATTAAGAGAATTCTTTCAGAGAGTTACTAATTGAGGAATGCTTCCAATACCTGCCTGCCGTGGTTTAGTCTCTCTAGCACTGATACACTAGTCAAAAGGGGATCCTGGAGATTTTGGTCTTTAGGAGGATTTGTAGTGACTAGGATTTGAGGCTGACCCCTGGTCTAAGAAGCAAGCAGAAAATTAAGTCATATTGTGGTAGTGTGCTCCCCTCCGAGCTGAGGTTAGCCTGCCTAAATAGCGCTTCCATCTCCTTTCAAGTAATGGTTAAGACTTGGATGAAGAGATGGACTCTTTGTTACTTCTTTGTTCAGCTTTTTTTTGCACTTTTAGGAGAAAAAAATGTAACAAAGAAAGGTTTGTTTGGAAGAAATTGTTTTAAAATTAACCCAAATCACAAGGTCTTAGAAAAGAAAGCTGACAGCGCCCAAATTTAGTTGCATTAGTCAAGTTAATACTATTCAGAAACAGTGTGGAGGCACCCCAGGGTCCAGGCCACAAAGTTACTGCAGGAAAATGGGGCAGGGGCAAGCAAATTTTTAACTTACATGTGATTTGGGGTTTCAAGTCAGTAGGAGAGGGATCGCTTGGAGAAGTGACTTTGGATATGTTAGAAATAATCATTTTTTGTTTGACTGAAAGGCAATGCATAACATGTATATTTCTTTGTAACAGGAATACCTACGAAAAGGTTTGTGGTATTTTTATTTAAAAAAATAGGAAAAACAGAACCATTGCACAGAGAGTTTAACAACAGCTATCTTCATAAAACAAAACTCTTTCAGAGCACTTCGGCCTTCTTAAATGTCCCTTAAGCATTGGCCAGAAGGTATACTGTGCTTGCAGCTTGGAGAAACATGCCCCCTCTGCCTTTCAGCACAGCAGCTCACATGCCTCCAGCGGTAGCGTTGGTGTGGTTGAAAGCCCATGGAGAGTTGAGCTGGAGAGCAGTGTGAAAACCTGACAGCAATGTTTGTGAACTGGGTTGACACACGTTTTTAAAAAAAGTATTTTTCACTTACTTCTTACCTTTATTAGCTAGTAATGTATCCACAGACTCAGACCAGGCCATTGTTTCCCCAGCATTTGACCTGTGGAAACAACATCTATCCTTGAAAATGGCATTGTGATTTTTTTGCCTGTGCAGTCTGTGGTAGCTAGTCTATTATTTGGCTATCTCCTTGAGGGAGCAGGGTGAGTAATTCATGTTACCCTACGCACTGAATAACAGAAAGTCAACAAAAAGTGTGACACATTTTTTTAGAGTGTAGAGAACCATATAGACTCAAAGTACAGCATTATTTGACATTGGCAACTTGATTATTTATCCAGGAGATAGTAGTAATGCTTGCAATTGGTTGAACTATAATAAAAGCATAGGAAGGATATTAATGTTCTAGAGCATGTACTGAATTTCTTCTCGAGTTCAAATGGATTAACCATTAATTTATATGACACTTTTTGCTTGGAATGAGTAGAATTATCTAAAACGTTACCATGCTAACAGTGGTAGGATAAATGGGCATTATTTCAGTTTCTCAGTGGTATAAGAAATTGAGTAAATTCATAGTTTTGGCTTTTCCTTTGTAACTTGCTGTAGGCTTCTGTTTGTTAGAAGTGAGACATGGAACTAACCGGACCCTTGCTCTTACAAAGCCTGGGTGCTCTGAAGATGTCCAAGCTGGTTCAGAAGCAAGGCTTAGTGTGCAGGCTAACAGAGGACAGCTGCACGATCTGACAAGCAAAAGGATGTCAGATAAGGGAACTGCATGCTAAGTGTGTAGAATATTTTTTTCTTGTAACTTGGGAAGGACGGTCATATTTAATTTAGTCCGTGAGTACATAGATAAAAGAAACCTGTCTTTTATTCCTGCAAAATTATGTTTTGATTCAAATTACCATTGTATGAGTTTTTAATTTAAACATCCAGCAGAGAAAAAGAACCTCCTTTACCAGCGTTATTGTTATCGCTTGCACTTTTTGTCACGAAACCTTGGAAGAATATGATTTCTTGAAAATGAAACATTTTGTGGAAATGTCAGACACATGCGGAGATGTCAGCATGTGCCTACCTGCTTTCCTGCATGCCAGTTTTTCTATTTGATTTTCTTAGGTTTTTGGCAGTCAGTCAGTTTGCAGCCTCAGGCATCCCCAAATGAACATTAGTCTCATATCTACCATTTGGTGATAAGCAGGAATAGATCTGTTTGGTTATCTAGCTCGTATTTTGTTTTAGAATAAGGAGCATACTTCTTCAATAAACCTTGATTCAGTGGTTTGTAACTGAAATTTTTTTGAAATAGTTTTTTTTAAGGAAAATTTTGAAAAAAAATTTCAGATCTTACAAATTATCTTGGCCAAAATATTTGAGCTAGACATTTCAAGTGTTAATCGGTTCTTCTTGTAATCTCTAAAGACAGGTAGTAAAAGATGAAGAATTTTGTTGAGCTGATACCTATTATGTACCCAGAACAGACTCAGTAGAAGGTTTTATCCCAACTTATTTTAAATTTTAGTAAAATTAATGCCTATTAATTTTTTTTAAACATAAACATTTAAAGGGAATGAAGAATGTTTTACTAGCATTTTGTATTTGTGAAAGATCTTGAAATAAATAGTTCAAAGTGCAAGGTCAGAGCAGAGTAAGTAATTGATCCCCACACACACACACACATTTTGGATACAGATTTTTTTATAAGGAGACAAGGAGATGCATCAACTCTAGAATACCTGCAAGAATGCCTGGAGAGGTAGGTAGTAATTAAATAGATCGGTATCTCACATTGCTTTTGTTGAACTGTTACATTTTATACAAATAGTAGAGATGTATTAACCAGACAAAGAGAGAGGAAACCAACTTTCTAATCCTCTGGTTATGTATCTTGCACAGGTTATGGTAGGCAGGGGGATTTGAAACTGAATTTACATTCTATGTGAATATAGTAGTCACTTGACATCTTGGCAGCTCTGGAATGATTTGTGTGCATCTTCTCTCTCATTTGGTGGTAAGAAAGGAGAAATCAGAAAATTTGGAAATACTTTGTTTTGTTTCAGTGCAAAATCAAAACAAATTCCAGGAATTTTGATGGAAACGGAAATCTTATTTTCTGACTAGACCCTGTTTCCGTTCGAAAAACCTCACAACTGAAGTTTCATGGAGGTTAGCCATTCTGCATGGAAAGGTTTTTCTTAGTTGGTCTTTCTGGTTTCAGACATGTAAACTCATGGGGTGTAATTCTTTTCTACCTCATGCCTAGGTCTTGTATTCACATCCCTTAGGGAGGACAGGAGTTCTTCCTAACTAAAAGTAGAGCAGGTCATCCTTGGCTCAGCAAAGCATCACAAGCCACAGACACTGTCCACAATACTGAGGGGTGGAAAATTTGGGTGAGTAGAAAACAGGGTGGAAAAGGCTCTACTAAAACACAGCACCTGCCTGCACATGCTGTGCTGCTCTCTCCTCTAGGCTAGCGTAGTAAGAGCATGTATTCTCAAGGCTGACAAGATGCCCATCCATCAGGACAGCATTTTAAAGTAACCTTTGAAGTGAAGTTCACTACGCCTTTTTCTGTCTGACCAACTGGTGTCTGAAATCACCTATGGAAAGACCTTTATGCTGACTACTGACTTTCTGCCACTGTATATACTAACTTAATAAATAGGTATTTTAGGATCTAAAAGGTTCTGGATTCTGATAAATGGACCAAATGCTTTGTTCTGTATAAAATATTACAGCTCGTCTTAATTTACAAAAAAACCCCAACCCTAGAATTCTGTAAAAAATATTTGATATTCCTAAGGGGACTCTGAGAGCTCAACTGTCAAAACCCTGCTCTAAAGTATACAGGTTAGTTTGACAGCTGTATTCCACAGCTATTTCTCAGCATCACCAGGAATAGTATTTTCTAGTTGTAAATTTATAAAGAGATTATATCATAGTGTCACCATATTACATACCTGTAGTTATAATTATTACAATAGCTTGCGGTATTGACACCTTTAACAAGCAAGCTTTTTTGGTAGCTGTCAGTTTACTTGTATCCAGACTGCACAAAATTATATTTAAATAAAAAGAATAAAATTATGCATATTTATACATACATGCACACATACATGAGTGAAACTGGAGTGCAAATATAGTCAGTCTGTATTGAAAACATAAATGAAAACTAAACGTAGCATTATGTAGTGCTTTGTGAGACATCGTGTGCTGATGGAATTAATCAGACAGTTTGTTTTAGTAACTGTAATAATCAAAAATATAACAAATTTTCAGGTTGTTCAGTAAATATTTACTAGCGTTCTTGTCAAACAAAAAAGCAAAATGAAAGACCAGGATAAAACAGACAGCATGAATCTAATTCTGCTTCTCTTCCTTATGGGTAATATTATATGTTCTGATATTTACTTATCACTCAGAGAATTATTTCACTGACCTCATGGGATCTACTTGAATGGGAATGGCAAGCAGAACTGACAACAAAGAATCAAAATAATCATATCTGCTTCAAAAGGGGAAGGAAAAGCTGCCTAGATTATTCAAAACTTGATCATCCCATCCCATAAATCTCCTATGATTAAAATAGCCATAAACAACAACTCACTTCACCGGCATTTTTTGTTCCACTGTCTGACTGGCACAGGTAGGGCAGAATTTCTTTTTCTGACTGATCTTCAAGCTGAAGGTAATGTGACAGCAGGAACAATACCATTAGCATGTGAATAACCAAACAGTACAATGCAAATTGACAAACTGTTTTTAACACTTCCTTTAAAATTATTTCTTTCAGAAACATGGCTTGTTTTTTAACAGTGGCCATTCTATTTAATTAAAAACAATTTATATGCAAATATATCTCAATAAATATTTATGTTCTGAACAAAATCTTAACAGAGAAATCATCTTGTGATTTTTTCTCATTGACCATTTGGCTTACTGACTGTGCAAAAGAAAAAAGGAAAACGGGTTCAGTGTACGTAACTAGAAAATTCTTCACTTTAATTATTTACCCTCATATTGTATCTGCAAAGCTTATCCATCACCTTATACGTCTTGAAGGTCTAAGGCCCTTGAGCCATTGTCTCTTTTGTTTATTCATACAAGACTTACCACAATGGGACCAAAGAGCGTTGGGGTGGCCATCATTTGCACATTGATGCTGTTACAAATAATGGGACCATGCAGTATTTGATACTTTCAATGCAGTGATTTTTTTTCTACTCTTACTGATATTTCATTCTATGTGCCATCTTCTAGGAACATCACTCTGCCCCAAAAACATTTTCACATAACTTTGTCTTTTGCTCTCGATAATTACTCTTTCCTCCCCAGCTCTTTTCTTTCTCTGTACATTCCTTGCTGTCCCTCGCTCCCCTGAACAAGCAGGCTTGCTTCCCTCCAAATCTTGTTGTGCTGCCTAAGCCTTTGCTCACCCTACCCAGCTTCCTGGTTCTTAATGTCTCCACTTGATATAAACAAACTTTCACTGGTTCAGGAACTGGGATCCAGCTGTCCCAACCTGGGAATAAAGGATTTTTGTCTTTTCAGTTAAAATATTTTACACCAAGTAGAGCAGCCTCAGGAGTTTAGGTGTCATTTGATTTTCCTATCTGGTATCGTCGCATACAAAGCTGCCTTCTGCCTGACTGAGGACACAGTCTTTCTTATTTTAGCTATGTCTATCTTCTAAGGTAAGAAAGAAAGACCCAAGCACCACATGCCACATTTTGACCTTAGCAATGTTAAGGGGTTATTCCTTATCCTCACCTTTTGTGGATCTGTAAAAGAAGTTTCAGGACAAACTATTGGATGAACTTCACATGGGACAAAAAATAGTGAATCTGATCAATAGTGCTCCAGAAAGCTGAAATCAGATGGGAACAGATACAGTTACTGTGTTGATTGGGAGAATTGAACTGTCTTGCAAGAGAAGAATAAAAGACGTCAGTTTGTCTGTAAAATGAAAGCAAAGAGGAGCTATGATTGCTCTCTGTGCATACGGAGGGGTAACCCAGAGAGAAAAAGCAATTATTTTACCTTAATGATCATACAGGCAAAAGAAAAAATGTATATAAACAGCCAGTGAATAAATTTAGGCTGGAAATCAGAAGGCAGCTTCAGAAAAAGTTGTTTTTAACAGCCTCCCAGTAGAATTTTTGTCCTTTCTACTCCTCTGTACTTCAAAGATAGAGCTTCATATATTTATGAAAGAGATTATTTTAAATTGTTGCCTTTGATAATAGGAAAGTAGAAACGATGACCCAAGATACCCCCTTCAGTCCTACATAACACTAAAAAAGATTCCTGGCAGCAAAATACGAATCCTTTCTGCAATTTCTTACCTTTGCATCCACTTGCTTCTGAAAGTTATAACAGAAAGAGAGAAATATGAATTAGCATCCTGATTCTCTGCAGTCCTGCTTATTTTCCTCAATCAGTTATCTTCTCTGATTTCCACAGAGTATGTACTGCTGACTGTACTGCTGACTGTAACGCTGCCAGACAGGACCAAAAGCCTTCCATGCCTTACGCTAGTAAGACTAACTTCAGCATCTTACAGGTGGAGAAGAAAACCTTCAGCATCTGCATTTACATTAAATCGTTTGTGACTGATTTGAGTCCCAGGTTTGAGCTTTGGTAAAAGAGGATAAACATAATACGAAATCCAAACAATATTTATTTGTAGAGTTTCTGGCCTGGCGGACTGTAAATAGCTGCAACTTGAATTTTCTAACAGTGAGATTGTCTCTTTGTCAACTATTGTTGAAATAGTACTTTTTTTTCTAATGTTGTTTTGTGATTGCTGGTCTACCTTTCTCACATAGCAAACAGGAGGTTCTTCTGCAAGTATGTACGGGCATTTACATGCATTACTATGTCCTGTTATTTTTAGGAAGGGACTTCGCTTTTAAGTGCCCGAGGTTCTCACTGAGAAGTGGCCAAGACGTAGGAGCAGTTCAAAATAGGTGTTGAATTTTCAGCCAAGTAACAAAATTCTAGATAAAGGCCTGAGGCAAGTTTCCTCCAGATTCCCTGGAGTAATGCCAGTAAAGTCAGTGCAGTTATAAGGACAGAGATGACACCAAATTAAGCAACGCATCATTCTTGGATGATTCCATTCATTTCTCACCGTTTACCCTGTGTCTAATCCCAATGATTATACTATTCACCCACCTTAGAACTGTGATTATAAATTGACTTAGTTTACATTTTTGAAGAGGTAATATCATTCTTGTTATATAACAGTCCCATTAACTCCTGTGAGACTATTTATGAGAGGGAGGCTTGCAGGATCTGTGCCTATTTTTTTCATAATCATCTGATTATATACTTTTTTAAAAAAACAAAGTTCCAAACAGTGCAACAGATGCATTTTTTAAAATTTCTATCTAATTGCCTGATGTCTGAATGACACAGATATGACCATCTCTTCAAGATTTTCAGTGCTGATAGATGTTTTAAAGTCAGTCTTAGCAGCCACAGAAGGATGCTAAAAACCACGAGTATTCTGACTAGCACGCAGGATAACTAGATGGATGCAATCCGATTGCTCTTGCATTTTATGGGGTGTACTGATCACAATTCACAAAAACACAAAGAAGCTATGAGGGATTTTCACCATTGTGTAACATGCTGTTCAGTGATTGCTTAGTCTGTGTAAGCTGATTGTATTTCAGGTACACAGCAGGAAATGGGGTTGTTATTATTATCTCAGCACAAACAGCACAAGTACACTAACCAAAGTTAGGCACAGTCACCTCTTCCCATAAAAAGTAACTGGTAGTATTGTCATATACTTCCTCTGCTTGGAACTTAATAATTTCTGGAAAGAAACTCTAATATTTTACTGAAATTTCATAAAGAGAAAAAGTGATCTTAGTATTAAAACAAATGCATCAGCTGCTTGTGCAAATGTATTAGCTATTCATAATAAACAGTATCAAGCAAACAAAAAGAAATATCAATATGTACTAGGGATGGGCTGGAAATTGCACATAGAATTATTTCTGAACTTTTTGGAAATCTGGATCCAGCTGACACGGCTGATGTTTGCAGCTTCAGTTCGCTAATAACCCAGACTGGACTTGCAGAGTAGCTCAGGCCCTTATCTACTCAGCTAATTTCAGTGTATTTTAAAACCTTTATCTGTGAGGCCTCTGGCTTAATGGCTTAACATTTCTGTAACTCTGAGGACTGTGCTATAGATTTTTGTTTTAAGTCCCCTGCCTTTGACAGGCCATAGGAGAGCTAGAACTGTAGGAAAGGGAATGTGGATCTATTGATTGAATGTTTTCTCCTTTGCCAATATTACTTGCTAAGGACTACTGATTTATTAAATATTTAAATCTCCTGAACTTTTACTTACTGCTTGACTTTCTACCGATACTCATCTTTTATTCTTTAGCTATCTTTAGGCATTAGCTTCACTTGAGTTATCTTCCCTTCTGAAAAGCTATTGGCTGTTGAGGGGAATAAGGCATGTCATTTTTTGTTCCTCTGACCCACACCTGAGCTAGACAGTAATCGCAATAGACAGCATAAAACAACTAAGTCTTCACATTCAAACTATTGGTGTATTAACCTAAGAAATCACTTTTATCTATATATGTTCCTGAAAGGGTTGCCTTGTACTCACCTGAGTGCAATGTGAGAAAAGGTCACACTTTCCAATAGCTGTTTTGGCGTGCTAGTGTTTCCCCTGGATGAGGTTCAATACGTTACTGCCCTTCAGCACTTGGCCTCTGTTAAATCCGTTCCATACCCAGGTTTGCTTGGATAGTGTTGTCTTGTATAGCGTAACCTCAGCAGGAAAAAAGTTAATGTTCTGCTGGTCCAAGCAATTCAAGCAAACAGAGACTTGACTGCATTTCTTACGTTGGGAGAAGCCAAGATGATCTGACCACTGCTGGCATCCTAGTAACATGGAAACACCTGTCATACAGGATGCAAATACATTTTAATCACAGCACTATGTAAGTGCTCACCTTCCCATAGCACTGCACAGCATGGTCAACTCACAAAAATATTTTTTCTTCCATATGAATAACTCTGTGTGTCTTCAGTATGCCACAGAGTTGTTTTGCATAAGAAAATGATGTGGTATTTTCCACCCAAGCCTTCAGGTAAAATGTTTTGGTTTCAAGAACAATCTGTCAAAATGTTTTGCAGCATTCTGGGCTCCTCATATACAGGATTTCCAAGTACTATACAAACACAGGCCTACATTAGAAGAGAATTGGAAACAATTCTCAAGAAAATGTGCAACCTTGAAGATTCTTATTTAGTACTAACTAGCAGATTATTTGGCACAGCTCGTGTCCTGGATGAATACACTGTTATTTACATAGCATCACACTTCACAAAACTTCGCACAAGAAGCCTACATAGCACAAACATATAGGACCATGTCATGACCTTGTGCTTGGAGACAGGTATAAATTGCACCAATGCAAGAATATACGAAAGGTAGGCATTATGCCTCAGAAAGCTCTTGAACCACAATTCCCCGTATCAGTTGTCTCCTGAGTAGTGCCTTGTGGGTCCCAAGCCAAGCTGTGCCAGGAATGAATGAAAGGGAAAACCAATATACCGATGTTCTTGGTTACCTCTTTTTGTAAATGACTACTGGACTCTGACTTCTCCAGTGTGCCCATACCCAAGTAATCTGGGCAAAGCACAGGTATGATGTAGGAGAGCTCCTACTGAGTCCCCCACGGGGGGTCAGTCCACATGAGGATTTAATCCTTAGAGGCTTTCTCTTCCTTAAGGAAAAACTGGAGTAGCGTTAACTGCAGAAATTTAAAACGAGTCTGGAAAGTTGGGAAGAAACGAGAGTTTCTAAAATACAAGCAAATTGCATGGTTCAGGGTTGTCCTTATTTAGGCTTCAGCTTAATCTTCTGTCCTGTTTGAAAACTCTATACTGACTTCCGTAAGACTGTATTTCGTGCTAGTTAATTTTAGTTACGTTTCATAGAGAAGGCAACAATAGAGACTAGATTGTAAATCTTGGCATCTAGATAATCTCTTGTAAGGAGACTTAGGAGGAGGTTACGCAAACAGATGCCATTTAGGAAAAGAGAGAGAAAAGCTTTGGTATAAAACCAGAGGGAGCTTTTATGAGACCAGCCCTAAATGATCAGAGTACAATAAATGGAAGATGACAACAAGACATTAGCAAGAAAAAAGTAGGAATAAAAGCAAGCTGGATGGTGTATAGAGGAAATACATTTTTGTCTTTGGCATAGAGACACAGGAGCTAAAAGGGCATTTAATTGAGGCCTTTGACTAAAATGCAAAAAACAGAGCGGGATCTAGGACAGGCATCTGAGCAAGGCATAAGTTTATGAGCATATGAATCACTGAAGAGAGGAATTTTATGCAATTTTTTTTCTCAGCTGAGGTCTTTTGACAGTCTGCATGGAAAGGAGAGGGAACTGCATTCAAAGCAGTAGTTAATTAAGGCAGGCTGAGCAGCTGGGGACAAAAAGGAGAGAAAAATGATCTGCCTTTTGTGAGTCACTTATGAGTTGTAGCATGTAAAGGCATGTAAGAGCCGTATTACCAATAGCCTACTTTAGTGGAAGATGGAAATCTATCTTTTTCGTTGAGATTCTTTATCTTAGATTTCATTCCTCTTGTTTCTTGTCATTTTAAAAAATTAATCAGGTTGTCTTTTGCACAATAAGTAATCCCAAAAGCTGAAAAAGATATGTGTATTTCCATCTCCCTCAAGTTAAACAAGAACAGTAGATAATAATTCAGCTAATTTAAAGCATCTAATTAGACCCAAGTATTGAAACAGGAGACAAACCTTTATGCTATACGAATCAGCAGATTATTTCCCTCATACCTCGGGTCTGGAGACTTCACGAATGTAAGGAGTAAAGTGAAGTGTTTATGTAGGGTAAATTATTGTGTTGGTAAGAGGAGTATTTTGAGAACTCTTACTGAATGCTGAATGGCACATACAAATCTAGAAAGCTGCTACAGAAAATAATCCCCGATAAAAATACTTGCCCGATAGGCTTTGTATATGTATTATTTGCACTAGGTCAGCTAAACGAGGATTTACATGACTATGGCATTGATTCTGTCAAAACTAGAGAAGCCCGACTATGTTCTCTGGCACTACTCCAAGGTTCATACTATAAATACATCTGTGCAGGGCTAGCCCTCAGTCTGATCAATCCTGTCTAACGCAATCCTGGAACAGCATCACAGACTTTTACTAAACCTATGCTTTGTTCATCTTCCAGAATTACAGCAGAGCACTAAATAGTAGAGCACTCATTTTCTCTCACTTAAAGGAGCCTCTTCTAGAAAAAACCCTTTGCCAGATGGTTATGTCGTTTTAGTTTATCTTTGTGCCCTTTGCCTTCCTTTCTCTGAATTTATCTTGACTTTCTTTTTACAGTAGTTCCCATGGCATTAGTAAATTCAGCTACGGTTCATAATTATCTTTGAAAAACATACATGCATAAATAGCCACTAGGAATATCTTATTTGTTTGTTTTCATTATAAAACTCCTAAGAGGGACTAGCACTGTCAGTTCCACACACTGATGGTTTTGAGGAAGGCCTCCCTGGAGATAAGCAAAATTGTCCATGTGTCTGTGAAATGAAACAAAGGGTGCCCGCTGACTAACATTTATCATTACAGACCCTTTTGACTAAGGGGTCAAAACCACAGCGTGGTTCTTGCTCAGAAGGAAAAGTCTTACTCAAGGTACTATATTTGTCATTTGTTTGGATTTTGGAACAGTATTAAATACACAGGGTTTTTTCATTTATTTAATCCATGGCAAGAGTAAAGGTGTGGATTCTCAGCTGCTATGAAGGAACATAATCACACCAGGGGAGAATCCAGCTGCAAATGTGTAGGTTTTATGCCTGTGTTGCAACAGACCCACTGTTAACGCTCCGGTGGGTCTGTTCTCAAATCTGTTCTTTCTCTAACAAAGTTAAAGAAAACATAGGAACATGCATATTTTAAATATCTGAGAACTCTGGTATCCAGACATTGTTGGTGATATTAGAGATTCCCTAATCAGAAACAGGATCGTTTCTGGCAGAATTGATTCATGTTTAAGGGACAGACAGTCAAAGAGCAAGGGTAAATAATCTATCCAGAAAAATATACTGACTTCAGCAATGAAATTGGGTTAGAAAGTTGCCTTTCACTGCGTTCACTCATTCATGTGACACCTGTGACAATGACAACAGGAGTGTAGACAGTTTGTAAAAAATGGAGGTTGACAAGCTCCAAAGCTGCATTTGATATTGATAAAGAGACTGAAATACAGTATCAGCGCTACTAAAAACATTTGATGTATTCCTGAATCATTGTGCTCGGGTTCTGACCGCTTACACAGTTAGAAATAGCATGTGCCTGGAGTTTTGGGATCAGGGAAGGATAACGGAATAAACCAGCAAGGATCATACTCCTCATCATTACAAATGTGTTTCCTGTCTATTCCCCAGGTAAAGGTAAGAGCTTGGAGATGGTTCCCAGGTCACTGCGGCTCAGCAGCGTTCCTGGTGAGTTCGGGTCTCTGTGCACAGTAACACTGTTGATTGAAATGGTAATGATTACAGCTAGTATTGAACTATAAGTGAAGTGAAGTCTTCATGGTTTACTCATCAATGTACTAGTGATAAACTGAATCCTGACAACTTTTTAAGTAGATCACTTCAGATTTATTGGAAGTTAGTAAAGCAGACACAGAAACCCTCAGATCAAGCAGCTCATACATACCCTGAATTAGTAATGAACATAAAGTCCCATCCTCAGGAACTCCACCTCTTCACTTTGACCACTTACAGAAAGGGGAAGAAAAGGGAGAAAGCTTAAATTCCACGCAAAGCGACTGAATATACAAGTCAGAGTTACAACTAAATCCTGCAGGCACTTGCTAAGCTGAACCAATGTTTAAGGTTTTAAGAATTGACCCATGCTTCAAGGTATGTCTGCATCAATTCTGAAAGCAAAGGACAAGATAACTATGTATACTGACTATGAAAAGGATATGCGTGACTTCACTAGTAAAGAAATAAAAGGGGAGATTTCTCCTTCCTCCTCTATAACCATAGAGACTATATTAATGACCGGTAGAACGGAAGGTTATTCTACATGAGTCCAAGAGCTGTTAATTTTCAGATTCTTTTTCAGAATAAAAGGCAGAACAAATTTAGAACAAAGTTTAGTAACAAAGTTGGTATAACATGAATATTTACAAATAAAAGTAGAAATATCTTATATATATATATACACATACACATGACCTGATATTTAATGACACACATTGTGTTAAAATAGCATTCTTGGCCCTTTGTGGCTGCTCATTTGGTTGCAAAAAAATAGCATACAAGTATTTGAAGGCAAAGCTAATCTATACAGCATAACTTAAATACAGAGAGTAAACATATGTAATAAGAAAACAGTACAAAATATACATCAAAAAATTAAATAGGTATTCTTATGTTCCTCTTAAAATATGCAATAGCTAAATTCAAATTACGCAGTGGCTGTAGTTAAAATCCATGTAACTTTACATTATACCTAATAATGTTCCTATGTGTTTTGCAGTATGAGAAAATACCACAAATACTCTGTGCTTAGTGTAGGAAATACTGCAGAAACATAAATATGTGCAAAGGCTAGGTATATAGATTCTAACCGTGATGAAACTCTGTCCTAAATAATACAGGCCCAGGATACATGGTGGATATTATCAAATGGCATTTTATACAACACTTTTAGGCAGGAACCTCAAATTTCTCCTCCAAATATGATTACAGCTCTTGCTTGAGTTGAAAAAAAAATACTGTATGAAAACTTTACATTATATGTCTTGCCAATACGTTGCCTACTTCTCTATAATATAAATGAGATTAATCACTGGCCACAGAACTCTGACCTGGTGTAAGTGCATGTAACTTTGCTTTCCGCTCATTTACGCCTGCTAAGGATTTGGATTTTAAAACACATACGAGGTGCTGCAATAGCTAGAATTTGAGGGTTGAGTTTCCCTGTTACCAAACGGTAAAGTCTGGTCGTACACCCTGGAAATCACTGACAGTAAAAGACCGTGATCGTCTCCTAAGGGTAGGACGACTGGGATTTCTCCCCTTAACCAAATTTAAATAAGGATCAGATCTTAGGAAGCGTGGGTAGCTGTCTTGCTCCATCAGCCTGTAGACTGTGTTTTGTGCTGCATCAAAGGTGGTGATGATGGGATGTTCAATATTCTGACTTGTGACTTCTTTGGTTTGAAAGTCCAAATTCACCTGGAGAATGAGGAAAAGTGTATTTCTTTAATGTACATTCATGCATTTCCTGTGTTATTATCCATAGCAATGATACTATACTTTGGTGAAAGTCTCTTCTGAGAAGAGGACCTTGAATCCCTGATAGAAGGGGATATGAATACCACAGAATTAGTTAGTATGTTCATGTTCAGTAATGGCTGTCAGAAAGTCTTCACAGACGTGTCATTGGTACAATGGAAAACTGGTAAAATAGAAAATAAAGTTTGATGTTTGACTAAAAGTAACTTTCTAACTGTCAACTTCGTATAGTTGCAGCTGTCAGGCTTTGCAACACCAGACTAATACAAAACTCCCTCCATTCTCATTTAGGATTCATGTAGAACTTTGTCTCATTAGACTATGTTAGTGAATATTTAAAATTTCTGGTTTCTCTGTAAAGTTTTGGTAGTAGGAAGGTGAAAAAACTCTAATAATTAAAATATAAATATTATTTTAAAGGGTTTCTGGAGGCTTTAGATGGGAAAAACATATCAAAATGATCACTTATTCCATGTGCCGTTGCATTCATCCTCGGAAGATTGCACTAGTATGAGAATTTTATTGAAGTGTCAGGCACTGATTTAAGCATGCTATTTTGAAAAATAAGATAGAATATACTAAAAAAATTGTTGATCCAGTCAAAAAGTGACTTCTATGATATGCTTCTTTCTTCTCACTGAGACACACCTGTCATTTCCATAAAGCTAGTTAAAACAAATAATTTGGATCTAAGAACTGAAGGGCAATTAATGATGATAAAATGGTCCACACATCAAACGTAAGATTTTTGCGATCCTATCAAATGGTACGCTCCGAAATTTGTGTGTAAAAGAGCTCTGCTGGACAAGAAGTTAGTCAGAGAGAAGACGCAAGTTCCAGAGCTGCATGCTCGGAAATGAGATGCTGTTGGCTGGTCTCAGCTGCTCAGCTGAACCCCAGGAAGGAAGTCTCACCAAAGCCAGCTGCTTAAGGTGAAGAACAGCACCCCCACTACGTGCACCAAATCAAAAGTATGACAGATAAAGAAATCATTACGTTAACTATTAGTCAAAGTACGACTTCCACACCCTGCCCCCTCCCTAGCTTTCCTCCTGCTCATCTTTTCGCTTATGTCAGTCTCATAAGCATTGACAGTATCAGTGCTTGATGCCCTATCATAACTGCTCAAGTATTGATCAATTGGCAATGACAGGTTCTACCTCAAACAACTCAGGGGGTTTCTTTTTATGTAAGGTCCACCCCAAAGACATGCAGCAGGGAAAAAAATAAAAAGAGACCCAAGTCTTTGCAAGTAGACTTTTCCTAGGAAAAGCAGATCTGAATCTTAAAAATAATCTATGGGAATTACAGGTGGAAATTGCACCATTTTGCAATCCTTCTCTTAAAATGAGAATTACACCTTTTTCACCCTTGTTACAGGGAAGTAACAGTTAGTATTTAACTTTTGCTATTCTGACAAATAAATAAAAAAGAATACAGGGGAAAAGGAGCATTGGGCAAGTAACATATTTGATCTGCTCAAACCTGATAGAATTACAGGAAATTGTAAGCCCAAAAGACCTATTGAAGAGGCTGACTGTGATTTCAGTGAGAGTTCATCATCTCCCAACCTGTTAATCTCCTTTCTAGAGCAGGCAAAAAATATTCCTTTTGCTCATTTATGAATCCTTTATAACACACTTCAGTAACATGAAGAAATCATAAATATAAAAACTTTTTGCACTATTATAGTAATATAAAAAGGCTTCAGTGTTGGTGAGGATTGACATATCAATGTATTTTTGTGTATGGGCTGACAGTAACATACCAAGAATATGCAATTAGAGCATGGGGGGTGGAAAGGGGGGAGGTGTCAATCAAGAAAAGTCCATGCTTAAAACATAATTATTATTTTAAAGGATATGTTTAATTCAATAGTTTCTTCTAGTCTCTTTTAGTCTTTTGGCTTATTTAAAATAAAAGCTTCTGAATCTCAGTTATGTAATAATTTAATATGGAGAATAAATCTGTTGTTCTGGAGGTAGCTTTAAATAAAGACAGATAATACTTTTTCACAAATGCTAGCTGGTATGTCTCATTGCAGCTTTAACATTTAACATCACTATTTTTTCTTAAATATACCCTGTATATGTGTATATATATTCTGGCTTTACAGATCACTAGGAATCTCTGATTCCCGTGATACAACATTTAAATTCATGCTCTACACTTAGAAGAGTAACAGGGAGGGGGTATTGAAAGGAGCACGGAGGACAGTGAGAATAATCTATGCAGTTGCTTCCAGACTTCCTTCCAGAGCTTTGACACTTCAGATACAGCCTTCTTACATCAGTGACTACATGATTAACTGTTGCCCCTGCTTCTGGGCATGCACTCCTTAAAAGCAGATTTCTTCAGATGCAGTTGTGTCAAATAATACTGTGTACGATGAAGAACATTTTTACTGTACCTCTTTTGGAGCATCTTTCTGTATGAATGTTTCATAAATGGTCTTAGCTTTTGGCAAAAGTTCATGTGCAGTTTTGCTTTTCTTGTAATCCTCGCAAGCTATCCAGAACTCGATGTTCTCCTCACTGAATTCAGTTTTCAGAAACTTCGTAAAGGCATCCAACCCAGCTACAGAAGGGAATGTTGAGTTGCATTAAAAAAAAAATATCCTTATCAGACAGTTACTCTTTTCACACAGTCTGTGCAAGGTAACAAAATAGGTTGTACTCCCTTTGAATTACATCACATTGTAGATAACTATTTTAAAATACATTAAGGTTTTAAAATAAGTGCAGTTCTTTCATTATGATCCTGAGTGCTGTAACTCCCATTACAGAATTCTCAGCATCTGTAAAAATCCACTACCGAGATCTCGTGAATTTAGAAACAGAAGCAATCAAAACATGTGGAAGTATGTGGAAGTGATGGACTTTATTCCGGCTGAATATCAATTTAGGTTGACCGAAACAGTATTTGAAGTAGACTGTTCTCCGGTAACAATTTAAAATGAATGGCTTTTAGCATCTTTACAATTTGCTTTATCCTATTGTTATTATGCTGAAGGTATTTTCTTTCCCAAGTATGCTTAATCTGTGGAAGTAATGCAATCGTATTGATGTCAGCTGTTCAAGGAACAGATTTGAAAAGGACATAGTGTCCGCACTGTAGCTGGATCATACGTGTGTCCCTCTAAAATGGAAGGAGGGACATATGTGCACTTGATAATTATGTAAGTAACAGGCCCTTTCAAATGACAGCCAGCTTTCATCCTATCACTGTTTTAGAAACAAACTGTATCAGAAGTGACAAAGTCTTTTCTTAAGTACATAGAACATGTTTTCATTTTTAAGGTTTGGTCTTGCAGTCAGGAATATTTGAGCAATATTCAAATGAAATTCTACTGTTTATTGAAGGAACTCTTTGCTGTCTGTTATATTACTTGGTTCAATAAAATACAAAATTTAAAAGTTATTTTCAACTATTTTCAGTAGTTGACAGCATGCTATAGCCTAAGCACATGAGGAGAGCAGAAACACACGCTGCTATAAATGACTCATCATACCTAGTTTAGGTAACTGCCAGGTCTGCACTTCAATGTGCACAACTGGATTTTAAAATTTTCCATCATTTTCCATCAATTTTCCCTCCTAACAGTCTGCACGGAGAGGAAAAAACTACTAACCTTTCTCAGAAAGCAGTTTGTCAAAAGATTCTCCCCATTTCACTGCTTCTTCAGGAGACACACTGCTTAAGAAACAGAAAGTGGTTTTGAAGAATTGTGCATACTGTGTATTTATGAAGCTGTTGTAACATATGTTATCTGTTACCATTATTGCTCAGGACTGTTTCACAAAGCCTTTGATTAGATCACATTACTAAAAGAGCTCATTCTCTTAGGGACTTCAGAAACATTTGGTTTAGTTTTTTTCTGACATTCTTCCTGCAGAGTTGTACTTTTTTCCCCTGTTTAAAAAGCATCAGAGCAGAGATTTTTCTCTTCGGTGTTTGTGTTGCGCTACTGATCTTTAAGGGAATTGAGATCATGCAGTATGGTAAAACTCCTAAGGGAACCAGGTCAGTCACCTATTTAAACTTAAAAAATACTCTTGCAGATATGTGGTTTTGAATGCACTTGGTCTGAGGCTGTGTTACCAGTCTATTTTTAATGAAATACAGGAAATTCTGTAGCCTGAAGACAAAGTTGAAGCGATATGGTTTAGGTGATAGTCTTGTAGGGTAATAGCACACGTAAACAGATTTGTTTACCACAAACATATTTCAAATGTCATGTTATTCTGAGATACTGTGCTCCATTTATAAAACTCCATGTATTCTTCATCGAATATGTCAAGCTGCACGTACTTTACTTTGATTTCAAATATTCTGCCCTAGAGAGCAATGCAGAAAGGAAAAAAGAACAGCCTACTTCATTCACGCAAATACAATTTTGGAGAAACCCTTTTTTGGTTTTGTATAGATTAACCCTGAATGCACACCTGGGCACTACTTTGATCTTTAGTAGACCAGAACTGGAGTAAGCCCGGAGATGAACTGTATCATGCTAGGACTAGGACTTAAGTTCCAAGCCTGAAGGTGAAGTCAATTTTTATCAGGTACTTTATGAATATTAGTATTTAGAACCATTTTCATTCGAGGGCAAAGCACAGTACGCTGAAAGTATCAGTAAGCAATTTGTCCAGGATTAGTTGGTTAGAACAACTTCTTAAGGACTGAACACTTCTTGAATATGATTCCCCCTTCCTCGTGGAGGCTTGCCGTTCTGTTGCCTGATTCACATAGTTTGGGTTCCCTTGGCAAAATCTGTAGGCACATGAAGTTTAGATGAAAGGAAATTCTAATCACCTTGGGAAGGAATTTAAGCCAGTAATGATCTTGGTTTTGCAGAAAACTAAAAGGAGGATTTATTTTATTTTATTTTAATAGGTGTCACATGTCTCCTAGCTGAAGTCATTGCTTATAGGAATGAAATTTTAACTAGGGAGAGACAAACAGTTCTTGAGAGGTACAAATGCTGGAGAACTGAAATTCAAGAAATGAGCATAGCCCAGTAAAGTAAGGGGATTCTGGAGTCAGGGAAAATGAGACCTCACACCCTTACAGAGTTTTTTAGTTACGAGAAGTACAAAAAGTGCAGTTCTCTGAACTGTGTGGACTTGTAAGTCTGGGAACAGTGCGTTCCTATAGCTACAGAAATTAATTTGGTCATAGTGAAAGATAAACCCTGATGACTTCACACAACATACGCAGTCCACAACTGCACGGAATGCTGGAGACGTTCTTTGCTGGGTTTGGAAACTCTTAGTGTGAATTTCTGGTTTTCTTTCAGAAACTGCATTAACCCAGTAGCCTCACAGATCCCCAAGACCCGGGTGCAGCAATGAGTTGCTGCAATAATAGACAGAAACCAAGATTTGTTCAGCTTTGCTGCTTTCTAAAGACGAGAAAAAACTAATTAACAGGTCACAGGCACTTCCACTATCACCACGCTGTCCATCTGCAGTGTTCCATTAAATTATCTTTCTACTTATGTTAGTTAGTATCTCTGTGTGAAGAATGGAAATAATAAAAACTAAGTAAATAACTTAATAAATCTCAAACTATTATCTCACTTTATTATTTGAAAAAGAGTTTTGGGGTTTTTTCATTTTTGCCAAAAATAATCTACACCTCTCTCTCTCTCTGATCTATAGATAGAGAAAGCTCAGCAAAAATCTACCAATTTCTCTTCTCTACAAGAAGAACAGCAGAATCCCTGTTAGTCAGGCACCTGGCTGAGAGTAATGTGGTAAAAGGCAGTTGGCTAAGCGAGGAACTGATAGTCTGTTAAAAGGGGGAAATTCTTCGGAGAATTATTTATTGCCATTGTATCTGCCTCTGAAAGTGTCTTTTCACAGATTATAAGAATGCATCGATGGCTGTGTACTTTGTATGAAATACCCAGGGGTAATCAGCCACCCAATACTGTCTACATACAGGTGGCATGGAGGCTGTGCTTTCTCTTTTTAGATGTAATCTTAGCATGGTTTTGCATGTCTGGAACCGAGAAACAGAAAAAGGGTGTTCTCAGCACCATTTTACCTTTGTTCATCATTGCAATGTCTTGCATTTCTGAGTGAACTGTAAAACCATTGAATCAAGGCTTCCACCAGCAGCAAAACAAGAAAGAGAGAGAGAGAGAGAAAAAGAAAGTAATGAAACCCCCCACGAGCGTGGACTGGAAAATCTTGCAGATCATGAGTACACCCTATCATTTGGATGGGCATGATATTTGGACATGTGAGCAACAAACGTTGCCTAATTATCCAGATGCATAGGTACAAGTGTTTAGATACCCGCTTCTTCAACGCTTTTTAGTGGGTTCTAGAAACAGAGTTTGGGCCTTTATACAATTTCTACCATGTGTTCACAACTAGTAAGGGCTTGTAGAAGCAGTTCTGGTCAAAGCAGGCATCTTCGTCCCAAAGACAGTAACTGCTTAAACAAGGTATATTAAGCTTAACAAGACAAAAGAACACAGGAAGCATTGAAGTGTTCTGAAGTGATCTGTGATGGAAAGAAAGGGGGGGCAAATTTTTAGGCCGTGGAGTTGCAGTACTTTACGCATTCCTTCTTTTTAGTCAAGACCTACAAATGCAATTCTTTATGTATCGGTGAGATCTTGGTACCCCATTGAAGCAGGAACTAAGCGCTTATTGAAGTCAACAAAACCAAGATTTTATCCTGCATCTTTATAAGAAATAGTATAACAGGGACAATATTACAACAGTGTTTAAACATCAGTATCTGAATTTTGGAGACAAGAGTGTTCAAACAATTACTGCAATTATTGAGGAACTATGAATTTAGTATTTGACATGCATCTGGCATTTGTACATCACAGAATTCTTTGGAAAATCTGCTTTCCAAGGAGCTGTATGATTTCCCTGTAAGCAGTAATTTGTCAGCTACATTTCTGAGTTGATGCTTGCTCAGTATAGTCAGTGGACTAATAAAAATGCTGTTGGCATGAGTAAAGGTTTAAACATATCTGCAAGTGTATGGAGACCAGTCTACACTTAGTGGTGTGAGAACACTAGTGATGAGTTACCTTGATGCATACCAGATAATTCTATAGTGTTTGTATGCCTTGGTTAGTTCGCTAACCTTTAAATTAAATAGATCTTGAAAGCATTATTCTCTGCCAAGTCTGAATGCACACACACAAACGCCGGAAACTTTCTGAGTCACACAGGCACTTCCTGAAAGGAATCCCCATCGACTCAGTCTTTTGTAATGCTTACCTTGCTGCTTTTGTCATGTTTCCAGGTCTACCAAGACGATCACCTTCATGGAATTCAGATTTCTGCAGGAGAAGGCTCAGCCTATTTCTCTTCTGCTTAGCTCTACAACAGAATTAGGGTAGCTTTTCAAGCAACCTTGTTGAAAGTTGTTTTTTTTCCCCTCAAACATTTCCTTTGACTAATATCTCTGCTTCTGCATCATAGATCCCTCTATGTTCACTTATAGTACTGTTGATGTTATTTCTCCTACATATATTATTCACATTAGTGATTTTTTTCTTTATAGCTTAGCACAAATTTATATACGAAGCACTGGCAAAGAGAAATGGAATTTTTTTTTCATTTTCAGTATCTTTTTCATTTATTTTAAAGATGAGGGGGTGAAATTCACATTAGAGAACATAAACAGTTGGCTCAGCATCTTCTACTTTTAATGTTTCGCAAAGAAAAAGGAAGTATTGCTTCCTGTCATTTGACATTTTTAAAAAGAAACTTTCCCAGATCATATTCAGGCTTTAAAGAAGCATTTCTCGGAACTTCTTGAAACCTCCCTTTCCTATTTTCTTAGTTTATTATTTGATTTGTTTCTTGTTCTTAAAAAATATTTCCACGATGAATTAATATTTTATGTATACAATTCCTAAGATTGCAGTTCATGAGTTTTCATATACGTAAGTCAAAAATAAAACAATGTGCCCTAAATTCGTACCCACAAGCTATGTTAGAAGAATCCTCTACATAAACAGAACACTCAGAGTGTCAGCGTGACCTTAAAACTTACCCAGGCTTGCTTGCTTTATGTGGCTCTTCTTTATTTGTTGATTTCATGACTTTGTAATAGGATTTATCCTTTGAAGCAGAAATGTTTAGTTGGGGGAATAGAAGAAGTGGGTTCTCCATCTTCCTCTGAAAAAGCTTCCCAGTTTCAGAAAATGTTTCTTTTACTTCCTTACAGCAGTTGCATCTGGTGTAACTGACATGCTCAGGAGGGCTCTCACATTCTGTATCGGGCTGGGTTGCCCCCAATTGGCTGTTGAGCAGTTTCCAGAGCAGGTAGTGGGAAGAAGGAGGTTCTCCACCTTCACTGCCACTGCAGCTGTGCATACACGGGGCTTTAAGTAGAGTTCTGGTTTTACAGTCGTCATTTAGGGAAGTGAGAGTGCAACTGCGCAAAATGGCCGTTGATCATCCAAACACAGCTATCAGCAGAGAGCAACTCCTGGGTTTCTGCTTGTGGAACTTGCTATTTTACTAGACTTAAGGTGACGCCATAATTTTCCCCCAAACACTTGTAAGAAGTGTACATAGTTTCGCTAAAATTAACTTTAATGAGAATAATTTTGCATAAAATAACGTACAACATTGTCTTAAGCTCTTAGAAGAACTTCTAACTGACCTTAAACTGCCCTCTACAGCCTCAGGTGCCATATGCTGGACACAAAATCAGTTCTATCTACAGTATGCTAACCTGAAACTCGGTGTTTCTCAGAGTCTCCTGCAAGAGCCAGATGAAGCTGTGGTTGATATTTTGTAAGTGGAGATTTTAATTTTTGCACCATTTTTCAGAAATGACGAGCACCTACTTCTAAGTTCAAGTTTGTCCACTTAAAGCTCCTCCTTTATCTTTTGTATCTGTGGCTTTACTTTCATTTACAGTCTCCCAGCCAGGATAAAAAGTCTTTAGTTCAGCACAAAAACTCGTCATTTTTTTTTTTATTTTGACAGCAAATAACCAAAAATTTCTCATTTCAGTTTGCATAATGTAAAAATCTATTAATTTTTTACGCTGATCAGCATAAATTACCTCTTCACATATGAGCTTGATGTCAAGTTTCTCATTCTTAAGTACAATTTGTGTTGGAGATGTCATAGGAACACTATGTCTACCAAAGAAACCTCTTCAGTGTTAGCTGAATGAGGGGCTGGAAAAAATTAAAAATTATGCAGTAGCTAATTGATTAAGAATTATATAGTCCTCCTTTTTTTTTAATGCCAATGCCTTGTTTTGAATGTTCAGGTAAGACACCGAGCCTTGGGGAGAAGACATGACCTCGTCACCTTCCCAGAATTTGTCCAGTTCTGCACAACATGGGTAAGTTCTGGTGAGAGTCCCACCATGGCGTTTTCCTTGTGGCTTGCAGAGCTGAGAAGGACAGGAGGTACTAATACTCAAAAGAAGTAAAAAAGAAATCTCTGCTGGGACTCCAAATTCCTGAAACATAACAAAAAAGATGTTATCTATTGTGATTTTTTTTGAGAGAGAGAAAAAATGAAAGAAAACTCACGTGTATTACATGTGTGATACAAATTTTAAGATCAGACTGAATGGGAAATATTCAGTGCAAAACTGCCTTTTGTGACCCAAGGACCTTTAAGAAGCAGGATTATGGTTTTAAATTGCATTTGCAGTTTCAGAGTAGGCTTATATATCACATCTTGCTTATTTTAAACTAGCTTTAACCATACCTGTCTTTAATAATATATTCTGCCTTTTACAAATAAGTAAATATATATAGAATGCATGATTTTATTTCACTTTTCCACAACAGTGGTAGTCACGTGAGCTTTTTTCCCACCTATTATGTGTATATAATACTGTCTGTGTTCATCTGCCATAATTTTATTACCTGGTGATTTCAGTTCCTGAAAAATGTTAACTGTAACCTCAACAGTTCATGTAAGCTGATTTAAAAGAGATTTGTAGCATGAAACGTCACTCAGAAAGTGAATTATGGTGGCCTTGCCACTACACCATGTAACTTATAGACGGAAATGACCTGTTTTGTCATCTCTTTCGGCACCCACCAACGATGGGCTCTCCCCAGCGTATGTCTGAATGGCTTGTCCAATCCACTCTTAAATGACTCTAAAGCAATGGGTGTTATCTCTCAGATGCTTGAAATATTACTGTACTATACTGTGACAATAGCATCAGTCCCAAATGCAGCAATGTGCTGTGCATCTCCTGAGAATTCATCTGGAAATTTTTTTGGGGGAGGGGAGGGGACGGGGAAGAAGGGAACAATTACAAACAATCTCTCCCCCCCCCCCCCCTTTTTTTTTCCATTAATAGAAAGCTAATATTAAATCCAGGCCCTGAAGTAGCCAAATTGCACCAAAGTCAGCCTGTGTTTTGTCAGTGGTGGTGCTGGTGCTAAGTATTTCTGTTTTGCACTGCAGGCTACAGTAGTTATAGCAACAGTATTAATGACCCTATAAATGCTTCTGGGCTGTTTTGTATACTGCAAGATGATGATATAGAAAAATGAGTAAGTTATTTTAAAGTTATTTAAAGCCAGAAAAAGCAGACCCAGAATATTATGTTGATGACATGACTAGAGACCTAGAAAGCTCCAAAGAAATTTGGGCTAAGAACTAAATGCCTTGATTCCCAACCATTTCTCTAACCACTGAAACGTATTCACAAATATTTTGGGAAGGAGGCTAGTGATTTTTAAGCCCTCAAATCAAGATCATCTCTGCAAAGTGAGAACAATATCGACTTAATGATTTATTACTTGTAGAAAAGAATAAATACATTTTTCAAGAGCTTTCATAGTTGGATGAATAGAATATGTATTTTCAAAACAATCTTTATGTGACAACAAAGCAAAATTGAATAGATCATAAAGTGCAGGAAGTTCCTTGAGGTGATGTCCTGATCTCTTTGGGCCTCTTCTTCGGTTGAAAAGTGTCTGCACTGGCTTCTGTTAGTGTTTGATAAGGTCCTACCACAGCTGATGATCAAGTCATGCTTGACTTGTGTAGAACCAATAGCTGCCCTCTGTGAAAGAAAAATGGACTGATACCATTAGCAATAAGGACATTGTATTATACACTGAATATGTCATACTTCTTTTTTAAAGGTAAGCACTGAAAGATTCAGACTTTCAGTTCAGCTGAATAGAAGTGAAGCCCTGACTGAGTGGTTCAGCTCAGCACAAAGAACCAGAGCACAATGAGAAGTTCTCCTTTGTTAGTAATCCCACCGCATCTCTCTCCAAGCTATTTTTCTTACTGGCCAGGTAAGTGTAAACTTTGCCTCCTTCAAGTCCATGCTCATGTTCTAGCACTGCCCGGGCTCCTCCACAACCCAGCTCCACCATTGTTCTTATTCAAACCCAATTTTACCAGTATGGCTTTTGTGGGGTTATGTTTGTTTTAGTTTCTGCTGAAGGGAAGTGACATTAATCTTTGTGGGAAGAAAAAAAAAGCAACACAGTCTCTTTACTGTCCTGTGAAGAATAAGCATGGAAAGAAACTTCACTGAAGAGCATGGGCTGAAAAGATGTATTTCCATCTTTCTCTTTCCCGTAAAGGGGTTTGAAGAGTTGAAAATTAAAATTACATGTTTTGAATCAATTTGGCTTTAATAAATAATTCTGCTTTTCAGTAACTTCTTAACAATTTATCACTCCTCGATATTTATGTTGTTTATTCCTTATTGGAAACCATAATTGGACCTACAGTTTAATAACATGATCCGACATATGGTTGTTTTGTTTCTCTTCAGATAAAAAATGATTTTTGCTTCATGAAGCAGTACAAAAGGAAAATAGTTTTATTGTAAATCTTAAGTAGAGGAGCTTGCAGTCTGCTAATTCAGTGAATTTATTTAGCGGTGCACCTTAAAAGATTCATCCTAGTGGAGGAACTTGGCATGTGGGACACTTCAGAGTTAGTGGAAGAGAAGCATTGTAACGCCTACACAGTTCACATTATAAAACCCTCTTTTGTTGCTGCTGTTTAAAAGGAAGGAAACAAAATTGCATTGCTTCAGATATGGATCACTGACAACAGGATTTACATTCAGGGTCTGTAGGTCCTGTCAGCCAGGGATCTCAAAAGAATTTTGTAAGGCATCTGTGATGAAAACTCAAGCTTGGAGCAGGCTTAGGAATCTCTGTAGTTTCTGCAGAACTTCTGCTGTGGAAAATGTTTACATCTGTGCTAAACTAAATTCATTTATTTAGTCTTTTGAAAGGCCAAAATAAGAAAGTGAGTCTGCAGAGTTCTCAGCTGTATTCATTTCCTGCCTGACCCATGGTTATATGGCCGGCATCTCTGATTAGTTCTATTTACGTTACATACATCACTGTCACAATTAATCTACAGGAAGCTGGTTTCTCAGTGGAACCACTCAGTGTTTACAACTAGCTCTCCACAAGTGTATAGCAATGACATCAGTGCTCATTAGACAGTTGCGTTTTAATGACCAGCTTCCGGAATTGTTCACCTAGGACACTCGCACACATTTTAAAACATGTTTTTTTAGTGTGGTATTCACAGGAAATGTTGAAGGCAGGAATGTACTCTAAATCCTGCCCAAAATATCCTACTGGAGTTACGCACTACTGGATTTATTTCCGTCTTACAGAAACCCAGAGGGATTCCTCACATGACAACCTGCTTTTTTTCCAAGAGAAAGACTTTATTAATCCATGCTAACAGTGCAAGCAACAGCAAGTATCGGGCTGAGCATTTTCTGTTCCTTCTGTGACAGGTGTGGGAGCGCACAATGGAGAGACTATCGCTTAGTCATGCAAGAGGGCTGTGACTCCTGGCCCACTGAATATTAGCCGTAAGATCAAACTCCCTACAGCAGACAAGGGAATAAAATGTGTTTTACATCAGAACTGAGTCCACTATCACCGAACTACTGTGTGGTTTAAGCAGAGCCCTCGTGTTGGATGTCAGGCATGTCCTCCCTCTGCTCCTCCAGTCAGTTGATTCGGAAATATCTCAGAGATGCTGCAGCACAGGTTGAACTCCTAGGGCAGGCATTGTCAAACCTCCCAATGCAGAACTAGGGAAGCCGTAAGGAGCATTTCACATTAAAAAGGCAGCTCTGCAGGGAAGAGGGCTACCCCAGGGCTGGGAGAGCACTCAAAACAGGTTTTGAAGGTCACACCTAAGTATTTAGGATGAAATTAGGCAGGACCTAAGAGCTCAGGTTCTAGTGTAAAGCCGCCCTTGATGGCTGCAGTGTCGCATCATGTGCTCCCTCAGTAAAATATAGCACTGATACAGATGTACCTAGTTCTGCCTATTTAAAGCACAGCTAAGATTTCTGCAATAATACTTTCTTCAGCTTATATGTTATTATGTTTTATTCATTGTTACTTCTTCCTGGTAGTGCATTGTTCTGATGTCCTGATTTAGATGATGTAAATAGTCCTAGGGTTTACAAAGTAGTATGGTGGATTGCTCATCAGAGCAGTAAAAAAATTGGTACCAAAAAATTGAAAAATTAGTGTCTCAGTCTTCAATAAATATATAAATATATATGTATATAAATATATAAATTTATATGTATATGAATATATATTATCTTCAAAGTCTATCAAAAGAAGACAGCATCTGAAGATTTTAATGCTACCAGTTACTTTGATTTTTCTCTTCAGTAGTTACCTAAAGAAGTTCACCACTAAAATTAGATAAAACTTAGTAATAATGCCAGGTCAAATTTGAATGAGTATGCAATTTTCAGAATGACTGAAAAATTTTTCAGGAAGGTTCAATTATTTTTTGGGGATCAAGAAAAGCTGTATTCTAAAATATAAGTTGGGTCAGTTTTATTTCCTAGATGATGAAAGTTTTGTAGTAGTAGTTTCCTTTTCCTCCTCCCAGTCTGTTATAAATCTTCTCTTATGAGGAGGCTGGCTTCAAGGCAGCGATGCTCATTGTCAGTGTTCACCAGCCAGTCATAGTCTCTCCTCTTCTTAGCTAATACCAGAATATCTAACAAAAGTCTTCAGTTATCAAGCATCAGGGTAACACCAGCTTTCCCAAAACTGGCATCCAATTTCTTCTTCAGATTTGCAAGAACCCTCAAGAAAAGCTTGCTGGTTACCCAACACAGTAATATGCAGAGGGCTGTGAATCTTAGTTAGCCTTCAGAAAAGCTTCAGGCATAGTACAGATAAAGCTCTGCTCTAGTAAAGTACTTATGCATACATTAAGATTTCTTGCATGACTGAAATTAATCTGATGAATTTGTTGTGTTGGATTGGAGACTACATGATCTGGCCAAGATCTGAGACATTGTGGGTCGCAGCAGATGTGAGCAGCAACATAAGAAAGAATTGAACCCACTCTTCATTGTGGACTCTAGGCAGCAGTATGGATTTTATGGATTCCACCCTTGCCATCATGTTTGTGACGAAAGGCCTTGCCATTTGGGCACTATCCATTTCTTGAGTGTTTCTGGCTTTTAGCCCGAGTCATGACGTACTTCATTATTACGGTTTCGATTTGACACAGTCCTTAACTTTGGCAAACGTTGACCTTGGCGACTTCTGGTTTTCACACCAGCATCTAAACCTGATTCTCATCAGGTCCAATCTGCTGCTCCTGTCTTTCTCATCCGAGTTTCTCTGTCACAGCTAGAGTAACTGGAATAAGTTTTGCAAAGCTTGCCAAAAATACTTCCTCAAACCGGAGGAAATGTGGTATTTGCACTTTCGGTATGCACAGCAGGAAGCAAGCTATTCTAGTCTCTCTTTTGAGTAAAAACAGGTGATCATTTATCAGGTTACACTGCCAATTTGATAAGCATAAAACTTTGTAATAATTTTGATATTTCTGTGGTCACCAAAACTAATACCAATGTTGCATTTCATCTGTTGCCAATCAGCCTAGATTGCCTGAGCATAGACACTGTTAGTCTGAAATGTGTCCTTGTGGCACGTACGAAATAATTTCCATTCCAATTTGCAGTGACCGCAAGTCATTTTGTGTAATTCCTAGGGAAGGTCTGCAGACTGCTTTGCTTGATCCACAAGCGCCTTTCAACTCCTAACTTTAGAGATTGTCACTGAGGCTAAGACTTCCCCCCACCCCCCCGAATGGTTTCCAAGATTGAAATCTTTGCTTTCTGATGACCAAATTATGCCCCACTTCTGACAGTGTTGATGTATCTTCCCCAGAGGATGGAAGGTGAGAATAGCCGTACGGGTGTCCAGGTCTTCCAGCACCAAAATAAGGCACCTCAGGTGATGGGGTTGGCAGTGCAATGGCCACAGCTGTCCCGGTGCTCCCTCTGTTGGAAAAATTCTGACATGTCCTTTCTCCTTTCCTTCAAAAAAGGGGACATGAACAGCCCTGCTTGGAAATCAGCATCCCGAATCCAAGAGAGCTGTGTGCGAGAGCTGCATGCATCCCCTTGCTGCTGGCACCTTCCTTCCTTCCTTCCCACCTAACGCTGGGGTTTGTCTTGATGTGGCCCAGCTGAGGGGTGGCTTGCTTTGGTTTGGTTCAGTTTGGAGTAGCAATATACAGAGCAATACATTTTTAAGGACTAAAAAAAAAATCAGTAAAATAGTCTGATCTTTTGCAAATGTTTTGCCTCGGAGGTTCTCCGGTGAAAGCAGTTAGTTGTTTTTTTTTCCCAGGAAACACAGCTCCTGGGCTTGCCAGGCCCGTTTCCAGTGCGGGGCACAGGCTGAGGCGTGGCGATGGCCTCGGCTCCCCGCCAGGGCCCACCGAGGGGCAGAGCCTTAGCCTCCGCCACAGCAGTGGGCCGCCGGGTGTCATTTAGGAGCACGACACACAGAGTGGCTTGGGCTGCGGGGTCACGTTTGCTGACGGGAACGCCGGTGAAAGCTCTGCCGGGCGGGAAAGGGCCGCCAGCGAGGCTCCACCTCCCGGCATGCACCGGCCACGACATGGCGGCGCGGACGGCTCCGCTCCACGTGAGGGCCCCGGGACTACATCTCCCGGCATCCCTCTGGGGAGGGCCAGCCGACCGCAGCTGCCGGTCCCGCCCCGGCCGACCGCGGGAGTGCGGAAGCGCCCATAGAGGCCGCGCCCGGCGGGGGGCGTCGGCCGCCGGCGGTAGCTGCCGGTGCGGCTCCTGTCACAGCTCGGGGCGGCTTGCGAAGCCGTCGCCCTGTGTGGTTCAGCACACAGCAGTGCTTTGCCTCTGGGCTTACCCCGCTCTCGTCTTCCTTATGTGGGCAGAGAGAGCAGCGGGCAGCGGCGGGCCACGGGCCGAGGAGTTGCCACCTCGGGGGGTGGCGAGGCTATGGATCGCCTGAGTTACAAAAATAGCGTTCTGGCCACTGGGTTTCCTGCAGCGAGTGGGTGATGGAAAGCCCTGTTCCATCGGTTGTTGCTGCTTGAAAACAGTTGCCCTGGGTTTGGCTATCTGTGACCAAGGGCAGGCAAAGAAGGCTTCCTGGCTCTGCTTATCTTACTCCTTTTACTTATCTCCTTTTCCTTATCATGCTGTATTTCTTTTATGGAGGTAGTTTAGTCACATCCTCTCCTCTTTAGGTTTCCATGAAGGTTTAGAGCTCGCTCTCTGAGCAGGGCCAGACCTGCAGCCAGCAGAAAGACTAGCTAGCGAGAGTTGAATACAGCCAGGCCACCCTGGGGCCAAGAGGGGTTCACCCCATGTGTGCATGATACACCCCTAGCAGACCCCTGCTGCGTCTCCCAGTGGGACAGCCAAGTGGCCTACATGAGTGCACAGGCCCTGTGTTGATTCTTGCCCTGGCTTCAGGTTTGAGCTTACAGCCCATGTTTTCTGATGACCTAGGCTATGAGAGAGCTCATATGTGAGCCAGGCCTCCCTGGTACCTTCAGTTTTGCTATCTGGTTCACACCGACTCACCCCAGACACACGCCACCATGTAAACTTCCTTGTCAGCCACCTGGGGGGCAAAAGAGTTGTCCCCCTTGACTCTGCAAACTCAGACCATCAACCCTCAGTTTAAAGGTCACCTGTATCAGAGAACCCTTCTGTCCCTGCTAAGAGTGACCAGGATGCTCTTATCACCTGCTCAACCTGTACATTGTTGCTTCTGATGGATCTCGGGTATCTAGAACTGGGTGATCATGCACCGGTTTCCTTGTCACCCTTTTCCAATGACAGCCCTATCACTAAGAAATCCCTGTTTGTGTTGAGGGCATACATCCTGTTTGTTTTTGTTTCTGCTACTTTCGTGGCAGGGCTGTGCAGACGTGGCAAAAGACACAACTGCTCTCTTAACGTTTGCACCTGGGGTCATTATGTAGTAACTGAGTGCGTGCAGGAACCTGCATAATCTCAGTTGCAAAAAAACAGGTGGACTGTGAGCTGGGGTCTTTTTCTGGCTTCTGAAGAATCATTTGTCACTGCTTTGTCTCTGTACTTGTGTCCTGGTTTCGGCTGGGATAGAGTTAATTGTATGCTGTATTCATTTAGCAGGAGTGACTGTGATGGTTATCTGAGCAGAGCTGAAAACAGGGAAGCCAGCAAGCCCTTGGGGCAGAGCCAGAGCAGACACTTCAAAGTAAAACCCCAGGCCTGAGCCTACCACACGTGAGGGAAAGCCTCTTTCACACAGGTGAGCCTTTCTGAAGTCTCACTCGGGCTCCTGCAAAACGTGCTTCTTCTCAGGTGACTTCTTTATCTGCACTTTCTGCTTGTTATCACTTGAGGGCAGTTAAGCTCATGTCAGGTCTTGCTCTAGCTAAGCACGATTTGATCAAATTTTAGCTGTAAAATGATACAAAACCTAGTACAAGCAAGGAAAAACTCATCACTCTGGGGCTGGCTGTGCCCAGACTGTGCCAGGGAAGCTGTAGTTTGCTAATCACCATCTTCCTAGGTGGGATAGGATGCTCTCCCTTTGCTTGAATACCGCCTGCTTCAGCAGACCAGCTGGAGCATCCTAAGATCACGAGTGCTAGATGTGAGACTGTCCTATGGTATTTCTTGATGCAGTCTGGCCTACGCAGGACTCAAACTCTCAGACAGAAGTTGCTGGCAAACTGTTAGTCATGTGAAAAAAATGGTTGTCCAGTGACCAGTGTTCAGCCCTCAGTGTTTAATTGCAGCTGAATGCCACAGTGGTAACAGGAGGCTGAGTAAGTCCAGCCAAAGTTAGATTCTTGAAGAGGATGGAAATGTCTTATCTCTTGTCCCCACTAGGAGTGACTCAGTGGCTTTGTATGGACACTGCGTTGGGCATATGTGGACACACAAGAAACAAGTACTAGAGCTCCTAAGATGGAGGGATGCAGTGTCAAGGAGAGAAGGCAAAGGTGTGTGTAGAGCAATGAGTCTTCAAATCACAAGTGTGCGGTGAAAACCAACCTGAACAAAAGTGATTCTCAGTGGTGTCTATCTACCCCACGACAGGCACCCAGCTGACTGTTGTCTCCTTGCTGTCCTGGCAGGGGTGGTAGTCCCTGTGCCATGCTGTGCTGGTTTTGGCTGGGGTAGAGTTAATTTTCTTCATAGTAGCTGGTATGGGGCCATGCTTTGGATTTGTGCTGGAAACAGTGTTGATAATACAGGGATGTTTTCATTATTGCTGAGCAGTGCTTACACAGAGTCAAGGCCTTTTCTGCTTCTCACACCACCCCACCAGCGAGGAGGCTGGGGGTGCACAAGAAGTTGGGAGGGGACACGGCTGGGACAGCTGACCCCAACTGACCAAAGGGATATTCCACACCATACGATGTCATGCTCAGCATATAAAGCTGGGGGAAGAAGAAGGAAGGGGGAGACGTTCAGAGTGATGGCGTTTGTCTTCCCAAGTAACCGTTACGCGTGATGGAGCCCTGCTTTCCTGGAGATGGCTGAACACCTGCCTGCCGATGGGAAGGAGTGAATAATTTCTTGTGTTGCTTTGCTTGCATGCATGGCTTTTGCTTTACTTATTAAACTGTCTTTATCTCAACCCGTGAGTTTTCTCACTTTTAGTCTTCTGATTCTTTCCGCCATCCCACTGTGGGGGCAGTGAGCGAGTAGCTGTATGGTGCTTAGTTGCCAGCTGGGGTAAAACCACAACACATGCCTTCCCCTTCCTTAGGAGACATTGGAATTTTTCTCCTGAAATTTTTCTCACCCTGCATTAGCAGCTGTGGGCTTTGGGAATAGAGGTGTGGGTGACAGATGCACACAGCTCCTGTCCCTGGCCTTAGCAATCAACATTGTGAAAAACTGTAAGGTGAAGTGGTCCAGTGTCATCTGAACTGACACTGAAAGAATGAGCAACATTGCTGTGGCCTTGCAAAGCTCTGAGTAGGCTAATTAACCAGGGTGATGGCATGGCTAATTGGACAAGGCTGGGTGTGGTGCTGGTACAGCTGTTTTGCTGGTATGTGCAGGGAAGAAGCCTTCTTGATTGAAGTTAAACTACTTCTAGGTCCTCCCTAACATGCCTGGTTGAGATATCCTTTTGGTGGGACCAGATACCACCTGACCCATAGAAAGGATAAAAGACATCAAAGCTGCCCTTGCTTTGCGTGAGTGTTGGACCAGATGGGTCCTGACTCCCTTCCAGTTACTCTGTGATTCTGTACTCACCAAAGGACTCGGGAGTCTCCCCCAACACAAACAAGCCAGCAAATTGTCCCCAGTGAACTGGAAAATTGTAGAGCAAAGAACAGCACAAACCCCATTGACCTTTGGCTCAATCTAGCATTGCAACTGAGGGAGTTGTACCTTGGACTCCCTGCCAGTTTGCTCTGGAACACGCTTTCCAGGGGCTGCAGGTCCCTGGTATGAGGGGGAATGTACATGGCTCTGCCTGGACCAGATGCTACAGCTGCTGCTACTGTGTCTGAGTAATCGGCAGAGACATTGTGCTTCAGGGAGCAGCTCTTGAACAGAAATCATGGCGGGTCATTTAGTTAAAGCAGAATCAAAATATAAAGCATTCGCCAAAGCAGATGTTTTGCTGCTGGCAGGGCTGTGCTATGCACACCAGCAGTGGGCAGTCAAAGTCTATTCTAGTGTCCACCCAGTGTCCAACCTGCACCGAGGGTGGGAGGCTGGAGAGGTGTCCCCAGCAGCCAGGGGAGGGCAGAAGTTTTGCCTTGTGTTAGAAGCTAGATTTCCCCTTGGTCTTAGCACTGCCCTGGAAACTAGCACCCGAGTGGAGTCTGCAGGCCAGATAGGAGCTGGGAAGAAGATTCAATGTAAGGAAGAAGGTAAAGCAGCTTTGATTTATATTCTGAGACAGATGAGATCATTTCTTCCCTCCATGTCACAGTCCTGGGCTCTTGTATTTTTCATGCTTCATTACAAGTGTTTGTAATTATATGAGTGGCTTCAGAGGCCAATTAAGCCTTCATTTGGAGGCTGCTCTGGATGCTGGAAGCCCTCCATTAGCCTGGGCTTCTGCCAGGGAAAAACACTACGTTCTCTTTAACAACTGTACCAGCTCCTATCTGCTTAATGTTGATTTTCCTATTAAGTTCAGCTAATACTTTTCTAATTGTGTGAGCTGTGCCTGAAGCCAGGCTGTGTGACTTTTGCCGGCTGCTTCCTAGGCTGAATCAGAGATGAGCAAAACCCTCACAAACACTTCACTGTGCGCATGTTCAGTTGTACCTAAACAGTGGCTGTTCTCCCCAAAACTGACTCAGGCTTTTATTTGTGCTCCCTGTGTTGCTTCCCAAGGCAAGCCCCGCACAGTCAGGAGACGTGGATGCTAGAGAGTGTACTCACTGGAGCACTAGGGGCTTGGCGTTGCATGCAGCTTACCCCATGAGGTACCAGAAAGGATGCCATGGAAATCAGAGGCCAGCCCACATCTCTGCTTATGGATGAGCTATGGACCGTGGGTCCTTTGAAGCAGATAATACAGTACCAACTGGCCAGGAGGGAATATTTACAAATTGAAGGATACAAATGGAATATCCACAGGTCTGGGCATTCACAGCGCATGGAAGGGAGGACGCCGACACCTTAGTAGGGTAGGATATCTCACCTACTGTATTCAGGCAGAGTGCTCAGGGATGCCATTTGTCTGCTGCAGATGTGTTACTCTCGAGAGGGTGGTATGACAAACCTACTGGACCAGGCACTTGTCACGGAGGTTGAGGCAGAGGTGTGATGTGGACCACCACTGTCTTAACTGGAAAGGTACCACCTGGCTGCAGGCTGAGCATCTGTGTCCAGGAGCTGGTTCTGGAAGCCTTAAGGAAAGATGAGATTTTTTATTTTGGGAGCAAGTGTAGCGGCAACGTCCAAGCAAAATGTGTGTTGTATCATACTGGCAGAAGAAAGGTTGGCCATTCTCTTGAGAGTCTTGCTGAGAAAATAGAAGCCATTATCAGCAGATGACTGACAGCCATCGCTGGAGGAGACCCATGGTCTACACATTAAAAGTGTGTCCTTCTCAAGCCTTTTGTCTCAGGCTCTCTTTCAAAAATACATATGATAAATGAAATTTAAGCAAATGTGTAGATTCATTGCTGAGTAGGAATGAATCTAAGCACGTATGATTTTATTTAATAATTGAATTGCATATTCTTTAATTAAAAATGGCCAGGCAATTAGATAACGTAAGAAAAAAGTTTATTTCATTTGAATTTGCTTTGAGCAACGGCTATACCTTCAAATTAAAATGTCAATAGGATAGAAATCACTGGTTTTGAATTTTTCATTTTAGAAACATTACTCTATTTTAACTTTAAAACCCTTGCAGCTCTAATACAATTATTACGCACCAGTCAAGTCTTAATGCCTTATTACATCCTAACACTGACAAATGCAAAAGAAATTCACCTTGTCTCTCACCAGCTTGTGTTTGGAGCTGATTTGATTCTGAGTGCAGCAGCCCCTTGCTTCAAGCTCCTCGCAAACGTGGCTCTGGGCATCTCTGCAGCCAGTCTCTTTCACAGGGAGCTTGGGTCAAGCCCGGGCCAGCACTGCGTGACAGCACCCGCTGCTGGTCAGGGCCCCTGTGGGACAGCAGGCCACCAGAACTCACTGATGACCACAGGACCACCTATGTTGGCTGCACATGCTTGGACTGTGTAGATCATCAGGTCTCATCCCACAGACATTTTGGAGCATTTGTTTTCCAAGAGTTTATTCATCTTCTAAGGCAGAATTAAGAAAATGAGAGACTGATTAAAATTTAAGTGTTTAAGATAGGAAATAAGGTCTGGTAGCAAAAATAAAATCATCATTATTGAGCATAAAAAATAAATAAAAAAAAATGGCTACTTGACATGCTCAAAAGCTCATTCATCTTGGAATTTCTGGCAACAAAGTGTGTTTCCTGCTTAAGGTGTTTGAAACACAGAGAGGAAAGTTCAGAGAGCTTGAAATTCACTGCAGCAGAGCGCTAGACATCCAAACAAGTCATTATTGTAGATGGTTTCCTGGTAGCATGAAGAAGCAAGAGGAAGCTAGGGCTATTTCAGAGCAAAGTTGAAAATACTAATTGACTTTTACTCACTGGGAAAGAAGATGTAGCATGACAAATGGCTTTGCGGTTTGAATCATTAGAGACTGAGGAAAGAGTTGCTGGCTAATGGGACTCTACTGGGCAGAAATGGCTGTGTTAGGATTGCTGTGAGCAATTTGCAAGATGTGCTCATAAAGCACAGAAGTAGTCAGCAGGACCCTAGCTGATGCACAGAAAGCAAGGCAGTAAAGGGATGAGACTGGAAAGGATCAGAGAGGAACTGGGCAGCACCTGATGGTTACCTTTCTCTCTGGGATGAGCAGTGCTGTGCAGCTTTTCCTAGAGAGGTCAAAGATGGCTCTGACCATCTGAGGAGCAGGCTCAGAGGGCAGACATAGTGTCAGAGCTCTGAGACCACTAATAGCCCTTAGTTGCCCCGACCAGCCTCACCTGGGCCCCTGCCCACACCCTCTGCTCATGGACCAGGAGCTCTATTTAAACTCAGGCCTTGGGCTGCAGTCCTTTCCTGAGCTATGTTGTAGGTAGGTCTATACCCAACCCCATCTCCTGCTGCTCCTGATGGGGTTCCCTAAATGTCCCCTGCCCTGATCCAGCCTAAAGCTGTGGATGGACCGTTAGTTGGTCTCTGTACGGCCTGCCCTGTTTAGGTGCTGTGGGATGGTGCCCCTCAGTGAGGGCACAGCCTATGCTGGGGTCATCCTCAGCTCCTGGCTTGTCCCCCTTTATGGAGCATCTCCACTCCTGTTGCTTCCTAACACAGCATGTTTTGCAGTGGGTCCTCCTGAGAAGGTGACTAGAAGTCTAATGAGCTGCACAGGGGTCACTAGACAAGCCCTAGAAGGAAGGAGCTGCTCTTCTGTCTTGTGGCCTGTCTTCTGGAGGAGAGATGCCTTCTAGCTACAGCAGTCGAACACGTTTATTTGTTGAAATAATAAGGTATGAGTCCAATGCTCTTTATTTCACATCATACACATCAGGGTTTGTTCTAGCTGCTGGAAGAAGTGAGCTCAGAAATAATCCAAGGGTCAGTTTTCTAACATTAGACTGGAATTGTCTTTATTTACTTTTACAAACTTGGCAAAGGCTCAAGGCACTCTAATGTTATGTATTCTTCAGTAAACACAATTAACTGGAAACTCAGAAACACTGATATCATCTTTTCCCTTGGGACTGGTCACTGCGAGCTGCTTTCTCCAGCCAGAAAATCAACTTCCTTTTCCTCAGGGTTGCAGAGTAGGTGGAAATCCATTTGGCTCAAAAAAAAAAAAAAAAGTTAATAGGTTTGATGATGCAGCCTAGCTTGGCTTTCTGCAGTGGTCCAAGGGTAGCGAAGCTTGGTAAGAGTGGGAAGGTCTGGATTGTGAAGGGCAGCTGCACTTCCCACGTTGGAGACAGGTTGTACAGAACTGGTGGGTCCCTGCTATTCAACAGCAGTTCTGTGTTTGTCTCTGAGGCAGCCAGGTGGGCTCGTTAGGAGCAGGACATGCTGTGCACCCAACATTTAACCAAGAACCTAACATGTGGGTATTAAAGCTGAACTTTAGACTCCTGTTTTATCACCTCCTCAATAAGCCCTTGCTAAGGGAATGCAGAAAGGCCATCTAGAGCCTCACCAAGGTCCAAGACAGAGGCAAATGAACTACATTTGTAGTAGGAGCTTTTCTAAGTGGTGTTATAAGCCCTTCTCCAGGTGATCCAGTCAGGTATTTCATGATCTTACAGCTGGAAAAAAATCTTGTCTGCTGTCTAATCTTATCCTTACTTGCTGTAATTAAGACAAACATTTCTTGTCCTTAACCAGCATAGACACACTGAACAGTTTATCATCTTCCTCTCTGTAACTGCAGCCTTTTATGGATGTGACATTTAGGTACTTCATGTATCGTTACCCTGCATCCCTTTGGTCTGCTCGCTTCTAGATTGGACAAACTCTCATTCTTCCCTCTTGCCCTATCTGTGATCTGGACTCTCTCCAGTTGGTCTACAGCCTTCTTGAAGAGCAATACCCATCTTCCAACCTCTTACTGAACGTCTTGAATAAGGCAGAGTGTATTGATTGTCCCACTAAACATGCGTAAAGGATTTGTAACAGAAATATTAAGGTTGAAGTGAAGTCTGAATTGAAATATGTGTGTAAACAACGGGGGAAAAACAACAGAATAAGGATTAAAAGGATGACCTGTGCTGATAATGTAGAGCATTGCTCCCAGAACCGGGTTCCTAGGATGCCATTCCTGGTTGTAAAACTGAAGAATGTGTTTATGGCGCGACCAAAAGGCCTGTGCTCTGGTAAGGTCACAGCACAGGCAAGTCATCAGCAGAAGACCCCACATCCTGCCCAGAAAATGTCATTGAGGTTGCAGCAATTCACATACCATTGCTTTTCCTGACAGGCCACCAGGAAAACGAACGGGTCTAGACTAGGAGAAGCAGATAATTCTCAAATCTGAAAAGTTTAGCCCATGCTGTTGGTAGCAAGAAGGGCACTGTGTACAGCTTCAAGCTGGCATACCTGGCTTTCTGCACCTCCTATGTCTTGCCCTGCCCTCAGCAACCTTTCCCTTCCATTCCTCCAGCAACACCAGGCTGCCCCAGCCTTTGCTGTTCTCCTGTCGGTACTTCCAGGTCTTTTGTTCTTTGGTCTCTGTTGCTCCTCCCCTGCAGTCTGTCATCTTTCTTGTGGGTCTTGCAAACCTTTCATTCTGCTGCTGCATCCCAGCTGCCTCTGTTTTTCTCCCCGACTGTCACAATTCACAGCTCCCTGCTGTCCTGTGCTTTTGGCTGCATAGTCCTAGTCCTGCTTCTCAGTGCATAGTGGTCCCAGGCTGGTGGCCTTTTACCTCCTGGGAAAAACCTTATCTGCTTAGCCATGTAGTTAATTGAAAGCTTCTGTATCTCATCCATTCATCCTGCGCTGACCTTCAGCAGACTGTCTGCGTGGATAGCACACTCTGCTCTCCCGGCCTTCATTCCCTCTGCAGGATTGCTCACGTCGTAATTCTCTATGCTTTTCCTCATTATCGTATGTATTTACACTGCTTCTGAGCCCTGTACATGCTAGATTCAGCACTGCTCTTCCATGGCTGAACATTTGGAGATTCTGGACTGATTAGGAAGGGGGAGGGTGTCTCCACCCAAGCCCCTTGGAGGTCTGATCTGATGTATTTGCAGCTAAACAAAGTATTTGCTTCACTGAATTGAAAACTCTGGGTAATTGGGCCACTTAGTTCACCAGTGGAGGTTGGTTGAGATAGTCATGTTTCTGTACCAGTACTGAAACAGGTTTCCTGACAATACATTAGCAGCTGCAGAACACGGAATAGGGCTGGATAAAAACTGGATGGAGTCTTGGCTGGGAATAACTTCTGTGTCCCTATATAATAACACCTGAGTGTGTACTGTGGGTCAGCTTGGGGTTCAGGGCCTGTTACTGTTTTGTTGTGGTATCAAGCAGATACTGTTAGACTAAAGGATTTGCTGTAAAGCTCTGTTGATCTCAGGCTGGGGATAGCGTATCTTCCCCCCGCTCCCTCATGTACAACTCCAGACAGTATATGAAAGGGAAATTGAAGAGAAAAAAAAATAATCCTTCCACTCTTAGAGCTGTCCCTATTCCCCTTCCAGCCTCTGCTGCACATTACCTTGTGTGACTCACACAGAACAAAGATAAGCAGGATTTTAGAGCTCATTTCTTTAAAATTTGAGCCCATTTTGGTCTCTGCTGCTGACAGAATCCAACCTGCCTCCCCTACTGGACTGATGGGTTTTGGACCAAGTGCTCATATATTAGAGAATTTAAAAAGCAGTAAAACAGCAGGGCGGGATTCAGCCTCAGTTATCCAGGAGCCATAAGTAAAGGCAATCCACAGCTGGATGCAGGAAAATGAAGAAAAACAGAAGCAAAAACCTCTCCTGTCAACACCAGATTTTATGCAGTGGAGTAACTCTGTTAAGCTCAGCACTATCATGTTGATGTACCTTGGCTATGAAAGTACATGATGTGGGTGTCATCTGTCAACAGTGCCTGTTCCCTCCTAGTATGAGCATCATGGTGTGAAGTCCTTTTGACAAACCAGCCCTGGGGATGTGGCACCAGGCCAAAGATGCTAAACTGGAATATGCTGGCCCTAGGGCAGCAAGTTCTTGAGCAGGAGCAGTCTGAGCTTTCATGAGAAGTACCTTGAGCCATGCTTTCAAGGGTTATGGGACTGCTTGAGCCGGTGATGCTCTTGGTTCCACTCCTTTCTCTATGACTTTTTTTACTTCGTGTGTTTGGGATGCAGCTGGCCTCTGTGCCTCCTGGCTTACTTCCTTCACATCTCATTGATCAGAGGCTGCTTCAAGAGTTGCTCATTAACCCTTGAAGTGAAAAATCCTGTTGGAACACAATTTTTGGTCGATACAGAAAGTGTCACAGTTCTCACTGGGAAGCTGCAACAGAACAGCTCTGCAGACCAATGGAAGCATGCCCAGGATGGTGCCTTTAGATTACTGCAGCACAGAGTCCCTCAGCATAACAAGGGTATGAGCACCAGTGATTAGCAGAGAAACCAGGCTTGAGGGCTTGTTTTGATTTCTGCTTCAGCCTTCCAATCTAACACAATTAATGCGCATTAGGGAGCAGGGCAAGGAGACATTTTATTCTCATATCTTGCGAAGTCAATCAGTTGCATAATATGAATCACAGAGGCAGCAGGAACCGTGATCAAGTGCAGAGAAGGGACACATCAAACACTGTATTGTGGCTATGGGGAGGGGTGAGCCAGGCTTCTCTCTACCCAACTTATCTTTCCCAAACTGCCTTTAAGCCTGTTTTGTATCAGCTGCCTGTCACTCTAAATACAGCTCAGACTGCAAGGTAGCTTCCCTGGAGCCCCTGTCTATTAGGATAGGAGAGGTAAGCACCCCCAAAAGGCTCCAGAATGATTCGGAGTTTAAATTAGCCACTTCCTTTGCATTAGCCTCACAGCAGGGCAGGGATTGCTCAGGGTCTGTGCAGCGCTGTGTGCTGAGCAGAGCATGGTTAGGGCCAGCATGTGTGCGAGACAGGTGAGAGACAGCACCAGGGCAGGGTGTCACCCTGGCCCTTTGATCCAAAGGGCTGAACTGTAAGGGGGAAATGGCCTTTTTTTCTTTTTTTAAGATAAGGCTTAAACTCGGAGCTCCTGCAGCTTGCAAGAGGTGTCTAGGCAGCTGGTCTGGTGTGGTGCAAGCAGATTTCTTTCTATGTCCCACCCCCGCCCCCATCCTTCTGAAGCTGGGCCACTGTGCAACCAGGAGTACCTGTCACACCATCCTCACACCTGGTCTGAGCACCAGGGATCCAGGTATCATGGTAGCCTGAGTTCTTGGCTGTTTCCCCTCCTGAGGCTTCTGCTTTTCTTTCATCATCACGTGCTTAAAAATTTTACAAATCCATAGTGCGTATTCAAAGCTTGAGCTGCAGATGTACTAGCCCACATCAGAGGGCACAGACCCTCCACACAGGGCAGAAATTGCAACACCCTAACTGCGGGTGAGCCTGAAAAAGCCATACGTTTTTGGCAGCGTCTGTCTTTGACAAGGAAGAAATGCCTCATTGAAGTTTGATGCTGACTTAGAAAATGGCAGATGGCCAGCCTGTTCTCTCCCAGCACAAAGTTTGAGGTGATGCCTTACCAGCTGGTCTGTGCACACCTGCGGGCAGCTAAGCTCCACATATTTTGGTTGAAGGAAGCAGGGTTACAAGGTGGATAGCAGTGAGGTATGTTGAAGGGAGAGTGGGCAAAAAGAAAACACTCCAATATGAAGCCTTCCAGGCATCCGCCACTGTCTTAAGCAATTTCCTTCTTTGCCTAACAAACAGCAAGAGCATTTGCTGTTGAAAGCATGTCTGAAAGCTGTGGGAGCATATAATGACTGCAAGGGGCTTCTGGGCTTTCTTGCTCCACTTTGTAAATTCATCTCTCATCCTTGTTATATTAGCACTATTTTTAGCTGCTCTTACTCAGAACATAAGTGATTCTCCATTATGAATCTCAAGCACAAGATAACAATAAAGACAGTTAGGGATGTTGCCGAGCAGAAGGGTCATGCTGGAGGCCTGTGCCTGGCACAGCTCCCCTAGAGATCCTACCACACTGTCCCAAAGCACCGGGGCACTTGTTTCAGCTCTCAGTGACCTCCCTTGCAGGGCAGCGAGGCCACTCAATGCATGCACGTGCTCCCTCCAGACAGCCGAGTCTCCCTGGAGACCCTTGGCTGCTGGACTGTGTTCCCAAGGATTGTCTTGTCCAGATGCCATGGGACGTGTTTCCTCCTTCCCATGGCTCATCTCTGGGGCTTCTCCTCACATAGCTTCCTGCCCCCCCCCGGGGGGGGCACTGGCAGTGACAGTCACTGACCACTTCTTCCCCTCCTGCTCTCCTCCTTTCCAGCTCTCATGACCCCAGCCTTTCCCATTTCTGGCCAGCATGGCTCCATCCTATTCCTCAGCCTGGCCTTCCTTCCACAGGCACTCCAAGATGCTGGTGTTCACGGGGCAAAGGAGGAATACAGCTGGGGTCTGCTGGTGGCAAAGAGGTAGAACATGTCTCATGGAGTGGAGGTGAATGCAGAGTGGTGTGAGGCTATCTCGGTGACAGAAGGAGAGGACAAAAAATGCCCAGGGAGGATTGCTGGCTGATGGGATATTGGGCATGGTTTTATGGGCATCTAGTGCTCTCTGTAACAAACCAGGCTCTGTGCCTGGCAATCCTTTCTGGGTGGGACAGCCCATGAAATTAGGCTGAGTGGCAATCTCATGTGAGGGTTTTATGGGTGAAGTTTAGCTGGACTGCCTGGGACTACAGCATTATTTCACAAAACAGGGAAACACAATTTGTCAGTATTGCCCTCACTAGAGGCTTGCAATTTCCTACAATGCACAAATAAGATAAACACTCTGTACTTATGGACTATAAAGCACTTTGTACATGATGGCAGTCAATTTATACCATGATAATGCTGAACAGTACAACTCCTTTCAGAGCCATGTTTGTCTTTAGAGCTTGCTTGTCTCTCCAGTGATCAGAAACAGTACTCTGGGTCTGAACATACTTGATCTGAGAAAGTCCAGGTCCATAATGTACCTTTGTGGCTCCATCTCTGAGATTATCCAAGGCAGCATCTCCTTTGATTTTTGGATTATGTCCTTGGGCCACAAGTCCTCTGTGGATGATAGTTTAAGGATTGCTGCAATAGGTCTTGGTCAGATTCCTGTGTGATCCAAGTGATCCTGTGTTAGATGAGCCAGTTACAGATACTGGAGGCTTGATTCAAAACACATGTAGAAACCCATATATTTTCCTTCTGTGTTGAAACTTATTTCTAGCTGAAACACCAAAGCACAAATGTGCCTTGGGATAGCAGCTTGCAGGAGTCTCACCTGCTGAGCCAGTAATTGCAGTCTTTAGCATCCAGCCTGCATCCAGAGTACCAGAAAGACAGGCAAACACGGTTTCAGAAGAGACGGTAAGATCTCAGCCACGTGCATCCTGCTGAGAAGTTCAGAAGGATGAAATGTAACAACATGGAGCATTTGTTTCTTTTTTGGAAAAAGCAGAAATTCTAAATGATGAAGCATTAAATGTTGTCACTGATGCTGTTAGCATCAGCTGCAGGGCACAGCCATGTACCATGTGCCATAGATTTTGCTCACAGCTCTTTCTCTGCTTTTTTTTTTTCCTCTGTGGTACAGTGAAGCTCAGGTCTGCTTGGATTTTCAGCACTGCTGCAACATAAATTTTAAATAGCAAGAGGTCTTGGCAAAACAGAGCTCACCAAGCAGTGACTGTTTTCCAGTAGTCTTCGCATGTCTATTATATACTGTATGCATTCCTATGCAGTCAGCCTCTGCAGCAAGTGACTTTTTCCCAGTGTAGCAATTCCACATTTTTGCTACGTTGGATGTTTGCCACTTGCAGTTTCATTCTGTCCAGTTCACCTCCAAGACCAAGGAAATTCAGGCTAGGATCAAGTGTTTTCAGTGCAGTTTCATTTTGCTGCTTCCTTTTTGTGATTTCTAAACTAGCTGCACACCAGGGCTGACTGATCCATTGAATACCTGGCACCTTTTAGATTGTGGTGCAAGGTGTGTGTGGTGCAAGGCCGCAACCCTTCAGGCTGAGGCCACATCAAGAGCATTTACTTCTACCCCAAGTCAACTCAGCCACCGCATGCAGCAGGCTGGCATCACGCAGTGCTTCTGAATGGATGCTGTTTCTCTGCTGCAGGTGCTTGTCCTTGCTTTTGTGTTTCTTTAGCCTGCAGTCATGATGCTCTGCAAACCCATCCACAGACTTGTCAGACATCACCTTTTAAATAACTGGCATACCCTTGAGACAGACATTGACAGATGTTTGCTGCTTCCAAGCTGCCTTTTGTAAGCGGGCTTAGAGAATTAAACAACTAAACTGTGACCAGAGCAGTAAGCAACTGCTTTGGATGCTGAGCCATGACCCCACTGACAAAATGTCCCCTGGGCTTTGCACTTCTAAATAAAACTCTAGCTTTTGTTCCCTGGCATGGGCCCTTGTGGCATGGCAGCTCTAATCCTGCTCAGCTGCCACTGGAAAGATAAGAGGGAAGGAAGGAAGGAATAAAGGTCCATCTGAGGTTAAGACAGTAGATCTCACTAGATCTGCAGCGACGAAAGATTTAGCCTTGCAGCCTGTAACTTCACATCCTTTAGTAATTGTCTAGGCAGAAGATAGCTCAATCACATTAAAAAGTTGGGCTTTTTAAAGCTGTAGAAAGGAAGTCACTGCACAGCTGGGTTGCTAAGGTGCAGAAGGCATGAGGAGTGGTTTAGTTGTACACTGTACATAGACGTCTTCATTTCTGACGCATCAACCCTCTTCCTGCCTCCCTTTGTGCCTCCTCCTCCCCTGTACGTTAAGGCACATTCGGGTAAAGCAATCGGCCCACGAGTGAGAGGTCCCCAGGCGAGATGTACACAAACCACTGACTGTACGCTAATGCGGTGATGGGTCCACAGAGGTCAATCTGAGCTGTCCCACCATCGCCCATCACAGCTCATGTCTCAACAGGGGATTTCCCAGTAAGCTTCAAATAGTAAGTGCAAACAGCTTGCGAAGAAGAACATGAAGGAATGCAGCATTGTGTGTTTAAATCAAGAGCAGCTAAATTAATGTTACGCTATATCAGGTCAAAATATGGAGTGAAAATACTGAGACCTGGTTGCTGTCAAGGGTGAAATTGTTCACTGTGAGCAGCCTGTGGTGCATGTCTCACTAGAGCCGCCTTTGCTCAGCAGGAGCAGCACCCAGCTCTCGGGTGCTGTGCTTCAGCCAGGGTGTGTGGGCTGAAGAGGGGCTGGCAGCACACAGGCAGGACAAACCAGCTGCTTCACACCCCCAGGCACGTTTCAGGGACAGAAGAAGCAATGGCAGCCCTGGGGTCTGGCACTGTGAGACTTCCAGAGGAGCTGCAGGCCGAGCTGGGACACAGTGCAAGCGTCTGCTCGGTGTCCCTTGCAAAGGACCAGCAAGTGTGTCCCTAACTGTGGGCTGTGCAGCCCTGGGCATGATCTACACAGTTTTATATCAACCAAGTGCAGCTAGCTTGCACTAAGATTCTTGGAGGAATAGGCTAAAGAGCTCTCAGGACAAAGAGTGGTCCTTTCGCATACATTTTGGAATAAAAGAAGACTGGAAGAAAGCCATGCTCTAAGAGGGGGTGAACTATATAGTCACAGAGCTATTAACCTTTTGATCAGTGCAGGAGCACTATTAGTATGGACAATAGCAGGCTCATTCAAAAAGGTGGTGATATAATTGATACTAGCTGACGTGATTTAATGGAAAAATAGACCTTTTCTAATGAGCTTAATAGTGCTTTTATGAGGGAGTTGTGGTGGTGAAATAGATTTATAAATGAATATGACTTGCTATCAATATTTGGCTTAAAATGTTGTAAAATCCATATTAAATGGACTAAAAGTGGCTAAATGAGACATTTCAGAGTGTTTTTAATGTTGGGAAAGCATCAGTGAGCAGGCATATGTTGGCTTGGTTTGTGGTCCAGTGTTATTCAAAACTTTCTTAGTGATTAAGAGGAAATGTTTAAGGGGCTGTTAATTAAGATGGATGATGAGACAGAGATTTAGGAAATTGGAAGGCAAATTACAGCTTTCTGTTGTCTGATGCCCACAAACAAGAACAATAGCCAGATAAAAAAACCCCACTTATTTCATTAGCAAACCCAAACGAGGAGGGGAAAAAAAGTCCATTTGGGTTGAACAAAATTCTTCCTTTGACACAAGATGAAATATTTTCTTCTGGGTAGTAACAGGAGAAGTAGGCAGCCCAAAAACTGAGGGTTGAAGCAAAGAAAAACCCAACCAAACCCCTCAAAACTATTAAGAACTTCCAAGCACTTAGAAATGACAAAAATCCACTGATGTTGTAGGTGCACATATAAGTAGAAAACACCTGAGAGCGTGGGAAAATTGTATGAGTTGGACATTTGGTTGTATGGATTGTATGAAGTTGGGGCTGAGGAACGTGCTGAATGAATGTGCTAACGTTTATAGAGCATCACTTCAGAGAGGAGCAGGCTCAGCAAGAAACTACGACAACAAACCAAAGCTGCTTTGCCTTTAAAAGTTCATCTTTGCCTCGTCTAAGAGAAGCACAAAGGTGACTGGGTCAGCCTGGAGGTACATCCACTTGAGAAGGTTTCTGTGTGAGCAGCGAATTAACGAATTAACTGTGTGGCAGAATGGTGAGTCACCCCTCTCGTCAGGGCTAATTTGGGAAGAGATGCTCTCTCCCCAAAGGCTGCCTCTGGGGGCTGGTTGCAAGGGCCATGGCTGTGGTCACACGTGAAGTCAGGCGCTGCGTTGCAGAGACATGGGAAAGAATGATATCTTCAGACTATGCTGTGGGACAGCGTTTCTGGGAATCTCAGTGCTGGCTGGGGGACCCTATGGGGACAAGTGTGGGCTCTCCATGTGTATTTTAGAGAGGTCAGGCCATAGTCAGTGCCCTGGGACAGGAAACGTGGCTGCATGCAGTGTCAGGCACAGGCATGCGCTGAGCTGATTCATCCAAACTCAGACCCAAATGGTCCTTCCAGGGCATTCTGCTCCCAGCTCATTAGCTGTAATTCAATCAAAGCACACATGTATGTGGAGAAGATGCAGCCCTCATTACTGGAAGGAAATCTTACCCACTAACAGGTGTACTGGAAAAGAACTCAATGGTGGAAGGTTGCACTGGAAGGGATTTTGTGCAAAGAGTGCTTGGGGCTGGTGTGTGGGAGAAGCAAATCAGGGAGTTCAGCACAGCTCCAGGCACCCTCCCCACAGCAGGGGTCGACACCGGGGCCGCTCACGTGGGCAGAAGTGTCACCAGGGCAGCTGCTCACGCAGGGCTTCTGCAGCCTGGGGCCTTGGGGACCAGTGCTACCCTAGTTAGTGCTGCTCAGGGGTGTGGGAGCTGCTCCAGTTCCTCACCAATGCTGTCTGCAGAGCAGATCGGGGGCCTGACGTATTGGGATGGGGATGCCCATGAGAAAGATGGGCAATGCTCTCCCCAGTGTCCCCCTGTGCACCCAGGCGATTTGCTAGCCCAATCCCAAGGTGCCTGGCTGGCTTTGTGAGACATGAAGAGGAGGAAGAGTGGGCCACTGTTAGTCTCTGCAAGGCGGACTGGGGAAGGCAGCATGACAGGAGGGGCTCTGGCCGAGCAGCACACCCTCACAGGTCCCATGTCATGCCCTTCTCCATTTCCAGTGACGCAAAGCAGCCGTCTTCCTTGTGCGCTTGTGCATCCCACAGCACACTGCTCTTGAGATGGGAAGGGACTGAGGCAGGAGAGTCGCATGCTGTCAGGAAGGCAACAACCTGTAGTAGCTTGGCTCTGGGCAATGACCACTGAAGCAGCATTCCCCATGCTCCCTTCCTCCTCCCACAGGCTGCCGCTTGGCTGCAGCTGAACCGAGGGACACATCCCACACGCACTTGTGTACGTGGGTGAGCACACGTGTGTGAGGTTTTTCCCTAGCAGTGATGACGGGAGGGAAAGCTCCGTTTCATAGCCTTGTCTCTAGCTGCCTGGGGAGGCAGGGCGGGAGATGCAGCAGGGACGAGTGGGTGGGGGACGAGGGATGCCACAGTGGGAACCGCAGACGTTTACTATTGTGCTGTCTCCTGTGAGCCCCTGGGTGCCTCCAAAGCACCGCACGGCCAAGAGGAGATGTATTGGCCAGGGAGCCCCCACCCCCAGCCTTGTGCCCTCCAGCCCGTTCTCACTGCTGATTTCTCCATGCCACAAGTGAAGCAAGCCAGAGGTGATGTGACAGGCGTAAAAAGTGGTGTGAGCTGCTGCTTCTTTCTGGCAGGGAGGAGGAGATTTTGGTGTTGAGAACAGCACAGTCTGTGCCCTGGGAGAAGAGGCCTGACTATGAAGGGTAAGAGATGGAAGGGGGTACTTTTGATTGGGGACCAGCTGGAGCAGCTAAGAGAGTATTAAACTGCAACAGCTGAGAAACACAGCTTAGAGGAGAAACAGTATGCAAACCCAAACTCCTCACATGGGGGCCAGACTGAACCAGTCTGTGTTAATGAACTGGAAAAAGGGAAATTTCAGCTGCAGCAGTTCTAGGAGTCTGCACACCCAGTCCAGGGAGGATGGTCTTAATTGCAAGCCCTTTGGACTGGCTGTTGTGATGGCAGTGTTAGAAATTTCTTATTACAGCCTGCTCACACAGAAGTTGGGGAATGCAAAAGATAATGTGTTGTTGACAACACCAGCATTTGAGTGTCATTAGAGCCACACAGCAAACGTGCTTACAATCCACAGAGAAGTGTGACATTCCTAAATCTGGTTACACGCCAATTTGCAGAGAAACTGCAGAATTTCTGTGTTCTGCAGAGAGGTTCCCTGCCTTAGCAAGCAGCCTTTTGGAGCTTCCTGAGCCACGAGGTCAGGCTCTGGCTGCCAGGATTACGGCAATGGTTAGAGCTTGCAGACACCTTGACCATGTCGGCCAGCTGAGCTCTTGAATTTCTTGAATGAATGTGCTGCAGTTGCACATGAACAGCAGTAACATTGCACAAGTTTGAAATTAAAATTAAATTAATTATTTGGCAATTAATTTTTTTTTTTCCCGTTGGCCGTATTCTGCCCTTTGGCTTCTTCCCTCCCCAAACAGAAGACATCAGAGAGCTTTGGCACCAACTCTGCCAGTGCTCAGTCGCTTCCTACAGATCCACCCAAGCGCTGTCAACTCACCAACACTAAAAACACAAGGGGATTCACTCAGTTAAAGTTTTACACTGCCCTGTGCTGGAGCTGATTTTTAGTCCAAACAGTGCAGGACTTGCAGGCCTGTTGCCTCAGGTTTGGCAACAGGATAGTCGCATTTGTACAAAAGCATTTTAAAGTTAATTAGAGCATTGCCTTTCAGCACAGTTAATGATATGAGAGGATGCAGTATGCCAAGGCTGGTAAACTAGTCTGGGATTTGGATTTTCTGTGCTGCTGGCTGTAGGCTCTTAAGACACAGGAGGGAAAAGCTCACCCTGCAACTCCTGCAGGTCGTGGGCAAAGTATTTAAAGGTTTCTGGGGAGAGGGAGCGCAGCAGTGGGTAGCATGGGCAGACAGCCTGCTGCTGAACTGAAGCTTCTTTATTTCACAGCAGGAGAAAGACTTGAAGTGTAGCAGACCATATGCATGTCTGTCTGCCCAAAGCTTTCCCCTCTTTTATAACGATGGTACAGGCTGTGCTGAGCTGCAACTCAATAAATATCAGCCAATTCTCTCTCTCCAGAGGGGCAATTGCCTTCTGCCCCCTCCAAGGGCTGAGGACAAGTGGTGTAGCTGGAGTCATTCAGCTCTCCTTTGGGACTACAGCAGAGCCAGGCAGTGCAGTCACCACCAAACAGCCCCTCAGCCAGGTGTTTCATGGGTTCATCCTTTAGCACAGAGTAGCCTCAACGCTGCCACAAAGTCCTCCGGGCAGGCACAGTTATGTCTATTGTTTTAATTAATCATCTTCCCTTGGGGACTCGGGGACTAGGGGCAAATGCAAATGGAGAAGTAAGGTATTGCAGTGATACCCATATACCTAAGGCAGTCGCGTTGTCAACCTCCTGTCTTTCTTTTTCCTACACATGTACATGAGCTGTCCCCAAATATGTGTGTGCCGGGACACACACATTTTATATTCCAATAGTGATAGGTCCCTCAGAGCTTTTTTTCAGCCTCGTCAAAGGCATATATCCACATGCCTCTAGAATAAAACAGGACCATCTCATCTGTCTGGGTAGTTCCCTGGTGAATTTACATTCTTCTTTCCTTAGAGCTCTGGTTTCTGCATTTGTTGGGATTACGGGAACCTTTTGTGTTTAAAATTCGTGTCCCTTGTTTTCCCCAGGTTGCTTTAAATAGAAGGGGAAAATGAACAGAGGAACCAGCAAAGCTCATCTCACTTCTCAGAATTGATTCTCTGACCCTTTTTACTGTCTGTGCCCCTCTGAAAATCTCCTCCAGCTTTTACCTGCACCGTTCCACCTTTTGCAATAGAGGAAAGCCCCTGAAGCTTTTTCCACCCTTTTAAAAGAATCCACCTCTGCAGCCAGACACCAAGCTTCATTTCTGGTAAGGTTTTCAATCCCACTCACTCCTTTGTCTTGGCTTATACGTCACCCTCTTCCTCTTGGGTGGGCAAAAAGGGGACGGGTGCTGCTGCTGTGCTGACTCCTGACTGGGTCACCAAGTGCTGCTGGGCTGTCTGGGCTAGGCTATAAAAGAGAGCCAAGGCAGCGCAGCTGGCTCAGAGACGAGACTGAATTCTGCAGACGGCGAAGGACCCGCACGCAGCCCCTGCTGCCTCCTGCGTTGTTGTTTTTCCTGGAATACAGAACGAACCTCAGGAGCAAGATGTGCAAGGGACTTGCTGCACTGCCAGCCACTTGCTTAAAAAGGTACTGTTTATTTCTGAGCATCTCTCAATGGTCTTGTTAGTCTGGAGATAACGCTGATGTATTGTGCTTCGTGTCTGAAGCAGAAGTGGCAGATTCGGCTCTGATTCTTTTGTAAGATAAGATACAAATGATTGCTTACAGGCTTTTTTTTCTGTTAGTCAGAAGCAGAATTGCATAAAGGTTTTGTACGGAGCTGTGGGAGCTCTAAACCCATCCTTCCCATCAGCAAAACAAGCAGCTTTTAGCATTACTATATTTTGATACTCTTGTCATCTGCTTCTGCCGCAAGCTTTGCACCCCTTTTCTCCTTTGAATCCTCTTTCCCTGCTGAATTTTTTTTTTCTTGATTTTTTTGAGGGGGGATAGGCAGACGGCATAACAAAATAATTGAGCGTCATTCCCCAAAATGCATCCCAAATGCAGAAACCCAGCCTGGCAGGACCAGAGACCCAGCTGCCAGCGGGCAGGGCGGGGATGTGAGCCAGCCCAGGGCACCACAGATCTGGATGCGGCACCAGCCGGTGCGGGGTCAGCCTGTAACCCCTGGGTGTGTACTGATGGTGAGGGATCAGGTCAGGCTGTGCCCCCGGTGCACAGCGCTATGGGGCCGGTGTGGGGCTGGCTGTACTTCCCTTGTGCGGTGCCGATGAGGATGGGCTGAGCTGTACCCCTGCCATGGGTGCAGGATCTGGCTGCATCCCGGTGTGTGGTACCGGCCAGGCATCCCAGTGCTGGCAGAGCAGAGCCTGTGCACCCCCAAGCATGCCCTCGGTGGCATGGTCTGTCCCACAGCCCAGCGTGAGGGGGTCTCTGTGCCTGTAAAGTGGCCATGAGCCCTCCTGGAGGGGTGTTACTCCCTTTCAGGTGCTATGGGGCCTGGAGACCCCCAGCAGGGTGGCCCAGGTCCCCAGAATGGCACCGGCCACACAAAACTCCCTGCTCATCCAGCTCATGCAAACTTGCATGGGTCTCTGGTGGCGCAGCGCTACCTTTCTGGCAGCTCATGCCCGCAGGAGTGCTCCTGAGGCTGCTTCCCAGTGGCTGTGCAATGGGAGAGAGTTGGGAAAGTGCAAACTGAGACTTAGCCTGCTCCCATCTGGGAGAAAAAGCTCCCTGCTTATGGTGGATTTGAAAACAAGTGCTGAAAATGTGAGGAAAAAGTATTGATGCCCTCCCTGCCCCCCCCCCCCCCCCCCTCAGTTTTCAGAAACATTTGGCAGGGGAAAAAAAAAAAAGGAACAGTTGAAAAAGTGCAAAGAAAAAAAAAGTTCACATCTTTTAACCACCTCTGTCCAGGATTCCCAAGAAAATCCCTCTCTCCCAGAAAGCTGCGGGACTCACTGCAAGCAGCAATGTCTTGTTTCCTCCTGCTGCCGCCTTCCTGCAGACCTGAGCGGTCTCCTTCTTCTGGGGACAGGTAGCATGGCAGCGCGAGGCAGCCCGAGTCTGGCAGCGCAGAGTACCTGATGTCTGCCTGGGCAGGGCCAGGATGTTGGCCCTGGTCACGCATACCCTGTTCTGAAGAAGCTATGAGTTTCCTTTGCTCTCACCCTAGTGCTGGAGTTGTTAAGGAAACATTTATGAGCACAAGCAAGCAGTGAGATAAGATATGGCCGGGACCACTGGCAGGGTGCTATAGCTGGAACAAAGAGCAGTGCTGGGAGGCTGAGCAGCTACCTGACCTTGGAGCACAACCTCTTACTCTTTTCCAGGCTCTGATCTGAGGAGCAGGAGAAGAATTTCCTGCTTATGCTATCATTGCACCGTGCAGCAGGCCAGGGCTTGCACCCCTGAGCAAGCAAGACTGATTTACCCGCGCCCCCCGCCTCATTCTTAAACTGGAAGGAAGTCCAGAGAGATGCTGAGGTCAATACCAGCTGCATATCTAGATGCTGCTGTCAGGCAATGGTTGTCCTGAGCAAGCTGGAAAGCAGAACAAAATTGAGCATGCATCCTCATAGGAGCTTGCCAGGGAGCAAGGGAGTAGCTTGCAGTCAGCGTAGGCTGGTTGTATGAAGTTCCTGGCTTCCCCTGATCTCGCCCCACGGTCCTGCTCTTAGCCCTTCGCTTCCTCCCTTCCCTCCGTGTCACGGGCAGCTGCTTGGTGGGGTGGCCTGGCACAGCCCTGCTGTTCCTGTAGCTGGGTGATGAGGTGGGGAGATGGCAAGGGCTGCAGGAAGGGATTAGTAAGTGTGTAAGAACTGGACACTGGTGGCTGGGCAAATCAGTTTAGGGAGAAGTGACACATTTACAGCACGGTGATGCCTTTCTATCACAATATTTTAACTGTAAACAAACAGTAGGAAAACAGTAGCTTCTCCACCTTTGCCAGCCCTGCCTCCAGGCTGATGAACTTCTCAGCAAGAAAATGGTGCTGTTGAACATGAAAAATTACTCCTTTGACTGTGTTGTATTTGTCTAGCAACAGAAATATGCATTATGCGAGGAGTGGAAAGTCAGCACTGGAGTCACTAGCGGTGACCTGCATTTGTGTCACTGAGTAATGCTGAAGGAGCTTATTGAGGGTGAGGAAGCTGCAGAGAGAGTTGTAACGCATTATCTTCATCTCATTCTTGAATTGTTTCTTTCAGTGCCAAAGACATGAAGCATCGTCTGGGCTTCTTGCTGCAGAAGTCAGACTCTTGTGACTACAGCTCTTCCCAGGGCAAGAAGGAGAAAATATCTTCAAGCCAGAGGTAAAAGCAGATGCTGCCATGTAGTTAAGCCCAGGCTGGCTGCAACATGTTGTTTACTCCTTCACTGAGCTGAACTTCATTAGTGTTTCTGCTGCTGCTTCCCAGTACCTCCTGAACACCTGTGTGTTTGAATCTAGTGTGGCAATAGTCCTCAGGTATTGATAGTCCCTTTCCATGAAGAAGGTTGAACTAGAGGTCCCTTTCTGCCAACTCTTCTGCGATTCAATATGCATGTGCACGTGGAAAGACTTGTGCAGTCTCCTGTGCAGGGGAATAATGCCATCACAAGACCCAGTGCGACTTGACACATTGCAGAATCGGCATCACTCGCAATTTGAATTGGATTTGTGCAATGGTCCACACAGCTGCACAGAGGAATTGGCACAGAAAACAGAGAGCGCAGTCTGTCAGGGTATCACTGCTCTCACTGAGGTGCAAGTAGATGGTGTCCTTTCCAAGGAGGACTCCAAAGGCCAAGATATGCTCCTGGAATAGATGAGCCCTAGGATGTTCTGGTATGGTAGGGGGAATGAATGCAGGATGTGTTCCCAGTTCCCATGTTCCTCTCTCTTCTGTATCGCTACTGTTCCCCTGACAGGTTAAAGAAATCAGCCCTTTGGAGTTCACTGATATGACCTGTAAGAGTGATCCCAGGTCCGTACCCCATCAAGAGATGCAGCCAGTCACAAAATAAACACAAAGTCCCCAACAATTTTTCCAGGAAAATTCCTTTCCAGTCCATGGCTGGTGATGGGGGATTGCAAACCAGAATTTCTGTAGATTAGATCTGGGGTCCCCGGGGGTCTCTGTAAAGCAAGCAGACATTTCCTTCTTGGTCTCTCATGTATGGTCTTACAACAATCAGGGAAAGAGATTTTCTAATGGTGCTGAGCAAAAAAAAAAATTTGTCCTTTCTGTACTCCCCTTCAATCTTCTCTGTGTTTCTCCCTTTGTCTCCTTTTAGGGTTAGCCAAGAGGAAGTCAGAAAGTGGGCAGACTCTTTGGAAAACTTGATCCATCATGACAGTAAGTAAAGAGGGCCCTTCTGTTGGAGATGTTGAGGGTGCTGCCTGCGAAGTGTGTGTGCTGAGCAGTCCCTGGAGGGGGCATGGTACATTATCTTATGTCTCTTAGCAGCACACAGTAGCTCCTTTGGCCACGCAGGCCTTTGGGAGGGGTGGTGAAGGGTGCTCTTGGTCAGATCCAAGGGACAGTCCCAATGTATCATAAGTGGGGCTTTGACCTACTGCTGAGCTGTCCCTTTTGTGAAGGCAACTGGTTTAGCCCTGTGCAAGGGGAGGGCAAGACTGCAGCACACAGTTAACAGTGGGTTAAACAAGAACCAAGAAGTGGAGAAACTGTTTGCAGCTGAGCCCATGGGAGACTTTGTCTTCCTGTTGGTTCCGGGCTACACTGATGTCCTTGATGTTTTCTTCATGTGGTTCCCATGGCCTGAGACTCTGCGGCGTGTGTTGGCTGTCTCCTTGGGGCCTCCTGGGAACACACAATTTGCTTGTGTTCTCCTGGCTGAGCCACTGAAGGTCACAGTGGGGGAGCAGGCAGCTGAGGACCCACGTGTGACATCCCCATGGGGCCTGTCTGAATTCCAGCCTCCCTCGGCATGCACGAGCGACTGCCGTGGAGGCAGGCAGCCATCCCCAAGGCAGCTGCTCATTCAGCTCTGGGAAGGAGAACGCAGAATTGCTGTTTGCTGTGGTTCATGGGTATGACTATCCAGGAACCAACACTCTTACCTGATCTGGTTTTCCTCTAAACAATCTGTAGGAGGACTGGCTGCTTTCCGTGCTTTTCTCAAATCTGAGTACAGTGAGGAAAACATCGAGTTCTGGGTCAGCTGTGAGGACTACAAGAAAACCAAGTCGCCAGCCAAGCTCAGCCCCAAGGCCAGAAAGATCTATGACGAGTTCATCTCGGTGCAGGCAACAAAAGAGGTATGTGCACGGAACATTTCTTGAGCAAAGGTGTCATCCTAAATCCCGAACAAGGCCAGCAGCACAGGGAAGTGGAGATCTGGTAGTTTCGTAAGAGTTGCTGCTTCTCTGTTAGTTAACAAGCAAATGGTGTCATTTTTATTGCTTTCATATTAAACTTGGATAGAGAGAAAGTGGGTTTAGTTACAACCACGTGGCCATCCCATGAGCACACTCAAATGGGAGAAGCCCGAGCGGACTATGATTCCCAGTGTTCCAGCTGCTCCCGTGCAGTTGTTCGAGTTTCCTAGCTGGCTGCATCCCAGAGGGATATGTGTTAGTCTCCCCTGACAGTTTGTCTGGCAGCAGAGATGCATTGGTATCCAGCTGCACAGATTCTGCCAAGGCTGCAGGGTGTCCAACGGCCATTTCAGACCACTGCCCATCAAGGACAGCTTAAACATGTTTGGTGAAGGGATGCTTGGATTTTCCTTTACCTATGCTAGCCACTTCTGGGACAGATTCTGCTTACACTGTCCCTTTGGCCCACAGGTGAACCTGGATTCGTGCACACGGGAGAAAACGTGCCACAATATGCTGGAGCCTACACTGTCCTGCTTTGATGAGGCTCAGAGAAAAATATTCACCCTCATGGAAAAGGATTCTTACCGCCGTTTCCTCAAGTCCCCCTACTACCTGGACTTGATCAGCCCACCTGGTGCTGGCTGTGGGCCCGAAAACTGCAAAAGAAGCCACACTCACACCTTAGACTGCAACTCTAACATCATCTCTCAGTGTGCCTGAACCTGCAGCAAGGCAGGGGTGGGTTGGGCTCTTGCAAGAATATATGGCAGCAATAGCATTCATTGGCATGAAGCAACAGAGCTGTCTCCAATAGCTAATGTCCCAGTTGTATCCCATGTCATGCAACAGCCAGCATTTGTAACCCAAGCCAGGCTCAGTTTGTGTAGCAAACCCTCCTCTGACTCCATCAGTGAAGGAGCCCTGGAGTCTGTGTCTGACATGAAAGCTGGGTGCAATCATTGCGTGCCCGCTGCGTTTCTGGCGAGCCCTGCAAGCCCAGGAGGGTGGTGGGGGAGCACGTGCTCAGACCCAGCGCTACCCACCAAGGGACCAGACTTGCAATGTTGCAGTGTGACACCTAGCAAGGAGCAGGGAAAAGAGGAAGCCAGGGGAAGCGTTGGGGACTGTGATCTCCCCTTTCTAATCGGCAAAAGCTCAGATGAAAAGGGCTTGCTGTGGTCCTTAGCTGTCTATATAGCTCCCAAATGTCTAGGCTTTCAGTATTATTTGCTCAGAACTCAGGCTGTGCTGCATTATAGTCATCAGACATAGGAAGAGCTCCTACTCTTTCTTGAAGGGAGACCAAAACTTTCAGAAAAACAGCCTCCCTCGATCACCACAGCTACAATCGCATGGAAGCTCTCCCCTCTGGCCGCTTCTCCCTCTGTAGCATCTGGTTTATGCTGGCCAAGGATCTTTCCTAGGGCTGTACAGAGCTATTATTTTGGGGGAGGTTCGTTATTTCATATATTATTAACTGTGTCCTTCATGCTCCCAGGTTAAATACTGTAGCTGAGCCGAACAGAAACATGTTCCTTCTCTCCCAGACTGGCAGGTGTATATTACTAACTCTGGGAGTGCCATCTGAATTCAGGTTTGCCTGCCCTGGCTTGTACGGAGCAGTTTGTGATGGAATAGGACCACAACACAACAGCTGGGGAGGAAAGACCCTGCCTGGGAGTACTTGAAAATGTCTTTTTAAAAAAAAAAAATGTTATTTATGTGAGTTTATAATTCAGTAGTAGCATGACTCAGTTTTTTCCTGAAGATGGTAGGAGGAATGTGTCAGTCTCATTACTGCTCCTGGGCTTTGCCAGAAGGCAGCTTACTTTTTAATCACTGTGGTTAGACATCGCCTTCGTTGCGGGCTTTGGGACTGACACTGACCTGCAGTTGGAGGTACAAGGAATAGATGCAGGGCTTGCTGTCTTGGGCTGCAGTACCGGGTATCGCCAGCCAGCAGCTGGGACCGCCTGCTCTGAGCAGTCCAGTGGCTGTCGTCGACGCTCTCCCCCAACCCTTGGTCTCTCCTTAGTTGGATATTGCTGCTCTGACAACCATGTATTCCTCGCTCTGCATTCCAGTCCAGATAACAGTTCTCACACCGGGGTTTTGACATGGCAGGAGGTGGCCATGGTTCTCCAGTAGGCATGTCCAGGCCCACAGAGAAACACCTCTTTTGACATTTGCTTTATTTTGTATTTATTAGATTGTACTGACACATACCACCCCTGCATGTTCAGCTAAGAGATGGAGAGGCTTGCTAAAGCTCTGAACATAGCCAAGCATGTGGCTATGTTTTCTTTTCCCCTGGTACTGGGAACTCTTGATAACTATTGCAAAAACTGTATTGATATTTAAATAATGATGAATACATTCTAAATAAAAATGTTTGCATTAGTCCCTTCTAAAACGCCATTGTGTGAACCAAAGAAAATGCACAGAGATGCAATTCATTGGCCAGGGTTACTCTAAAAAGTCATTTTACAAATGGCTTCACCTGGAGGTTGTTTTAAATTACAGAAGGATGAAACAGCCATTATATCCTTCAGATACCCTCGGCACCATGAGCCTGGGGGATGCTGGCCTTTTTGGGGTCTATGCTGTGCCTGACATGCTCACCCTTGCCAACAGGTTGGGGTGAGCATGAGGCCCCCCCTTGACAGCCTTGGAGAGGGGAACGTAAAGGAGCACCTCCTCGCTGCAAATGTCTTCCCACCCAGAGCTCCAGAGGGGAACACGTTTTAGCTCAGAGCTGAACCTGTCCCTGGGCCCAAACCCTCCGAGTGCAGAGCTGCCACCTGAAAGTGGCATGGCTGGGGGTGAGCAGGGCTGGCTCTTGCTCAGCCCCTGCCCCTGCAGGCACCGTGGCTGCTACTGGAGTATGAGCTGACTCTGCCAGCTGAAGCCTGAGGCGGCAGCGGGGCTGGGGGTGCCCGTGCCACGCTGGCGCTGGTGAGTTTCTTCTGGACCAGCCTCCTGGGGGGATATTTTTATTCCCTTTTCAGTCTCCTGAGAAACCATCACATCTGTTGCAGCAGAAGCTCTCAGAGGCCTTTGGTCTTGCCAGGGCTTTTGGCCACAAGTTTTGGGAGTGTCCTGTAGAGGGTAAGGAGACGCCGCACCTTCAGCACAAAGAGACAAAATGAATAGTCCATCGAGATGGTAGCAGAAATACATGTTTATGTGTGGATTACTGAGTGGTACAAGAATATGGGTTAACACAACCAGTTCCTCAGTGCACACCAGTGCCCCACATGAAGATCTCTAGTGGAAATCACATGGAGAAAGTCAGACTGAAAACTTGCTGCTTGTGGGTGTGAGGAGTCGATCCCCACTCCTGACCTTGCCCTGGCCCTTGGCCACAGCACTCGGCACCCTCCAAGGAGTGACCAAGGGCTGGGGGGAGCCTGGGCGAGCCCTGGGACACCCTCAGCCCCCCGTGGGCACCAGGCAGCTCCTGCCGCTGCCTCGCAGGCTTTGGCAGTCCCCAGGACTGGGACTGGGCAGCACCGGCAGAGCCCTGCCTCAGCATGCAGGGGGAGAGCTGGGTGATTCACATTGTGGCTGGTGAGGTGTGAGGGTCCAAGTCAATGAATTAACCAGAAAACACACAGCGAACAATCCACCAATGTTAATCCCAGGGATGCAGCTGCAGGGAGCCCTCCTCCACATGTCCAAGTGGTGGGGAGTGGGTGCCAGGGAGGCACAGAGGCAGCGCCTGGTGCCCGGGGACCCCAGCTGCAGCGTGGGGTTGCCTTGCCCCATGGCAGAGGATGGGGTTCCCTTGGAGAGCGTGAGAGTTGCCTCCTGCGCCGGCTCAGGCACCAGGACGTGCCGGGGCTGTGGGCACCCAGCGGCCACGGGCACAGGGTGATTTCAGAGGATGTTTTGGAAGATGCACCTTAGCATTCACTTGGATGGATGGCCAAGGTTTCCTTCAACGGGGTCTGGGACTGCAATAAACCCACGCACACTCATCTCTGCACCAGACTGCAAGCACAATATCCAAAAACTCTGCTTTTTGGCTCTCTGACTCACTGGGGATCCAGATGCCCGCGTTAGGAGCATGTATATATATGTGTGTGTATACTTGTCTATGTCTATAGGGATATAGATGTACAATGTCATGTGTATATTGTCATACATATGCTAAATTTCATGAAAGCAAGAGTGATAAAATACATGAAGTATTTCCTACCAGAAATATAATGGTTGGTATCAGCCCGACAGTAAATACCTCTGGGTCTGTGGAAAGCTCGGCCGTGGGTTTGGTACAGGCATTGCCACCTTTCTGGGGTGCGCCTGCCCGAGTAATTAGCCAAACGACCCTTCTACACAAACACAACTTCTCAAGAGCTCCAAAACGCTTCAGGGGCCACATTTTATAGCCACCCAGTAGCTCACTGGCACCTGTTCAATCACCCCCTAAAGTAGGCTTCCAATATTTTAGCAGAAATCAAGCTGGGGAGGGATTTCCAATAGAGCTGTTTCACCTCTCCTGAAGCCAGCCTCCACCTTTCTTTTCGGCACGTACATACCCAGACACCTTCTCCCTGCCCCACACGTCGCTGTGGCAGCTAGTGACATCTCAGGTTTTGATGGTGTGCAGCAAGCCAGCCTCGAGCAGCATCCCAGCGTTGGCATTTAACGGTGAAACGTGCGAGGGCATCTGGAAATAGCTGCCAAAGGATTAAGTAAAAATGAAAGATCTGGGTCCTTCTGCAGGGAAGCCTGTTTGGTTTTGCATTTCTATGAGTCGCGCTGTGAATAGGGAGCTTGCACATGGCGAACCCGCTTGTCTTGACACCAGTTCATGGAGATGTTAGGAGGGTGTAGGGAGCACGCCTGGGCAGAGACGTGGGAGCACCCTGCAGCAGAAGGGCTGGCCAAGCCCCCAGCCCCCCTCCCATGCCCAGCCCTGCACCTGCCTCCCCTTTGTTGCCCACCAGCTCTGGGCAGCAGGTGCTGCTGGGGGGATCCTGCGCCCTTTCGATGGGACCCTCCTGCTGCTCGTGGGCTCCCTTGGGCTCTTTGGGGCCACCCAAGCTGCCCCCTGAGCTCACCCCAGGGGAATGCCCCGCGAGCATCGCCCCCTGCCGCTCCAGCACTGGCTTTCCCAGGCCATTTGCTCCAGAGGAAAAAAAAAGTCACATTTGTGATGGCCTCCATCCTTCCTCTGCTTCGCCATCCCTGCCTGGAAAATGCAGCCCACTTCCTGCAGCTCAGGATGTATTTTTCTTCGTCACCACAGTGACAATGTGTAAATATTTGGGGCTGGTGGGGTTTTGATCAGATTTTGAAAGTCTTGAAGAGGCTGGCAAACCCATTGTTTATGTTACTGCATTTCGGATGGAGTCTCATGACTTGCAGTTGAGGTTGAACAGCCAGAGGCAGCCGGTCCGAGCTGCCTGCTGGGAGCATGATCGCTTGTTATTTTGCTGGCATCTGTCGGGTTGCCGGCTGGGCAGCTTGATCCCTGCAGTGTGCTCGTTGCAGCCATGGCCCTGCAGATGCTGTACCAGGAAACCATCGCAGGGATGAAACGTCCAGGCCCCACAGAGCGGGGGTTCATTGCATTTGCCTCGAGGCTGAAATGAGACCCCAGCTGCCTTTGATGTATGCCCTTGCCCCATCCTCAGCTGTGATTTCTTCTGGTAGTGAACAGTGGGCTGGCTTTGAATCATTTGAAAAGAGCTGGTCTTTTTAAGAGACAGCCTTATGGAAACACATGTCCTGGACAGATGGGAGCAGACAGGCGAGAGAGATGCAGGCTATACAAACTCAGCAGAGTTTGCCGTCTGTTCAAGAAGACAGGGGTTTATTTTTCATATTTCCAATGATGGTTTTGTCTTTGGGTTTGGGTTTTGGGTTTTGGTTGTTTTTTTTTTTTAATTGGATCTGAACAGTTGCAATTAGCAGCTTTTTTTCCTTCAGCATGATTTTCCTCCCTCGTCTAATCGACGCCCCTCGATTGAGTTTGTGCAGAAGTATCGCTTTGGCGTGCCTACTGCAGAGAGAAGCAACTGGAGCAAGAAACAACTGCAGCAACACTCGAAGCTGCAATCCAAGCACACCACCAGCCACTAGCACTGCTGAGGGCTGCGCGTAGGCACTGGGGACACGGGCACAGGCTGCAGATTGTGAGCTCAGTACGTCATGCAAGTGGTTGGAGCGAGCGGGAGGTCTGGGTTGCTAAACAGTCCCAGTGTTTTGAACAAACAGATCTCGTTTTATCCTCTTTACTGTCTTTAGTGTGAAGCAAACAGGCTGTCTCACAGCTGACTCCAAGTGGAGTCACTGGGGAAGCGGTGCTGCAGGCCCGCTCTGCCCACCCCTCATGCCAGCAGGCACACCCTGCGGCGCGCGGCCGTGCCGCTCCCAGATCTGCCGTACCACTGTCCCTGCCATACAGCCATCGCTGCCATACAGCCGACCCTGCCGTACAGCCATCACTGTGCCTGCTGAACGGCTGGCTGCTTTCTGAAGACAAGGTGATGCCGATCCCACAGTGGACATGCCCCACCCTGCACCCCAGGGCTGCGGGCATGCTGGACTTGGCCAGGGAGGGGAGCACGCATAGGGTACCCTATGCAGCCTCAGCAACACCCTGGGAAGCTGGGAGGAGGGAGGGAGCCTGGGGCGAACCAGCGATACGGGCAAAACTGGGAGAAATATTGTAATGTCCTAAGAAGTCCTAAGAAGGCAGAGCCAGCACCTCAGAGCCTCTGACTAAAGCCGAGCCCCACAGTGCCAGCGATGCGCTGGCTGCCCAAGTGGCTCCCGGTTGCTGCAGGGCTGGGGCTGCTCCACCGCCCTTCTGGGTCCCAAGCCCAGGGAGGATCACCAGGGGTTTCTGCTAATTGGTCTTTTGTGGGAGAGGAAAGAGACTGTTAGAGAGGAGACATCAGTCCATCTGACAATCCAAAGCACGGGGGGAGATGTTTAGCAACGCCCCTGGGTGCTCTTTTAGGGTGGTATCAAGAAAGCAAAGCAGTTGCAGGAGAAGGGGCAGGTGTTCAGACAGAAGCAGTGGGACCACCCGCGGGGAATGCCTCGCACAGCCCTGCCACATTGCTACTTGATTAACTCCTGATAAAACTCCGACCGCACAAATCTGGGCAGGGAGTCTTTCTCCATCAGGGCAAAGATCCTCTTCTGGGCCATGTCAAAGCTGCTTGGTGATGGCTCCACCAGGTTCTTCATGGTCACATCCTTGGTGAAGTGGTCGATGTTCACCTGTGATGGGAGTGTAAGAGAGATGGGGGACCTGCCTTTGCGAGGGGTGGGTGATGGCATCTCCCCTCACCTGCTCTGTCCCACCAACAACAGAGGTTATGGGGAGGGACTGAAGCAGGTTTGCTTATCTGGGGGAATTATTGGTGGCAAATCTGTAATGAAGGATGAGGTCTATCCTGCAGCAAATGTAACTCTGGGGTGAGGGCTACCACAGATTGTCATCCCTTATGATTAATGTAGGCCCTCTGTGGGGAGAGGGGGACAGGCATGTGCTGGAGGTGCCTGTGGCAGGAGGCAGCCCAGCAGAGGCTGAGCATGTGAACAGGGGCACCATGGCTGCGAAGAGTGGGAGTGCAGCCCGTGGGGATAGGGCTGCCCCTTGCTGAGGGTACAGCCCTCTGAGCCCCTCAGCCATGGTACAGGGTGCCCTGCAGCCACAACTCTCTGTGGGATGGAGGCCACCTGAGCAGCAGTCTCATCCCTCCTGGCACCATCTCCTACCCTGTGGCCACTGACCTCTTTGGGTGCCTCGGTCTGGATGAACTCCTCATAGATCTTCTTGGCCTTCTCCACCATCTTCACAGGGGACTTGGTTTTCTTGTAGTCCTCGCAGGCCACCCAAAACTCGGCGTTCTCCTCACTGAACTCGGAGCGCAGGAAGCTGTGGAAGCTGGTGAGCCCATCTGCAGGGGGAACAGGCCCTCACTGAGCGCTGGGGGTTCCAGGGGGGCCGAGCTCTTGCTGAGCACCAGGGGGGGACATGGGATAGGGGGATGTGACTGCAGGGGGATGTGAACTTACAGGGGTCTTGCAGGAGCTTCTCCAGTGAATCGCGCCACTGCAGAGCCTCCCCCGGTGATGGCCTGAAGGGAGTAAAGAAAGCCCAGGTAGTCCATGCTTACCCCACAGCCCCAGTAAAGGCTCCAGGTTTTTAAATAATTCTTTTAAAAAAGGGGAGGAATGGAGTAACGAGCTGTGGAGAATGTTGCAGAGCCGGGGTGATGGTCGAGCAATGGAGATGCTGCTGCATCACAGCACGAGTACCCTCATCCTGGGAGAGCCGAGTGCCAGGGGAGGTGAGAACTGGTTAATTCCCCCATGTTTTGAACAGAGACGTGGCTGAACTGCAAAGCGAGTCCCCTCTGCAGCCACAGGTCCCTTCCTTGCCCCAGTGCCCATGTACAGGAGGGCAGAGCAGAGGCTCTGCAGGCAGCTGGGAAGCATCCCTATGTTTTTCTGCTGGGGTGGGGAAGGATGCTCCCCACTGGGGAGGGGTGGAGGGGGCCGGATCCTGCCAGCCCTGCACTGCTGGGTCTGGGGTCAGTGCCCCTCCACTCCCACAGCCCACCCGCTGCATTCCCACGCTCTGTGGCAGGGCAAGACGCCAGCCTCGGCTCCCTCCCTCCCCAGTGAAAACCTTCCGTGTTTTTCATGTGCGTGGCTTTTCCTCTTTTGTTTTTTTTTAAATGCAATGCTTGTAATGTGACTAAAGAGGGTTGTGGGTTTTTTGTTTGTGGCTTTGGGATTTTTTTAAGCCCTGAGGAGTTTGACTGAGCGGGCCTGGGGCACAGGCCTCCTGCCTGCCCCGCTGCCCACCAGCTGATGCCCGGTGCTGGAGGGGAAAGGAAGCCCCCCCCATGCCACTGAGCACTGGGCTCGCTGCAGACCATCCCTGCTCCCTGTGGGCAGCACTGCAGCTCAGGCTTGTTTTGCTGCTGCAGGAGCATGGGTCAGGGCTGAAACCCTCTGGGTGAGCAGAGCATCCCTGAGTATGGGGAGGGAGTAGTGGGCAGGACAACCTGCTGGTCCTGGGGGCCTTGGTGCTTCAGTGGTGGGTCTGGGGAAAGTGCAGGTGCTCCTACCCAGCCACCCTGCCCAGGTGGCTCCAGGGGGGAGAGAAGAACAGCAGAAACACAAGGCTTGCTCAGGTTGGGTATCCAGCCCTCACTTGTCATCAAACCACCAGCACCCAGCAGTAAAGACCATGATGGGGGCTCTGATCATTTGCTTTCTGAACCTCGAATTGCATTTGCACTTGCTGTCAAGGATCAAAAGCTCTCCCTGCCCCCATGTTCCTCCCAGGTGTCTCCCCACCCCCGGTGAGGGGGAGCATCGCTGCAGTGACCCAACACAATCCAGATTTCCTGGAAACTACCAAATTCATTTTTCCATTAGCTGAATGTCCCAGGCATGATATTAACTGCAAGCGAGATGCTGACGGGTGAGTGATACTGAGGCTGCGCAACGGTGCAGTGCAGGAGAAATCAACTCCTCCAGCCAGCAGGGAGTGAAGATGTTCTCTGGCTTTCAGCGGTGACATCTAATGGGGACAAATGTGTCTTCTTCACAGAGACATCCAGGGCACAGCAGCGACTTGAGTGCGAAACGTGGCATCCGTCGTGGCTCTGCCTGCCCTGCCTGGCCCGGGCAGCTCTCGTGGAGCAGCAGTGCAGTGGGCAGGCACCACGCTGGCACGTGTCCCCGCACGCTGCAGCTAGCAAAGTGACTGCAGCTCTCTGCAGGCTCACGTCAGGGTGAGTGGGACGTTTGTCTGCACATTGGAGTTGGTTTTTTGGGTTTGTTTTGGGTTTTTAGCAGTCCCTTGGTGGAAGGTTACCAGTTTAGAGTAACATTGCCAGGGCTGAAGGGGAACATGGAGAGAGGGACTGGTGTAAAACAAAAAGTCATGATTTTAAAGTGGAAATAGAAGCCTGGCCTTGTGAAGAATGGGCATGCGCCTCTCCTGGTTTCAGTCGTGACATGGCCACTTGAGCCCTTCAAGATGAGCCCTTGTTCCCGGTGCCATGGGCAAGGCTGGCTGGGCCAGTCAGCCTCGCCTACCTCCAGCAAGTTAGATAGTCTGGGTGCTGTCAGACCTGGGTCCTCCAGCACTGTGTGTGTCTGGGTGCAGCTCAAGGACAGGGAGCAACTCCTTGGGGCAGGGGCAGGTGTCTCCAGGAGAGTCACCCGCATCTGATGGCAGCAAGGCTAAGGGGTGGCAGAAGAGTGGCTGGGCAGTGGCTCAGGTACTTGGCTCAGCTGCCCAAGGCTGGGCTGGAGGTACACTGGCTGAGGCCATCATCCTATGTCCAGGAAGCCATCCTGCCTTTAGATTTAAGCTAACATTTGTTCTGAAGGTTTATTTTGTCTCCTTTGAACTATTACTCTTGTGGCACAGCCCATCAGCCTCTCTAGCTTCTCCTCTGCTTTGCTTTGTCATTAAACCAGCTTGGTGCCAGAGAGCAGAGTCTTAGGACAAAGGCAATAAGGTGAGACGGTGCCATCATCATGGAGCTGCCCAGAGCCAGGCATCCTGCCGTGGGGCCATGCACCCAGCTCAGGGACAAGCTGCTGCCCTGGAGCCACTGGGCTGTGCAAGGCTGGCACCTCTGGGCTGAGGTGGGTGACTCAGAGAAGTCCAAGTGCCGTATGCCTCTGGCAAAACCTTTATCGAATGAATGTGAAATCTCATCAAAAGTAAATTGAGTTTCCATGAGAAATCTGGTTTCCATAAAGCTGTATTGCCTGACACGTCTTATGCTGCCTGGACATAACTCTCGGAGCCCGCACCTAGCTGGCGGGTCATGAGGTGTGTGCCACGAGCCGCCTGCCACATAAAGCCCGCTGTGCCCACCCTGGACCCCGCAGCAGGGGCTTCAGCTCCTCTGCATCCCGAAAGGGCTCACATCCACCCTTCCAGCTGGGCACGGGCACCAGCACAGCCCGCTCGGAGCAGTACTCACTTCTGGGCCTTGGGTGGCTTCTCTGGGTAGGGGATGATGAAGTCAATGGCCGAGTCAGGCTTCTGGAGCAGTGTGCCCAGCTTGGTCTTGATCTCCTTGGCCCTGCGGAAGGGGATGAGCAGAGGCAGGTCAGGTGGAGGGATGGGACAGCAGGGATGGTCCCTGCCCTGCACCTGCACAAACCCCGACACAGCTGCTGGTGAGGTACAAAGCTGTGTAATTAATTACACACGGACAAATGGACCCTAATGCTGTAAAGGTGCCTGGCTGAGGCATTTCAAGCCGGGCACTCAGAATTAGCAGCAGCTCTTGATCTCGATCTCTTTGCTTTGTCCCCATCTGTGGCCAGGATAATTGTATCAGCAGAGCTGGCGGGCTGCTCTGAGGATGAATTAGGGGATGTGTGTGCAGCACTCAGTTCCTATTGTGATGTGCCGCGAGGAGATGAAGGAGCTCCCTTCAGAGAGGAGGCTGTGTAGGGTGCTGTGCTGGGCTGCGCAGCAGTGCCTGCCCCACACTGAGCCCCATCCCGCATTGCACCCGCCAGGCCCGCAACACCGATGGCCTCCGGAGCAGGGTGCCCTCCCCAGGTCCTGGTCTGCAGCCAGAGGGAGCAGGAAACTGTCTTCATCATGTCCCCTGAGCTTTTTGAGGTCACTGCCCCTGCCTCCAGCGATGCACAGTGCAGCCCCTGAGCCCACCGCTCTGCTGCCAAGCACCCTTGGCACCACGCAGCCAAAAATCTTCCCTGTCCTGGGGGATGCTATTGCTAACACATAGGTTAGCACACACCTCTATACTTGCCAAAATCAGGGTCAAATGCTCCTTGGTGTGCTCTGTGCCCACCCCTGCCCCTCCCAAGCACTCACGGCTGGGGGCTTCCTCCTTTCTAGGCACTTTTATTACGATTATATTATTTTTCTATTGCTCTCTTGGGGACCACCAGCAACGCACGCTGCCAGCAACCCACCACGCTTCCTGCTAGTGCCTGCGGTTTCTCTGCTCATGCCTAAGTAATATATAAGCCTTATGTCTACAACAGGAAGAGTCCTGCAAACAGGTAACTCCTAGGTGCTGCTTCCCCTGGGCAGAGGGGGAAGAAGGGTTTCAGGAGGTGAAGTAGCCTGACTAGCAAAGGAGTTTCATCCTCCATCTTTCATCCTTCATCCATTTGGAAGATACGTAGAAAGGAGGGTCCTGGGGCTTGACAGCAGGTCCAGCTGTTTCCCAAATAGTGCCCTTTCATGCAATACAACTTGCAATGTGGTCCTGAGCATCCAAAGCCATGGAGGAGGCCCCCCTCTGCTGCAGCTCAGTGTTGGTAGCAAGAGCAAGCCGAGATTTTGCAGAAAAAACTCAGGTGTGCTGCGTAAGACTGAACAAATAAAGGGGTGAAAATGGACCCCCCAACCCCATCTTTGCAGGGCAGGACTCTTCCCTGGCACAACAACATTTGGTGACTTCCAGGCTCACTGGCACAGGGGGTGGATGAGAGCAAGGGGACACACTGCTTCCCCCACGGGCCAGCTGGGCTCGGTGCCTTCTCCACGGTGCAGCTGTCGAAGCTGGGCTGCAGCTCCCCGGCTTCAGGGCTCATTGCACTTCTCTCTGCTGTTTATTTTCACAAGCCCTCTGTGGACAATTGCTCCCTTGCTATGTCTGCTATTTAATTTTCATTCCTTCAATTTTTTCCCCTCCCTGTAAAACTCCCTCTGTGTTTTGGTTTTCCACCCCCCATGGGTGACTTTTTGAGACCTGGTGTGGGCTCTGCTCTACTGCCGGCTGCCCCCGCTTCTGCTGCAGAAACCTGCCTCCAACAGCCACCCTTGGACAGGAGCGGGCAGGGGCCGGCAAGGCCAGCGCCGGCCGGCAGAGGAGCAGGAGTGGGCAGCAGGGCCAGTCAGAGTGAGCAGCCCAGCTTGGGTCTGCACGCGGCGGGTGTACAGCACGGGGCAGAGCAGGCCCAGAAGTCCAACTGTTTTCATGGAAAACGTCAGCAGCTACAGGGACAGTTTCTGTTGATCATGCTTCCGAGAAAACTTGAATCTTGCCTGGAAAGACCAGGACCTTAGGTGAAGGGTGATGAAGTCCCCACGCTCCCTACACTGAGGTGTCTCTGGGACAGGGATGCTGCCGTGCGCAGTTCATCCCACTTCCTCTAATAAATAAATAAAATGCGGATAAATGCTCCGAGCCAGAGCTGGCTCCTGATGCCCAGAGCCTGGGGCTGGCTCTCCTGCGAGCCTCAGGTGCCCCTTGGCACCCCACAGGCTGGCACTGCCATGCCAGGACCCCTACGGCACAGCCCTGACCCACGTGGATGGCACAGTTGCAGCGAGGAGGAGGGGGCAAAGGCAGCAGGAGCTACAGCCCCATTAGCACTGAAGCAACAGGTGGGTGCAGAGTGTGCTCCAGGAAAGCTGATGGGGCATGACAGCCTCCTCCCCAGCTCTGCTTTCCCAGACGTCTGTGCTTGTGGCCACTGTTCCCCTCAGGGAAGGGGACATGTGGGCTCGGGGAGCATTTCTCAAAGAGGGGCTGAGCAGAAATGCCAGCTGCTACTGGTCCCTCTCCCTGCCATTGCCCCATGCTCGGGAGGGCAGAGCCAGAGATGCTGCTGTGGCTGACCCGGTGCCAGGTGCTGTGCACCAGGGAGGGTCGCCTCCAGCTGATCGGACCATGCACCCAATTGTAGGGGTTTCAGCTGGCAGGAGCAGGGGTGAAGAGCAAAGGGGCTCGCCCACCTCTGAAGCAAGGACAGTGGATGCCAGGGGGTCCCAAACAGGCAGGGGGAAAACACGGGCTGTGCTGGGAGCAGGGGCACTGAGAGCCAAATCTAACACATGGCAGCCTAAGGAGGTGGGAAGATAGGACCAGGACTCTGTTGCTGTCTGAGCAGGACCTGGGGACCTCACTACCCTGGTGCAGGTCAGGCCAACACATGCGCAAGATTTGAATGCAATCGATGGCAGCTTCATGCAGCAGCAAGCACTGTCCTGGATAACGCTCAGACCTGGTTCAAAATCTTGTTCTCCAATTCCCACCCGCTGACAGTGGCTTACGGCCAACATCTGTCGGGCCTAAAGGGCACTAATGGGCCTTAATGGCCCTGAGCAGCCCCAGCTGAGCCCCACACCCTGCCCATGGCCAGGGGTTCCATTCAAGCTCAGCCCTGGGACCACCTTCTCTTTGGCTGTGCTGTAGGTGGGCTTCTCCCCAGCCTGGTCTCCTGGCTTGATGTCAGACCTATATTGCAGCCCCACTGCCTGCTGCTCCCAATGGGGCTCCCTGGATGGCTCCATCCCATGGCACTTGTTGATGGACCATCAGCAGCTGCCCACCCTGCTGAAGCCCCGTGGGTCCCAGTGTGGGGACAGCAGCAAGAACCTCCTCACCCCAAGCAAGTCCTCAGCTGTGGGGCCTTCATGAAATACGGGGAGACCACAGAGATGAGGAAGCGAGAAATGACAGCCAGGGGGCTGAGTGGTTGCAGGCTGGCGGGAGGGAAGGACTGTTTAAAGACATCATCCTGGTGTCCTCCAGCAGATGTATTACAAACTCTCAAGGAAGACTTCAGCAAAGGCTAAACAGCAGGGTAAAAAAGGCAGTTATAAACAAAAAGGCACCCTTCAAAAAAACCCCAGCTATGTCTGAGTGCGAAAAAGCAACAGGACCATAAACTGTGGAAGGTTAAGTGTGAGAACGTATGGGAGCAAGCCAAGAAAAAGTCTGAGAAACAGCTTCCAAGAAGCATTAAAAGAAAATATGGGCTCTGTCAAACACATCAAGCGCAAGGAGGCTGTTGGGGAGGGCCAGGAGAGACTCCAGCTTTAAAAAAACCAAAACAAAGCAAAAAAAAAAGAAGCTTGAAGAAGTTAAAGCTATAGCTGAAAGCTAAAGCTGCTGCTGTGTCCGAGGGCAGGGAGGTGCTGGAGGGAATGCCCCTTGAGGGGAAAAAAGGCTCCAGGGGGGAATTCAAGGAGCCATAAACCTGCAAGTGTGATACTGTACGGGCATGTCAGCAGCAGCTGTATCAGATGGCCATGGTAGACACATGGACAAATATGGTCTATTGGAGAGGAGTCAAGGCAGCTCTGGCAGTAGGAAGAGATTCCTTCAAACCTATCAGCCCTCTCTGAAGAGGCCAACAAGCATGTGCCTTGGGGAGAGCAGGGGGGTACCAGCCCCTTGGGTCTGCAGGAGACCTTGGATGGGCTCTCCAGACCCCAGGCAGCTGCAGGGGGGAAGGTCATCTCATGGATGACAGCATGGGGAGCAGTGTGGGAAAGGTAACACACAACACGTAGGGGATGTTGAGTTTTTCTCGGTGGGGACGGTCCTAGGGGAACGCAGGCTGGGACCATGATGTTAAACATATCACATGCATGGGGAGAAGGGCCGAGCAGCAGATACTGCACTACCCGGGTACAGCACTTGGGGACTGGTTGTGAGGAACTGCAGGAGGGTCTCGTGAGACTGGCAATAAAGCAGCTGTTGAAATTCCTCATAGAGCAATACAAAACAATGCACACAGGACAAACCCAGTCCTAACTCCGTGTATAAAACTGTGGGCTGTAAGCAAAGCGGCCTTTCAAGAGTGAGGATTTGAAAGTGTAACAGAAGTCAGTGAAAGCATCAGCATAGCAGCAGTGAAAAAAATTAATGTAGTATTAGAAAGTAGCAGAAGAGTGACAACAAAGATGATAGCAGAGCAGAAATGTGTGGTTCACCCACATCTGGAAGAGCGCTGCCCGTGGTGCAGGAGGCTGCGGGAGACCAGGCAAGGTGAGCATGGGGCCGCGAGGATGGCCGAAGGGCACATTTCAAGCAAAGAAATTGTCACAGGCCCACGCTCCTGTTCGTGCCTGTGATGGGAATTTGCCTTGCTTTTGGGCAAGGAACATCAGCTTTAGCTGATGAAGGGGGACTTCTCCTGGGCTCCCCCCAGGACAGTGAACGCCACCCTTGCTCTCATCTAAAAACCAGTACCAAGGCATTTGCAGCTGCGAGGAAATCCTCACTGGGTAGTTCACGTGTAAAATCTTTTACCAAGTTTCCTCCTCAGGTGAAGGATCGAGTGCCCTGCTGCTGCAGGGAGACCCCAGCCTCATGCTGTGGCCCCCCTTGCACCTCTGCTTCTCACTGGACCCACTCCAAAGACCCTCCAGCTCCACAGGAGCGGAGGAGGGGGCACGTTTCGATCAGCATGGAAATGGCTGGGGGCTGCAGCCTGCCTGGGTTCCCAAAGGGGTGAGAGCAGCCTGGGAAGCACCACCACCCCACCACCACCCGGGGCAGGTTTCAAGGTGAGCACTGGGGCAGAGGGGGATGAAGATGAGGATGGGTGCCACGAGCAGGGCAGAGTAGGCTCTCTGTACAGAGCTGAGCCTTGTGAGAGGGGCTAGGGCTGGCTAATCCATCCACATGCGAGGGAGACGCAGGCAGTTAAAGAGGATTTTGAGGCACTTTGGAGCCAGGGCTGTTTTCGCCTCAGAAAGGCAACCGCTTTCCTGCTTTTTTCCTCCCCCGCCATGTTTTGCGAACATTAAGGTCTGATGACAATGCGCTCCTGCTCCGGGCCCACACAGGGGAGCAACTGAGGTTGCTGAGGGGTGGGTTTGGGGCAGCCTGGACTTGCCCAGAAGAGAGGTTCCCAAGCTGGAGGGGAGAGTTTGGGACTGGATCAGCGCTTGCCCCCCCAAGGGTCCCAGCCACTCGCAGCACCGCGCTAAGCCCCCACCAGCAAGCCTCCCTTCCCTCCCAGTTCAGAGCTGGATGATCCCAGTCCCCATAAGAGATGTCCATCATGGGGATGTGCTGGAGGAAGAGCCCCTCTGCCCCCAGCCGCCCCCAGCAGAGCCCTGCAGGGAGGCAGGCGCCCCGGCATCCCCGCGCGGGCTGGCCACTCTCACCTCTCCAGGCACGTGTGGGGCAGCGCTGCTAATCCTTTGCACATCTTGGCAGGCTGTAGTTTTCCTCAGCCACGAGAAGACTGTGAGCGATAGCTAAAGCAGGCAGCAGCAGCTCTGTCTGCAGCCCAGCTCCCCCCTCTCCCTCCTATATAGTGCCGGGAGCTGGACCCCCGCCAGCCCCGTAACCAATGCCGTCCGTCCCGCTGCAGCTGGCCCCAGCCCCAGCGGCTTCTGGATTTTGTTTTCTCCTCTCTAAGCTCACACGGGGGGAAAAATGTGTTTTTTCTGGGGTGAGATCAGGTAACCAAATTGGAAGGGCCAAGCTGTTATTGGGGGGGCTTCAGGAAGCCCACAGGGTTTTGTCTTAATGATATATCAGGCTCCGGGTCAGTATTTAGAAAAGCCAAGTAGAAATGCTTCATTCAAGTAAGGTTTTTTTTCAATGAAAAACGTCACTTTCATAAAAATAAAAGTGCTTAGGAGAAGCCTTGCTGTTGATTTAAAGGCTGTGGCTAATGTCAAAATATCCACAGCTTCAACAGTGGTTATTGGCTGGTGGGTAACAGTGACTTTTGTTCCAGAACAAATTCATTTTAATGTAAGCTTAAAAAAAAAAAATCTTTTAATCATATAGCAAATGTACCGGTTTTATCTGACAGTGACACTTTGAGGCCAAAAAGGATTCCCACCCAGAATTTTGTTAAGTGGAAAATTTGGACCCTTTTTCCATCCCCTTTCAGAGCAATAAAACACATGCCAGAGCTGCCTGTGATGTGGGATGTGGGGCTTGAGCAGGGACTGATCCCCACCTCCCATGCGTGGCTCTGCCCCACCAGGACACAGCCCCTCGCTCACCTAAAGCTTGGGTGCTGCACAGCGCTGCAGTGTTTCTGTTTGCTTGGGTAAGATCTCTTTGATTGTGCCACTAAAACTCGCAATCAAGGAGCCAGTGCCTCCCTATGGTCATGACATCTGTGGCATGAGTTCCTCCTGGCCTCAGCCAGGCACAGTGTAGGTGCAACCCCAGAGTGAGGCTGCCTGCTGAGAGGCAAATCACGACAAAGACGGGGACCAGCCTGGTTCCGAGAGGCCCTGTAGCCAAAGCCCTGACTCAGTGGCTCCCCACAGCCACTCAGGGGGAGAATGAGCAGCCAGCAGCTACAATGGATTCACTCCTAACACTGCTTAGCAGTGCTTGGAGTGGAGAGGGTAGCTGCGGCCATCCCAGACGTTTCCCTCCTGGCTTCCAACAGGGATGTGACAGCCTATCCTCAGCAGGGTCACGGCTCATCGCTGGGGTCTGCATGGCCAGACTAGAGCCAGCACAAGGGGAAAGTCCTCAAACACACGCAAGGCGGCTATGGGGGCCTCAGCACCAACTCTTTTGCAGTTTGTGTAGCAGGACTTACACCAACATGGGTCTTTGCTACCCCACATCGGCACCTGTGCAATTACACCGGCTCCTCTCTGCCTCCACTTCCCTCTCCACCCCAGCCAGGGCATCCCCTGGGCATCCTGCTTGGGGTGTGGGCTCAGGGTTCACCCTGAAAATCTGCCATGTGCTTGTCCCTGACCTCAGCTGCCTGGGTGACTTTGAAAATGTGCATCCAAGTGCTTTGTTTAACACCCACAGCTCGGAGCTGGGAATAGTAGACCTTGCTCCCAACCTGGCTGTCCAGACTCCAAGGGCACTAATGGCCTTAATTGCCCTGACCAGCCCTACCTGCCCCCTGAGCCCAGGGCTATATTTAAGCTCAGCCCTAGGCCCCCTTTCTCCTTCTGAGCAGTGTCAGAGGCATGCCCAGCTCTGGCTCCTGGGTGGACTTCGGACCTGCATTGCAATCCTGTCTCCTGCTGTTCAGGGATTATGCAGCAAATGACATCTGTGTTTCAGTGTGTGAGTGCAGTAACTGAAAACTAGAAGTCTGCTAGAAACTGTGCCTCCCTGGAGAGCTTGGGTTAGCTTTTTACTGGTTTATAATGGAAATTGAATCAAAAAAGTACACCCTAAAATTTTGGAGGATGAGATGCTTGAATGACCTTTCACTGGGTTTGTGCTGATTAGAGACCTGCAGATGCACCCAAGCAGGGGTGCCAGACCTGCCGGATTTGGGGGCTGCTCCTTCCTGCTGCCCAGCATTTGTGTGCCCACCAGCCCCCCTTGTACCTCGCAGAGGCGAGAAGGAAACAACGGCACCTGCAGAGGATGGAGGTACTTTACTACTTCACAAGCTGCTATCATTTTGCCTCTTTCACAGAGGAGTTGGGGGGAGGCTCTGTTATTAGCATGGAGGGGCCTCATCCCAATTTGGGGATAGCCCAGAGCCCAATTGCTCCATCTCCCAGCAGCTGGGGTGCAGCCCCGCCCTGCTTTCCGAGACACTGCAGCCTTGCAAGCTCAGCAGGTCTGTTGGGCTGTGCTAGTTGCCCTTGGGGCCAGAGAGTGTGTCAGGGCCATTCCTTTGCTAGGAGGGTTGTCACCAGGGTATCCCAAGTGCCAGGTCAGTGCCTGCCAGCCTGGTGGCTGCTTTGAAAGGCTCCTTTGAAGCCAAGGTGCTGTTTGCAGGGTGCTTTGCCAGCCGGCTGGGCACCTCCCAGCACGGAGGGGAGCAGGTGGCAGTGAGGGATGGGAGAGAGGTGCCGGCAGTTCTCACAGCTGCTGGGCTGAGAAGGGCAGCGGGGCCATGGGACCACATGGGAAACCCCCACAACCTCACGCTCGGCTGTCGAGCTATTGGGAACACAGTTATTTTTTCTCATTAATCTTCAGTAATACAGTCAGCATCGGAAATCCCAGTGGGAGCTCAGATCTGTGGGATCAGGCGGTTTGTGTGAATGCTGTCCAGCAGACACCAAGCACCCTTACGTGCTCTCCTTCCAGCTGCAGCCGGGGCCGCGTGCCCCTGGAAAGCAGACAGCCTCTCCAGCACGCTGGGGGCATGGCTCCAGCTCTACAGACCTCCTGCTGCTTGGAGGAGCCCAGAGCTTTGCCCCGTGAGACCCCCATGGAGGAATTGGGTCTGTCCCCTAAAGGCTTTTACCTACTGTGCCTCTTTCAGTCCTGGGTGGGCAAATCCCCTGGTCCTGTGGCTCTGCCATAGTTCAGTGACCGATGCTCTATAATCTCTTCCACAGCCCCAGGGTGGGGGTTTAATGAATGCACAAAGCAAGTTGGGGAAATGAGGTCCAAAATGAGCGATGAAGCTTCATGCGAGAGGGTCGTAAGGAAGCTATACCACGCACTGAGATTGCAGTTGTGCATTTTAGCAAAGACTTATCTGAAACACTGAAAAAGAAACCATATACCATTGAGCAGAAACAAGGGTTACACAGAAATAGCTTGTATTTTCCACAGACCTTTGTCCAGTAAGAAATGTTTGGTTTGTGCATTTCAAGGCTTTACAGTGCTAAGAAAATATTTCCAGTAAGAAACTACCCAGACCTTCCTCTTCTTCCCACGACAGCTTAATTTCTTTAAGAGCCCTTCTGGGAGAGCTTTTTGGAGATCCAAGTGCACTCCAAGGTCTAGATTGTCTTGTGTATACAACGGCTGGTTTCCTCCAAGAGTGCTCTAGGTTTGTGCCTTGCAACTGCCCCCTCAAAAGCCACGTGGAATCTGCCATTACACCACATTTATCCTGGGCTCTGTTATTTCAAGACGTTATTATCCTTTCTAACAACTTGCCTTTTATAGAAGGCAGCCTCACTGCTTTGCAGTTTCCTGGTTCCCACTGGAACTTTTTAAAAATTAGCATCATATTTAACAACATTGGCTTTTTGGTAGAGGGATCACTGTAATTCTCACCCAGGCGAATATTTGGCAGTTCATCTGAGCGCTCCTTCTGGCAGATTTTTAACCATGTGTTCTAAAAATGGGGTTAAAATCTCCTTCCTCCCCCCTGCCCCAGTGCCTTGGGACAGTCATGCAAATGCATGTCCCCTAAGGACGAACCTAGTGTGAGCTCCTTCACAGCAAAAGCCAATGCAAGTAACTCACCAAGCTTTTCCATGATGGCTCTTTCCTTCTCATAGAGCCTGATCACGTCCTGTCCCCAAGGGCTCTCTGGAGAGCTTTCTGCTTCTCACATAGTCATGATTAATTTTTATGCCTTTAGGATGCTTTCCTCAAATCTTCTGTGGCCTGCCTTTCACCTGTAACTTTCCAGAGCTTATATTCTTTTTTCACTCTCTCATCTGTATGCAATTTTCACTTCAAGGTCTTGCCACTTCAGGTGTTCATTTCCACTCCCCTCTATAAGCACATCACCTTTTTTTAAGGCCAGCCTACCTCTCATTTCCCTTTTGACATTAAATATTGCTTTAAAGTTACTGCTTTTGCTCCCACCAGGACAGTCTGATCAGTAATTATGGCTCCGTGGCCTCTCGTTTGTTACCTTTGAACTAAGCCCTGTGCATGGTTCAGGAGTCACTCGGGTAACACACAGCGTGGGGTTACACCATCCCACTGCCTCCACCAAGCTTCCGAGGTCCAGCCTGATGATTAAAATGCTCGTATAGAAGGGAGGAGACAGGGGATCCCGGCCCCCTCCGCTTGCTGCATCCAAGTCACTGACACAGGAGCCACGGGGTGAGGTCGAAGAGGAGAAAACCCTGGAAAGCAGTGTTACCCGCAGCACTGGGACTCTGGCCAGCTAGGAATTCAGGAGTCACGTAAGTCCTGTGTCCCAGCTGCGGAGCCGCCAAGTTCCTCGACCCCGAGCACAAGGCCTGAGAACGGCCAGGGACACGGCTGGGACACAGCGCTGTTCCTCCCGCCTGCTCTGTGCCTGCAGTAGGGACCTGATCCCCTTCCAGCACCCAGGCAGCGCTGGGCAGGGGCAAGCCCACCCCGAGACATGCACGGGTCTGGCCTCACCTCTTGCACACGCAGAGCACCCTTGGGAATAGGGCTGAGCTCTGGTTCACGTCCATAAGGAAAGCGCAGAGGAGCCAGCGGTGACAGGCATTTTCAAGTCAATGCAAGTATTTGCATGGCGTTTATGCTACTATAGGTACTAAAATCACAGCCTGGATCTGAACAGCAGCATCCCTGTAGCAGCGCCTCTGCACCCAGAGCAGATCGTTGAGGACAAGGCACACGCTCCGTGTTTGTGGAGACCTACTGCAGGCAGAGCCAGCGCTCCAGGCACATCAGCAACTGCTGCTGAGCTTCCAGAAGGTCCGCTATCCAAGCGGCACTGGTGCCACCGTGTGCTCTGCAGGGTGCAGCCTCAGCACAGGCAGCTGTGCACTGTCTCTGCTTTCCTGTGTCCATCTACAGCATGGCCACTTGCCCGTGTGCATTCCTTGAAGTGTCACCAAAAGACACAATCTGTGAACAAATCTGCTTGGGTTGACAATGTGCAGGAGACAAACACAATTTCAACACAAAGCTAGCACAAACAGACCAGTCATTGGATTTTATTTAAGGCCCAAATTCAAGAAATTGCCTGGATTACACCATTTTTACCCGGATTCACGTGCTGGATCCAGACAGCAGAGCATATTGTTTCACCTCACCCACCAGCCAACACCTGCATTTTTGATCACTTGACATAATCAGCTGCCATGCAAACAAGTGCACCTCTATCTCCACATTAGTCATGCAAGCACCCCGCTCCTCTCCCACACGTGCATTCATCCTTGGCCCAGAAGAGCATCTGAATGGTGAATTAAGCTCTTTCCTGCCCATCCCTTTTGCTCTACGTGCCCTGCTGTGGCACTGCCTTTCCCAGCTCATGGATGGCCCCATTCTCCAGCACCTCCACCTTCCCCACGCCTGGCTGCAGCACACTGGCCACCATAGCCCTGGCCACCGTTTCCACAGGCACCGAGTAAGCAGTGGGGAAGACCCGAGCCACAACACCCAGAAACTGCTGGGCCATCCACTCTGCAGGGCGGGACTCCTGGCGCTTGCACAGCAGGACCCTGCAGAGCGAGGAGGTAAGGTGGGTCAGGCTGAAACCATCCCCCGGGGAAAACTAGACACTGGGTTCTCCAGCTGCGCTGGGGGCCCAGCCCAGCTTGATAAACACACATGGGGGCCATGGGGCCTTGGCAGGGTCGCAAAACATGACTGAGCTGAGCCCTGAGACGCTAAACTCCTTTTCCCGCAGTGCTGCCAAAAGCAGGATGCCAGTTTTCCTAGGCAGCAAGAGCATAGTACAGCTGAAAGGATACAGGTGAGTATCCCCCCTGCATAAGGTCAAAGTCTGCAGAGATGAGCATTGACCTATGTCCCCCAACCTCTGCTCTCAATCCAAGCCTCTTCTCCTTGCATAGCACGTGACACTAGCATTGGGACGGGCCGTGGGAAACTGCTGTGCTTGCTCCCTGCAGCATGTGCAGGGAAGCAGTGTGCTCATCCAGGATCTGCATTTGCAGCCAGTGGCTTTCTCCACTTCCCTCCCCAGCCCTCCCCTTATGCATCCTTTCTCTCTTTCTCTATATCCCAACATGCTGCCCTGGCAACCCTCCACCTGAGTCATGTGCCCTCCCTCCTCCACTGCTACTCACGCTGGCCGGAGAATGGTACAGCGATCAAAACCGACAGCCTGGACCAGGTTCTCCACTTCTCCCTGTCAGAGCAGTCAGGCAGGATGAAAGGAGACAAGGATGACTGCAAGCACCATCCCTGCTGCCCCGCGAATTGGCAGGAGAGAGTTGCTGAGCCATGGGCAGCACGGCACTAATGCCAATGCAAAGCTGGTACAGGCCTGCACTGCCTGGGCAGCGAGCAGCTCTCCAGGAAAAGGCAGCGTGGGGCGAGTGGCCATGGTGGACACATTAACCGTTAGTCAGCAGCGCATCCTTGCAACCACCATGCTAACTGCAACTGGAGGCTCCTGAGACAGCATCTGGACACAGTGTCCAGCCTGGGGATCCTGGCACAAGACACTGGCAGACAGCAGTCAGTTCAGCAGATGTTGGGGGCTGCAGCACACAACATATGGGGAAAAAAACTTTCGCGATGGGTATGGTCCCACCTGGGGAGCCTGTGGGTTCTTCACCCCTGGATAGTTCATGTCTCACCTGGACACAGCCCTGAGCCTCCCCACCTAGCTGTGAAGCCATCCCAGTGTGGGGTTGGGGAGCCGGGGTTGGGCTGGAGACCCCAGCAGGTCTTTCTGGTGGTTTGAAGAGGGAGATGAACGCTGCCTGTGGGTGCTGTGCTGCTTTGGATGAAGCCAGTCGCATGTCTGTCCTGCCAGCCCCCTTCCCTCACCACCTTGCCCCCCGGCACCAGGAGGACCCTCGGAGCCATTTGCATCTCTTGTCACCTCAGCTCCTGCTTCCTTCCTGAGTGTCCCAGGAGGAGCCCACCCCAGCTGTCCCCTCACCTTCACGCGGAGGTAGAGGAAGAGGCTGTGCTGGTTTGCCCCCTGGGAGGACTGCAGGACAAAGTGTTTGCAGCCCCCTGCCCGTGCCAGCTCTGCTGACTGCACGACGTAGTCCCGGTCCACACGGACAAAGCCAGCCTGCAGGTAAAGGAGAGTGGAGGGTGAGCGCGGCGGGTGAGAGAGCAGCAGGACCACTGCTCCCCCGGGGTCCCACTCACCGCACCAGCCTTGGCCCTGGTGGTGCCCAGGCAGCAGAAGCCGACGTCGTGTCCCTGGAAGGCGGCGGCGTGCTCGCTCAGCCGCTCGAAGTCCACCACCACCTGCTCCTGTGGGGAGGCCGAGGGTCAGCGTGCCCGCCCTGGCCAACCCCCGCTCCCCCGGCACCCTCGGGACCCCTGTCCCTGCGCACCACGGCTGCCCCCGTCTCCTCGCCCAGGCTCAGCCGGCGCCGCCCAACCAGTGTCACCCTGGCAAAGAGCTGCCGGGCCAGCAGCTCCCGCAGCAGCGCCTGGCCCGTCTCCCCTGAGGCACCCAGCACGAAGCAGGCCCTTCCGCCGCTGCCGCCACCCGCCGCCGCCGCCATGCCGAGGGAGCAGCGGCCTAGCTGGAGGCGGGCGGTGGTGGGGCGGGCCCAGGCTGGGCGAGGCTGCGCTGCCGCCGGCCTGTCTTCCGCCTGCCCGGTGTTTACTGCCGGGAGAGCCGGACTCTTCCCGGCAGTGCTGGCGGTGGTGCCAAGGTGGCAGGCACAAACTGCAGTGCAGCACACTGCAGTTAAACATAAGACAAGACCTTTTTCAGGGGCTGGGGGAGGTTGCCCGGGGAGGCTGCAGGGTCTCTGTCCCTCCGAGCAGGGGGCTGCCCTAGGGGACCCCTCTCAGCTTCACTGGCTCCCAGCGCGCAGGGAAAGATGTCTGCTGGTGTCCCCCCTCTTGTCTCTCCACCTGGTGTCTTTGTGGTGGCAGAGCCCACAGCAGAAAGCATCCCCGGGAGGATCTCTGTGCCCTCGCTGCTCAGGCGGAGGGGATGTGTCCCAGGCGGGATGCTCAGAGGGGTCTGTGACCTGCCAGGCAGCTCCTCTCCAAAAACCACTGGGCTCAGTGTGTGCTGCTAACCGGGGTGCCCTGTAGCTGTGGCCTCCAGGCAGGGAGTGAGTCACCCCCCACCCCGGGCACCAGCTCCTGACCTGACAACAGCTGTGGGGCTCGCACCCCAGTGGTGACAGCAGCCCTACCCACCGGGAGCAGCCTTGCTGTGACTCCAGTGTGAAGCAGCCGCTGGTGCCTGAGGAGCGAGGGGACGGAGCCCACTTCCTGGGGGACCCTCGCCAGGCAGGTCCTGGGGCGTGCTGGCAAGCACAGGCCCCCTGCTCCAGATCCCTGCCTGGACGTTGTCCCTCTGACGGGGACAATGGCGATCATCACCGGGGGGGCCAGGTCCCACCAGGAGCCAACCCGGGGCATGGCTCTGGAGCAGGCGCGTGGGCACCCGGGGGCTCTGCGCAGCCGCTCCTACGGGTAGTGTCAAGGGGCCCTGCAGCACCCCAATCCCGTTTGTCCTGATTCCTGGGGAGGGAGGTGCAGAGGCCTGAATGGCTGGTTTTGGGATCAAGCAGGCAATTTTCCAGCCTGGCATGTCTGCTGAGCACTCCCCTTGGCCAAGGGCTGAGGATGAATCCCTGATGCACGTGCCACATGCAAGGCAGGACGCACGTCATGACCATCACCGGATTAATGGCCGGCATCCTGCTCCACCTGCCAGTGTGCCGCCGGCACCCACGGCTGCGCGCCCTGTCCGGCAGGCTGCACCCCGCAGTCACAGGCAAACCCAGGTGAGTGCAGGAGGGGGAGGCTGGGACGTGCTGGGGCTCGGGGGTAGTGGGACGACTGCTTGAGAGTGGGAGGGGATCCATATGGTGCGACAGTGTGGAGTATCGGCAGCAACGTGTATGGGGCACGTGGTATGCTATAGGGTTTCATGGGATGGTGGGGATACCTCTGGGGCAGGGTGAGATCAGGATGCATGGGGGCCATGCGGCACTCCCACTGCTCATGGTCTGCTTCTCCTCCATGGCAGGGCTCGGTGGGGCCGGCAGGCACCAGGGCGCCTGCTCTTCTGGCGGCATGGAGGTGCAGTGCCGGCGCAGCGCGGCGTTTGACTGCATGCCCCAGCCGGCAGCCTGCTGCCCTGACTGGATGGCGGGGCTTCCTGATGCCCTGCCCCTCTCCCGTCTCTCCATCCCTGGCACCCATGACTCCCTCAGCCTGTTCGGCAGCCGGCGCCTGCGGTGCCAGAGCTGGGGCCTGGAGGCCCAGCTGGCAGCCGGCGTCCGCTTCCTGGATGTACGCTGCAAGCTGGCGCGGGGAGAGCTCCACATCTACCACCTCTGCACCTTCCAGCGGGCCAGCCTGCGGGGGGTCCTGCGCCGCACCCTGCGCTTCCTCCGCACCCACCCTGGCGAGGCCGTGCTCATGCGCATCAAGGAGGAGCTGCCCATCTTGCCCCGGCCCGGCTTCGCCGCCCAGCTGCACCGCTGCTTGCTGGAGGAGGGACAGGGCCGTGTGTGGTGCCGGGAGGAGGTGCCAACGCTGGGCCAGGTGCGGGGGAAGATCGTGGTGCTGGAGGCACTGGCACGGGAGGTGCTGGGCATCCCCTACGAGCAGCTGAGCATCAGCGATGCCTGGAATGTGCTCTCACTGGAGCGCAAGTGGGCACGGGCACGGCAGCACCTGGAGAGGGCGGCTGGTGGGGACCCCACCACCATGCACCTCACCTTCTGCTCCGGCAACGGGCTCTTCACCTGCCCCGAGGAGGTGGCCCGCTTTGTGAACCCCCGCTGCTACCAGCACCTGCGGCGCCACGGGGGACAGCCCGTGCGCTGGGGGGTGGTCATCATGGACTTCCCTGGGGCAGGGCTCCTCCGGCTCATTGTGGAGAGCAATGCCCCATGGGCCAGTGGACACATCACAGCAGCCCCCAGCACTCCCACAGTACCCTTGCGGCAGCCCCGTGGCAGAGGGGACAGGCGCCGCAGCCGGCACAGCTCCACTCACTGCCCACACCGGTGTCCATCAGGACGTGATGACACCATCAAACGGTGTCCAGCCCCACGCCTCTGCCGAAGGACATCAGCACCTGTAGAGCAAAAGCGGGTTTCTAGCTCTTGCTGGGCACCAGGAAGCCTTCATGTGATGATGGTGTGACAGCGCCAGAGGTGGCAGAGGAGGGTTGGCAGCTGCAGTCAGAGCCGGGCAGCCCCAGGAGCTGCTCCCTGCACGCTGCTCTCCCCTAGGGAGCCAGGTATGGTCCCGGCATGGGGCTGGGCCAGCCAAGTCCCCGGCGGAGCAGCAGGGATGGGGTGGAGGGAGAAAGTCCTGCCTCACCTCCTCTTGGGCCAGTGAGTCCACCTGAAATGCCTCTCTGCAAAACAGCCCTTTTCCTTTCAAGGGTAAATAAAAATAAAAAGAAGCTAGGAAAGCACTCACTGCATTGCCTTGCCTTCTGCCTAGCAGAAAAAACCTCTTGCTTTTGCTGCTCAGCTGTGAAAGAGCCCGTACCCCTCCGCCCATTGCCAAAGCAGTCATATTGGTGTTTGTAGCCATCTTGCTCTTAAAGCAGAGCTGCAAGAGGTCAGAGGAGGAATTAATTTCAAAGGTGACAACAAATTGTTAGTAATGTCCTTCCCCTCGTTATTTTAGCTTTTGTTTTTTTCTTGCAGGGGCTTGCCCCAAAAGTCAGGACTGTTAGAGAGACGCAGCTTCAGCAGGCACTGCCAACCCTGCACATGGAGATCTGGATGGCCACAGCAGCGGCATTTCAGATTGGGCTACCCTGTCCCTGAGGTCACATGCCCGCAGGACACCACACAGGGCAAAGCTCGGCGGTTTGCAACAGTGTGGGCAGCGTGGATGGGGCAGCTTGTAGATCCACAAAAGCAAAGTGGTTGAGACGTAAAAAAGACCTTAAAACGCACGTTGTGCCAGTGTCTGCCCTACCTGCAGAAAATAAATCAGCAATTTAAATAGACTGGCAAGTCGCAGGACACAGTAGCTCCTTGGAGCAGAAAGATAACCGAGATCCCAGGGGAGAAAGCATCAAACAGCTGCCTGTGCTGAAGTGGGGAGGTGAGAAAGGGAAGAGGAAAGCTCAGGCCTGGCCTGCCAAAAGGTGAAGAACATCCTCAAGGATGCTTCTGTCTCAGGGGAAAACGCAGCTGGGCTCAGTGCCTGCCGGAGGGGATGCCGCAGGATTTCCTGGAGGGAGGAGAGGACATTGTTTTCTCCACAGGGGCTGACCCTGGCTGGAGACATGGCTCTCAGTGCTGAATATGTTCATCCGCTGGCCCCGGGTGGGCTGCGGTGGCTCTGCCTGGGGAGCAGGGGAGGACTGAGCTCATGCTGCAAAGAGCCAGATGGGAGGGGAGCAGGCAATAGTGCGCAGGGGGTGACGGAGGTGACGGCTGGGGGAATCCACCTCTGGCCTTGCTTTGTGAGACTGGATAAGACTGATCTCCCTGCATTAAACCAGACACGTGACAAAAGCACTAGTGATGTCCGGGGTGCTGGTGGCCTGCTCCATCTGCTGCCAACGCCTCCACCGCCTGGGGCTGTTGCCCCCATGCTGAGCCAGCCTGATGGCTCTAAGTATTGCCCTCGCACTGGGTGCCACAGAAGGATGGCCAAGCAGGTCGGTGGCCCCAGCCCTCCAGGGATGCACAGTGCCATGGGGAGCCGGGCAGGGCGCAGGCTGAGCAGTCACAGTTCCCCGGAGTGGCTCTGTGGGCTGGGTGGCTTTGCTCTCACTTAGGGCAAGGGCTGCCTGCACAGCTGCAGGGCTGCCCCTGGATGCGGCACATCCCCAGAGCTGCACCCCAGCACCCCATACCCACCCTGTGCCCCAGCTCACTGGCAGGGCAGGGCCGCTGCCTGGGATTCCCTGGGTGGGCAGAGCCACTTGTTTACTCCCTACCACACAAGCAGCGAGATAACTTTGGCGTTATCTACGCCCCCGGCATCCTGTTTGGCGAACCTTTATCTGTGCCACACACGTGTTGCTGCTGCCAGGCGCCAGGGAGCCAGCTGGCAGCACGGGCAGGGGTACCCGGCTGGCAGCAGTGCCCAGCAAAAAGGCTCTCCATCGCTGGTGAGGCAGAAAGCTGTCCTGCAGCTGAGATCGAAGAAACGTCTCTGAGAGGGACCCTGTGGGGTGGGCAGGAGTGATTTGCCCAAAACTACCCCTGCACCCTGCAGCTGGGGCTGCCCCAGCACCGCGGGGTCCCTGTGGGTGGGGGAGTGCAGGGTGCCATGGCCCGTGAACTGTCTTGGAAGCATCCCTGTCCTTCTGGCCCCAGCTAATCCTTGCAACCATCTCACCCCCTCCAAGCCAGGGCGCACTCAGATAACATGTCTTCTTGTGGCCAAACACTTTCAAATTGTGAGAAAGATTTTACCGGGTGCTGCTTTCCTCCAGGGCCGTCAGAGGAGGGTCCTGCTGCCCGGGCTGCAGGCCAGGCATCGTGCTGGGAGACGTGCCCAAAGGCAACCTGTAGCTCAGGGACACCCTTTCAGTCAAACACCCCCTGGGGACCTGCGGTGGGAGGGGAGCCGTCCCCTGCCCACACTCAGGAGGTGCCTCCAAAGCCTCCGCTTGACACGGCCATTGCAGGACCTAGGGAGAGCCACCCTACTCCCCAGGTGGAGCAGGGGGATGGCGGGAGTGGGGCTGCACCCCAGCGCGGTGTGGGTCCTCACAGGCACCATGCCATGCTCCTGCAGGGGTGCTGTCGGGTGCCTCCTCGCTCCGGTGGGCTGCTGAGAGGGCGAGGGGGGCTGCCCAGGAAGGTGCCCACTGTATCGCCGGTGGCAGCTGAGCCGGGTGGGCTGTGTCAGGGTGACTCAGTTCCTCTGCGGTTTGCCGGAGGACATTGCACAAGGAGGAGAACAGGCTGTGCTGCCATGGGGTGGGAGCCTCTGCCCAAAACAACATAAGTGTGCCTCTGCACTGGGAGGGGGGGTGCAGCGTGGTGGTGATGGGTGTGCCCCTCGCACCCCCTGCCCCCAGGGTCTCACTCTACCAGGTCCTGAGCACTCCCTGGGGACACAGTGCAGGGCACAGCCTAGTCTTGGCCCTGGGGCAATGGTAACTCTGCAGAGGCTAATCCCTGGGGCATCTGCCCACCTCTGCCAGTGCCCACCTCCCCATGCAGCACGTACAGCCCCTGCCACCATGGGTCCCATCCACACCTGGGCGCTTCCAGAGCCATCAGCATACTCATGCAGGCATTGCAACCTGCCCTGCACATGGCACCCTGCCCGCAGCACGGCTGAGCATGCAGAGAGGGAGCAGAGCATCAGCCTGGGCGGGCAAAGGGCCAAGCGCTTCCCCCCGGACAGCCCTGCAATTGCAGCCTGCGGGTGGGTTGCCCAACCCCGCCAGCTGCACAGCATCCTTGGCAGTGGTTTGGAGGTGGGAGTTGGGCACCCATGCCCCTTACCCATGGCAGGGCTCTCGGGAGAGAGCATCGCCTCTGCCTCAGGACTAGGGCACAGCAAAGGAGGCACATTTCCATTCCAGATCCCTGCAGGGCCCAGCGGGACGGTGAGGAGATGACATGGGAAAGTGCCTTTGTACCTGCTCCCCTGAGCCACCGCTGAGCGAAGCCCTGGCTTGCAGCTTGTGCTGTGCCCCAGAAGCAGTGGCGGGGGGGGGACAGGATGCACCAGCCTGCTGCCTGGGAAATCCCTGTACTGCTCAGCCTGTAAGGCAGGGATGGGCCCTTCCTTGGTAAGCGGGGCAGCAGGACCCCAGCTGGGAGCATGTGCCCTGCAGCATCCTGAGTCCTTCCCAGGGAGCCTGCCTTGGAAACCACCCGAAATGTGAAAGGGCTCCTGGCAATTAGCCAGCTCCCAGCAGAGCTGCAGAGCTGATTTGGGTCTTCTCTCCTTCTCACCACATGTACCTTTTTCCACTACCTGCAAAGCAACCCTTGGTACTGGTCCTGCCATGCAGGACCCCCTCTCCGAGTCCAGCTACCCACAGGCAGGGGGTTCCTGCCCCCCACAAACAGCTTTGAACTTGGCCACATTCTACCCTTTGCAGCAGCAGCCTCTGGGTCTCAGCCACCTTGCTTCTGTTTTTAAAATAATACCAGAAACTATTTTTAGTTACAAAAATAAAGGTGGGAGTATTTTTTTTCTACTGCTCTGCCCTACCGTGTCAGGTTTCAGTGAAACTGAAGTGAAACTGGCAGGGGCACAGCCTGCTCCCCCCTGGGGCTGTGCATCCGTGAGCACCCCTCTGACTCCCAGCGAGTCTCCCACTCGCCTCTCTGCCCACCCAGCTGCTTCTTCCCTTGCTGTAATTGCACACCCTCTGAACATGAGCTGCTAGAAAGCAAGCGCTCCTGAATTACTGGACATACAGGCTCATCCTCAGCAATTCCATAAAAATAGACAATTGCAGTAAAACATTTTGCAAGGAAGATATCCAGAGACAGGAACTGAGTTTCATTTACATTGGCCAAGTATACAGTCATTGTAGTGGGTTACGGCTTTTGTGGGATGGGTTCCTCCTTTTGTCTAGCATGAGTCCCGCTGGAGCAGCATCAATTTCTCTGGAACTGGAAAATGCATGCGACCTGCATGGCTCTCACTTCAGCTTTAGCTGGAAGTGAGCAGAGTAATTCCTGCAGAAAACCCTGCCAAGGCAATTTTACTTAGAAGCAGAATGGAGTAAGGAAAGATTTATGATGATTCAAGAATGATCCAAGGGGAGGTGGACACAATGAGGCATGTTCCTGAAGCATTGGTGGAAGTTCATAAAGGATATTAACAACTCAGGGGAAGTTCCTCTGGCATGTTCTTGGACCTTTCTCATAAAGGCTTAAAGGCAAAGACAGGAAAATACATTGTGCAAGTAACTGTTTATAAACGGTATATGAAGATTCACAACCAGAGCAAAAAGCCTGCGAGCAAGGAGAGGATCCGGCACAGGAGCCGGGAGGCTGTGAGCCACACTCCGGCTCAGCCCACGCAGGAGTTCATCACTCCTCATCCCTCCTCTGTCCTCTGACGGCCAGCGTGGGCACTGCGACATAGACATGGTGGGTTGGAGAGGTCTCAGTGCCCTGGGCACCATAGGCTGGGGCTGGACCCCTCCTGGGGGGCCCTTCTGCACCTCCTGGGGGGCCCAGGCAAGGCCACCTTACTGCGGGTTGGCTCCCATGGCAGCGTCAGGATGCACCCAGCTCCCATGCCATGGAGCAGCTGCTGAGCTGAGTCCCACCAGGGCTGTGGCCAGGGCTGAACCCCGCTGTTCCACTCTGGCCCCAGGCTGGGAGCGGGATCTCTAGGGGTGGTAGAGCCCCACAGCAGGGGAGGCGGGGATGCAGGGCAGGATGCGGGCTGGCAGCAGGGCTGGGGTGGGAGGGGAAGAGGCCAAGGGCAGGGAGCAATGCTCTGCACGCTTGGAGGAAGTGTGAGCACCGCTGCCCGCCGAGGGCCAGACGCGCCTGGCAGTGCCAACGGCTGGGCAAGGTGTGTCTGTGGCTCCAACATGGTAGGTTCCGCTCCTTTCCTTGGGGATGAGTTGGGGTCTGCCTGGAAAAGGGGGTCAGGGGAGGGCAGGGCTGCAGGCAGGCGCTGCCAGGAACCGGTGCCGCTGCCGGGGACCCATGGGACAGACCCAGGCTGCCCCGGAGAGACCCTGCCCTGGGCAGCGAGGCTGTGCCAGGCACTCAGGGCACTGCCACTGCGGAGGCAGATGCCAGCGCTGGGTGGGCGGGGAGGGGTGGGGGGCACAGGGCATGCCCTGAACTTAGGGGCTCCCCAGGAGTGAACTGCACTGCTGGCATGGCCTCCCCCACTGCTCAGCTGTGCTGCGGGCACAGCCCCCCCAAAGTGCATCGCTGGAGGGGCCCTTTCTGCAGCAGAGCCGTACCTGGCCGGCGGCACTGTGTGTGCCTGTGTGCAAGCTGGCGCAAGCAACATGCCCTTGTGGCTACCAGGACCACCTGGCAGCAGTGTGGGTGCATGGTGGGGTGTGTGAGCCCCTGTGGGACATGCATGCTCATGCCTCCCTCCCTGGCATGCAGGGCACTGCGGCAGGACTGCGGTCTGCTGGGAGGACATGGGCTCTGGGCTCTCGTGGCATCTGCTACCTGGGCATCGCTGCCATCGCATGGGGTAAGCCACCTGCCACCCACTCAGTAAGCCCAGCGTGACCCTGTTGCTGAGGAGCCTGCAGGTCTGGGAAACTGGAGAAGGGCAGCAATGTTATTTTGGGGGCTCATCAGTCACACCCCTCATGGCTACCAGACCCAGGGCTGGATCCTTCTGGGCTGGGAGGGGGTTGCGTCTGCCCAGGCCAGCTCCCTCCAGCCAGACCCATCACAGGACCGTGCTCCCCCAGGGAGGGCCAGGCCACGCACAGGGTCCCCACAGGGTGTCTAGTTCCCCAAATGCAGCATGGCAGCCGGTGTATTGTACCATGAACTGGACAAAGGCAGCAGCAGCTCTACTCCCTGCCTATGCCCATGCCCATGCTGCAGAGCTGGGCACAGACGTAGCCACAGGACCCACAGGTGCAAGTGTTGGGAGCACAGCTGGGGCAGCACCATGCAGAGTTAAAGCTGCTAATTGACATCAGTAGAAGAAATCAGAGTAGAAACTAATTTGGTTTTGCTGCCTGTAGGATATTTCCTTCACATGTTGGCATTGCACAGAGCAAAACCTGCCGTTGCCTGCTCTGTCCCTAGAGATCCTCCGCGAGCTGGGTTCTTTTCCAAAGGACCATTCGTGATTGAGCTAAGGAACAGAGGCAAATGCAGAAGTGTCAGGAGGAGGCTGAGATTTAGCTCTGAGGGGAAAACAAAAATGCAAAGGCACCCTGAGTGCAGTGGGCGCTGAGCACCGCCCTGGGGGGAGGCATTGGGGGCTGCCAGGGGAGCTGAGAAGTTGAAACGCAGGCAAACAGCACCCCCCTGGGGGTTCAGCTCCAGGTGGGGCAGGGAGAGGTAACATAAGGCTGAGGTGAAGGAGTGGGGATGAGCTGTGCTACAGAAAAGGGTGTTACTGGTAGAGCTGGAGGAAATAGGCAGGACAGCATGTGGAGTATGGGCACGTAGCAGATGGGGTCCCTTGGTTCTTCTCAGTTTGGGGATGGGGTGTGCAAGGGTAGCAGGGTGGCTGCCCTGAGCCGTGCTGGGGAGGTAGTGAGGGACAGGAGGTGGGTGGTGGGAGCTGAGGATGGGGCAGGCTCCCAGGAGGTGCCCTGAGCTTCTGTCCTGCAGCCCCAAACTCCCAAGGGGTGAAGAGGAGGGCTGTTGTTGAAGGCCACATTTTCCTCAGCTTCAGTTTTGTTGAACAAAATGGATAGTTTGCTCTTTCACATGGAAAAACAGGCAAATTATGGGAATTTTGCTTAGAAAAATGCATAATTATTGACCAAACTAGAGCCCTAATTAGACTTGGGAAGCCCTAGATTTGCATCTAATCTGTGATGCCCAGACCTTTGCCTGCATGACCACAGCGTGATACGCTCTCCTGAGACACAGGGTACCCCCAGGCTGGTTGTCTGGAGAAAACTTTGATCCCCATCTCACTTTCTGCACAGATGGAGATACGATCCCCGTATCACTTTCTGCAGTTGTAGAGATAGCTGCTTCTGGGGAGGAGGGAGGAAGCTTTTTTTTGTGGCTAAAACCCTTTGATTGCATCAAGTTGTGGTGTGAAATGCTGTAAATAAGAGCAGGGTTTCAGCAAAGTGCCCTTCACTTCTGGGTGTGGGTTCCGGTTAATCTCTGCCTTTGCCCTGCCTGGGTGGGCATGACCAGGGTGTGAACTTGACTTTTGCAAGACGTTGTTTTGCAATACTGAATTTTACAAGACTCTTCAGACCACCTCTGGCTTGGATGAGCAGCTCGGGAGCCAAATGCTTTTGGGCGCTCGTTGTTCTGCCTTGCTCCAAGGTGACTCTCATGTAGAAATGTAAAGCAAGAAAACCAAAGTGGTACACTTCTGTGCTTGAGGAAGGAACCATGTTTAAGGAATCATCTCTATGTTGGGTTTTCCTCTTTGGGAAACCTTTGTGAGCAGGGGAGTGCGGCTGTGGAGCTGGTCTTTCACCCCTTGTGCTGGAGGAGGGGTTGGCATCACCGCTTGGGACTCTTCTGCCACCTGTGCTCTGCCCGCCCCATCCCATGCTGCCCTCTGTCTCAGCCTTCACCCCATCTCCCCCACCTTCCTCATCCCTGTGCTGTCCCCCTGTCCCACCTCATTTCCTTCTGTCATGCCTGATCCACCCAGGTCTTTGTGTACTCTTAGAGCCCTGTTCTCACCCACACTTGTCCCTTCCTCCCATCCCCTCTCCCAGCTGGTTGCCGGCATCTCTTGGCTCTGATGCCAGCCCTAGCTCACCTTCATGTCCCAAGTGACCCCATCCCCAACCTGGGTCCCGTCCTTTCTGTGTCGATCCCGGACCTCATCCTCTCTCGCAGGCACAGTAACGCGGGTGGAGGTGGGCGCCTGGACGTACCACTACAGTGACCAAGGAGACTACACATGGGAGCAGGCTAGGAACTACTGCCAGACCTTCTTCACTGACCTGGTGGCGATCCAGAACAAGCGGGAGATTGAGTACCTCAACGAGAGCCTGCCCTTCCATGGGCGCTACTACTGGATCGGCATCCGCAAGCTGGGTGGCATCTGGACCTGGGTGGGTACCAGGAAGGCGCTGACAAAGGAGGCGGAGAACTGGGCAGCCGGGGAGCCCAACAACCGCCGCTCCAACCAGGACTGCGTGGAGATCTACATCAAGCGGCAGCAGGAGTCGGGCAAGTGGAACGACGAGCCCTGCAACCGGAGGAAAAAGGCGCTGTGCTACCGGGGTGAGCAGGGCAACTGCAGCACAGACCTGGATTGGGTGGGCTGGGGACCTCGGCAGGGTGGCCAGTGGCTCTTGATAACCATCCTCTGTGTGTGCAGCCTCCTGCCAGCCCTTCCCGTGCAGCCAGCATGGCGAGTGCGTGGAGACCATCAGGAGCTACCGCTGCGAGTGCTACCCCGGCTTCCAAGGCCCTGAGTGCGAGGACGGTGAGCCACCCACCCCCATCCCTCCCTCCCTGCTGGAGAGCCTGAGCCCCGGCAGCAAAGCAGGCAAGTTCGTTATGCTCCTAATGGGCTGGTGGCACTGTGTCTCTCCCAGTTGTGCAGTGTGCTGAGCTCAAGCCCAAGGGAGTGCGCATGAACTGCAGCCATCCCTTCAGAGACTTCAGCTACAACTCCACCTGTGCATTCAAGTGCCAGGAGGGGTTTGAGCGGCGAGGGGCAGGCACGCTGCGGTGTCTGCCTTCCCAGCAGTGGTCAGCAGAGACCCCCACCTGCACAGGTAGGGCCTGCCAGGGGCTGGTGGTCTCAGGGATGTGGTACTGATGCTTTGGGGGGCCAGCCCTGCATGCCCAACGTTGCTCAGGCAAGCAATGGGCTGGGCTTGCTGTGCGCCCGCCCTTTGGGGAAGCAGCTCCTGGCGCTGCATGCAGGGAGCAGTTCCCTGATGAGGCTGCAGTGGGTGCAATCCAGAGTGGCTGTGAGCTCTGGATAAGCCCCCTGCTCTCCCCAGCTGTCCCCGTGCTCTTGCTCCCTGTCCTGAATCACACCCAGGCACCAGCATCCTGCATGCACCGCGTGTGGGGTCAGGACGGTGTCTTGGCACCTTCATCATCACCCCGGTGGCACCATCTGCTCCTCTCCTGAGGGGATGGTGCTTGGCATCACGGGGGTCCTCAGAGAAGAGCGAAGGGGGGCTGCCGTCCCGCAGCTGGAGGAAGGGTGTATGCTGGCAGGGCTGGGCCACCACGAGCGGTGCGAGGACTGGTGAGATGAGGTTAGGTATAAGCTGGGAGGGACAGAGTAGGGCAGGAAGCCACAAAGGAGAGCGAGCTGCGGTACATTATGCTGCAGGGGCAGGGAAAGTCTTCCCGTTGGTGGCTCGAGGGTTTGCAGCCAGGTGCCGGGTGCCCCAGAGAGGTGCTGGGCTTTCTGGGCGGGGGAGCACTGAGAGCCCTGCTCTACCTTCCCTGTGCCACTGCATGGTGGATCTGCAGCCTTGCACAAGGATGGGTCGAGTCGAAGACTGGAGCAGACACGGGACACAACTGGGGACCCTCTGTATCAGGAGACCCAGCAGGAGGGGTCAAGGGGTGGGCAGGGTCTCTGTATATATATAATTAAAAAAAAAAAAAGCCTGCCTTGAAGTTAGTGCTGCCGATGACACCTGTGCTGGGTGCACCTGTGGTCCAACCCGGGACTTGTTTTAGGCAACTGAGACCAGCAAAGCTTTCTGCAGTTAAGGGGAATGGGCACGGAGATGTGATGTGACTGTCCCATGGCCAGCATCCTCAGAGGTGGCAGGGTCAGGAGCTGGCTCCCAATTTTGTGGAAGTCCCCCCAGGCAAGCTGGGCTGAGCCTGCCCGCTCCAGGCTTTTCAAGTTCCCAAAGGCTTGCTTTCCCAGCTCATTGTTTTTTCCAGCTGGCTGTATGTATGATTGATTTTTCTTTTTTGCAAAGAATCAGATGAGTCAGTCAGTCACCCTTGCTGATAATGAAGCTGTGTTAGCAAGCATTGCCAGTTGGGTTTACTCCAAAAATGAGCAGAGGCTCCTGCTGTGGCGAGGCTGACGGTGCTGCGGGCACCACGAGGGACGAAGCTGCCTGCCCTGCCCTCATGCTCCCTGCCCTGTGTCTGCCTGCAGCCATCACGTGCCCCCAGCTGGCTGCCCCCGAAAGGGGCCAGGTCAATTGCTCCCACCCGCATGGCACGTTTGCCTTCAGCTCCATGTGTGCCTTCTCCTGCCAGGAGGGGTTTGAGCTGACGGGAGCGCGGAGGCTGCGCTGCACGGCTGGTGGGGTCTTGATGGGTCCCCCTGCCCCATGCTGCAAAGGTGGAGCCCGGGCTGCCTGCTGGGGGGTGCCTCAGCGCTGGGTTTTGGGGCCCCGATAGACAGCTCTGGGAATTCTGTGGGAAACCAGGCTTGCCTGTAAAATAGCTATGAAAGGAAAAGTCTACCAAGGAAAGTGGTGTCAGTCTGAAAGCAGAAGGTGCAGGGAATGGGGTCTGTCTCACCCAGGCTGGGTGCCGGTGGTGTTAGATGTCTTCCTGGCACTAACCTGTGGTGGTCCCGCAGACAGCGGAGCCGCTCGCCCCAGCAACTGTTGGATGCTGTCCCAACATGCAGCAAAGCACGCCCCGGGCACAGCCTGGGGAGGCTGGCACGCAACCCCTATAGCTATTTCAGTCAGCCCCTCCTGGTCCCCTACAGCCTCACAGCCATCTGGGTGTCCTTCCCCCTGCTGCTGTGGCAAGGGTGGAGGCAGGTCTCTGCTCCCCTCCAGGGAGAGAGGCAAGTAAGACTGCAGCAGCTGTGGTCCTGCGTCCCGGGGACTGCAACCCAGGGTAGTGCAGGGGATAAACAGGGCTCTGGCAGAGCAGCAACTGCCCCCCCAGGAAATCACTCATATGACAGAAAAATCATTGTACCAACTATGTTATGACTGTTTTTGAAGAGGTGAGGCTTGTCTGGGTGAGAAAGGTAAATCAAAGACATATCACCATAGATTTGGTTTTATTTGATTGGGAGTCAGCCCTAATCCCTAGATTTAACCTCATCTATCCTGTCTCTGAGACCTGCTCTCCCATTGCAGCCATCACCTGCCCAGTGCTCAGTGCTCCAAACTGGGGAGAGCTGAACTGCTCCCACCTCCATGGGGACTTCGCCTTTGGCTCCACGTGCACCTTCTCCTGCCAGACAGGGTTTGCACTGATGGGGTCGGAGAGCCGCAAGTGCGTGGCCACAGGGACATGGACTGGGGATGCCCCACGATGTGAAGGTAGAGCTGCTGCTAGAGCTCAGGGTGCCATAGGCCTTGGGGTGACATTAAGATGTTCCCCAGCCTCTTGGTCCCAGCAGTTTAGTCTCCCAGTCCCCAGGTTCCTGCTTGAAGTGTTCCTCTTCACCCTGCAGCCATGGCCTGCCCGGTGCTCAGTGCTCCAGACCGGGGAGAGCTGAACTGCTCCCACCTCCATGGGGACTTCACCTTCGGCTCCACGTGTGCCTTCTCCTGCCAGACGGGGTTTGCACTGACAGGGCCAGAGAGCCGTGAGTGCACGGCCACAGGGACATGGACTGGGGAGTCCCCACGATGTGAAGGTAGAGTTGCTGCTCAAGGTGTCACAGGCCTTGGGTTAACCCTGAGATGTTCTTGGGTGTCTTGGTCCTTTCACTCCAACAGTTTAGCCTTGTAGCCCCCAGACTCCTGCTTGAAGTGTATCTCTATCCCTGCAGCCATCGCCTGCCCGGTGCTCAGCGCTCCAGACCGAGGAAAGCTGAACTGCTCCCACCTCCACAGGGACTTTGCCTTTGGCTCCACATGTGCCTTCTCCTGCCAGATGGGGTTTGTGCTGATGGGGCCAGAGAGCCGCGAGTGCACGGCCATAGGGACATGGACTGGGGAGTCCCCACGATGCGAAGGTAGAGTTGCTGCTCAAGGTGCCACAGTCCTTGGGTTGCCCCTAGGATGTTCTTGAGTGTCTTGGTCCTTTCATTCCAACAGTTTAGCCTCGTAGTCTCCAGGGTCCTGCTTGAAGTGTATCTCTATCCCTGCAGCCATCGCCTGCCCGGTGCTCAGCGCTCCAGACCGAGGAAAGCTGAACTGCTCCCACCTCCACAGGGATTTTGCCTTTGGCTCCACGTGTGCCTTCTCCTGCCAGATGGGGTTTGTGCTGATGGGGCTGGAAAGCCGCGAGTGCACGGCAATGGGGACCTGGACTGGGTACTCCCCACACTGTGAAGGTAGAATTGCTGCTAGAGCTCAGGGTGTCACTGGCCTTGGGGTGACACTAGGATTTTCCCCAGCCTCTTGGATGCAACAATTTAGTCTCCCAGTCCCCAGGTTCCTGCTTGAAGTGTTCCTCTTCACCCTGCAGCCATGGCCTGCCCGGTGCTCAGTGCGCCAGACCGGGGAGAGCTGAACTGCTCCCATCTCCATGGGGACTTCACCTTCAGCTCCACGTGTGCCTTCTCCTGCCAGATGGGGTTTGTGCTGATGGGGCCAGAGAGCCGTGAGTGCACGGCCACAGGGACATGGACTGGGGAGTCCCCACGATGTGAAGGTAGAGTTGCTGCTCAAGGTGTCACAGGCCTTGGGTTGACCCTAGGCTGTTCTCCAGTGTCTTGGTCCTCGTCCCAACAGTTTAGCCTTGTGGCCCCCAGACTCGTGCTTGAAGTGTGCCTCTTTACCCTGCAGCCATCACCTGCCCAGTGCTCAGTGCTCCAGACCGGGGAGAGCTGAACTGCTCCCACCTCCATGGGGACTTCGCCTTTGGCTCCACATGTGCCTTCTCCTGCCAGATGGGGTTTGTGCTGATGGGGCCAGAGAGCCGCGAGTGCATGGCCACAGGGACATGGACTGGGGAGTCCCCACGATGCGAAGGTAGAGTTGCTGCTCAAGGTGCCACAGGCCTCAGGATGACCCTGAGATGTTCTTGGGTGTCTTGGTCTTCTCATCCTAACAGTTTAGCCTCGTAGTCCCCAGGCTCCTGCTTGAAGTGTGCCTCTTTACCTTGCAGCGATCGCCTGCCCGGTGCTGAGCGCTCCAGACCGAGGAAAGCTGAACTGCTCCCACCTCCATGGGGACTTTGCCTTTGGCTCCACATGTGCCTTCTCCTGCCAGATGGGGTTTGTGCTGATGGGGCCAGAGAGCCGCGAGTGCATGGCCACAGGGACATGGACTGGGGAGTCCCCACGATGCGAAGGTAGAGTTGCTGCTCAAGGTGCCACAGGCCTCAGGATGACCCTGAGATGTTCTTGGGTGTCTTGGTCTTCTCATCCTAACAGTTTAGCCTCGTAGTCCCCAGGCTCCTGCTTGAAGTGTGCCTCTTTACCTTGCAGCGATCGCCTGCCCGGTGCTGAGCGCTCCAGACCGAGGAAAGCTGAACTGCTCCCACCTCCATGGGGACTTTGCCTTTGGCTCCACATGTGCCTTCTCCTGCCAGATGGGGTTTGTGCTGATGGGGCCAGAGAGCCGTGAGTGCACAGTCACAGGGACTTGGACTGAGGATGCCCCACGATGCGAAGGTAGAGTTGCTGCTCAAGGTGTCACAGGCCTTGGGTTGACCCTAGGCTGTTCTCCAGTGTCTTGGTCCTCGTCCCAACAGTTTAGCCTTGTGGCCCCCAGACTCGTGCTTGAAGTGTGCCTCTTTACCCTGCAGCCATCACCTGCCCAGTGCTCAGTGCTCCAGACCGGGGAGAGCTGAACTGCTCCCACCTCCATGGGGACTTTGCCTTTGGCTCCACATGTGCCTTCTCCTGCCAGACGGGGTTTGCACTGACAGGGCCAGAGAGCCGTGAGTGCACGGCCACAGGGACATGGACTGGGGATGCCTCACACTGTGAAGGTAGAGCTGCTGCTAGAGCTCAAGGTGTTATTGGCCTTGGGGTGACACCAGGATGTTCCCCAGTCTCTTGGTCCCAACAGTGTAGTCTCCCACGCTCCTTTTTGAAGCATGCCTCTTTACCATTGCAGCCATCAAATGCTCAGCACTGGCCATCCCCAAGATGGGCCAGGCTGCCTGCTCCCACCTCCACGGGGACTTCGCCTTTGGCTCCACGTGTGCCTTCTCCTGCCAGATGGGGTTTGCACTGATGGGGCCGGAGAGCCGCAAGTGCATGGCCACGGGGACCTGGACTGGGGACACCCCGCGATGCAAAGGTAGATCTCGTGATCACACGTGTGTCTGGAAGTGCTCTGTTGTAGCAGACTGCTTTCCTCATCATCCCCTTCCCCTTAGCACCCCCGGTCCATGGCAGCTCATCCGCTGGCTCCCCAGTCCACATGTCCCCATCCCACCACCATTGGTCCTGTCCTATTGATGCTACCACTGTGCTTTATCTCCAGCCATCAGCTGCCCAGTGCTGGGCCCCCCCAGCAGAGGCCAGCTGAGCTGCTCTCATGTGCACGGGAATTTCACATACAACTCCACATGCACCTTTTCCTGCGAGGAGGGGTTTGTTCGGATGGGAGCAGAGGTGCTCCGGTGTGCGGCCACGGGGAACTGGACCAGGCCTCCCCCTGTCTGTGCAGGTACGGTGCGACCCCCAGCTCCTCTAGCACTGGGAGGGTCCAGCTTCCTGCAGCACACCTTGAACGTGGTGGGGGGCACCCCAGCAGCTTGGGTGCTGTGAAGTCCTTCTGACAACTTTCTAACCTGTGGGTCTGCGGATCTGTTTCAGAGGACAGTGCCCCCTTCTTAAAGCAAGTCCTGGCTTACAGCAGTGGCACAGCTCTGGCGGCAGCAGGTGTCGTGCTCTCAGGGACGCTCATCGCCCTCCTTGCCAAGCGGCTCAGCGACAGAGGTACAGAAACGCCTCCTGCAGCCCACCGTCACTTTGGCCAGGGGCTCTCAGGCAAGGTCCCAGGGGAGGGTGGGATGATCGGAAGAGTTTAACAGTGTGACTGCTTCAATCCACGTGTCTTATTTGCTGCGAGTTGCTTGGGTCCTTGGCAGTTTGTCTAGTGGAAAGTGTCAGCAGCCAGGTTTGGAGAGCAGAGCCAGAAAAACACCTTCATTGCAAGGGGGAAGAAGGCAAATGTTTCAGCCCCCCCTCCCCACTCCATCCCATGCTTGTCAAACTCGGTTCAATTTCAGACGCTGCTGCTGCAGCTTCTCACGTCCTTCACTAAACAGATCTGGTTATTTCTTTTCTATATCTGCCCTATCCCCGTGGACATTTTGACACTGTTATCAGAGGAGAAGAAGAAGCTCCTGAACTCCACCAGGTGAGAGCTGTGCTCTGCAGGAGGGTGGCTCTGCCCCGTGCCCGTCACAGCCCTGCGGTCACCCCGCTGTCACCCAGATCTGCCTGTGAGGCTGCTTTTATACACAGTAGGAGCACCTTCAGGACTGATGGGGCTGTGCTAATCCATGCCCTTCACACTCCTGCCCTCTCCCCCAAGGTGACAGCCTTGTGTGTGTTTTCCAGTGACCTAGGATCACCGGGCATCTTCACCAACGCAGCGTACGATGCCAACCTGTAAGGTGAGCACTGGTGAGATGCTCACACTACCCTGTGCTCTTGCAGCATGCTGGAAATATTCCCCCCTGCTTCTGTTGGGAGTCACGCGTGGAAAATTCACCTGGGCAGCTATCCTACTGCCTGGGGTGCTCCCAGGTGGGGACACCCCTTGGGAGGAGAAGGGGGGACCCGCTGCTTTCTGTGCTGCACCAAAAGGGGTAACACCAGCTCCGGCTCTCCCATGCTTCCAGCCTGGCTGTGACCAAAATCCACCACGTCCCCAAGCGCTGCAGGCACAGCAAGGAGCTGCTGCCGGGGCCTAGAGGGACTCCACGCCTCTGGCTGCAGTCCAGACCAACGCTGCCGGGTGAAGACCGCACCCACACTGCGTGTACATCCCCCCTCCCCCGCCCCGGGGAGGGGAGCTGCCTTCCTGCACCACCCACGCATGAAGACCTCTGAAGATCAGCCTGGGGCCGCGGACCGCCTCCATCGCCGCCAGCCCCTTCCCCTCACGGAGCTGTCTCCCTCCCCTTGGACGTTCCCCCGCGGCTCCCCCGCTCGTGCTTCTGGCGATGGGCTTGTGTCAGCGGAGCCTCAATAAACGCCTGTGTCTAACGAGCCGCCTCTGTGTGCCTGGGTGCGGGTGGGGACGGCCCCCGTCTCAGACCCTGGGGTCTGGAAGCGAAGCCCCGGCGCGGGCAGCGGCCGTGGGCCCACGCGCGCCCCGTGAGGCCGCGCCCGGCCGTCTGTCCGCCGGCGGCCGCCGTAGGCGAGGCGGGGCGCCGCCCGGAAGGAGACGTGGGTTTCGGGAGGAAGGCGGAAGCGATGGCGGCGGCGGAGTCCGAGTGGGAGCCGGCGGGGCTGCTGTCGGCCCCGGGGGGCGGCCTCGACTGGGGTGAGCGCGGGGAGCTCGGGGACCGGGGGCTGGGGGCTGGGGGCCGGAGCCGGGCGGTGGGGAGCTCCCCGCCGGGGCCGGGCCGGCGCTGAGGCCACTGTCTCTCCCGCAGAGGCGGTGCTGGGCGATGAGCTGAGCGAGCTGCTGGGCGCCGCGGAGCCGCGGCGGGCCCCGAGGGACGAGCCCGACGTGAGTACCAAGCGGGGGCGGCGGGAGTGCCCCTCCCTTCCCCCGCCCGCCCCCGCCGGCGGTGTGCCCCCACGGCCCGGCTCGTGGGCTGGAGGCGCCGGCGGGGGATCCCCCGGCGAGAAGCGCTGTGGGTTTCATGATGGTCATCTGGCAGGAGCCACTCGAGCTCCCGGGCTGGAGGGCCGGTGGCTTACAGGCCTTCACCCGTTCACCCCTGCATTAGCTGTTGAGATGCAGAGTTGTCAATCTATTAATAAACTGTCGGTATCAAAGCTAGAGATTTAAAAGCCAAGGTTAAATGGGAAGGTTAAGGTGAAAGTTTGAGGTGCCGTATCCAGGAAAAGCTGTGTTGTCACTGACCTAATGAAGGTAAACTTCCCTTGCAAGGCAGTGCTGGCGGGAGAGTGCATTTCTAGGTTACATGAAAGGAGAAGTGTGGAGAAGCATGGGTCCGTTACATGTGTCCACCAATGCTGTGCTTTATCACCTTGTCTATAAGATGGCTTCTTGTCTTCTTGTCTATTTTTGGATTTTCTCCTAAACCCTTTGCTTGCAACCCTATGCGTTAATCCCCATGTTTTTCACTGTCCGATTGTACATACTGCTTTTTCTGTCCCAGGGCATTTGCCTCATGGATTCTCTGCTCTCTGTTCTTCCCCCTGCCTTCTCCCTGCTCACTGTGTCCTAACCCACCTCCAGCACAGCCCCTGGGTTATCCAACATAAACATCAGGTACTATGAGCATTCCTACAGGCGTTGTAGAGCCAGGCGCTAGAGAAAATTTGGAAACTGCTGCCTTGTACAAGGGCAGGGTATTGCCCATCAGCAGGTCAGCGTTAGTTACCTGTGTGGAGGCTCTTACTGCACAGCTCAGGCTGTGGTTTTTGGTCATTCTTCCTATAAGTATGCTCTGGTGAGCTTTTTCTTCATCCTGGCCTGCAAATACTGATTTCTGTGTGGTCTGCAGATTTTCTGAGCCTCCCTTTATGAGGAAAGTTGAGAATGTGAAGAGAGGTACGTTTGCAGGATAGTTTTTAGCAAGAAATTCTTTGCTGTGTATTTGTATAAGTTGGGTATGTAATACTTATATTTTTCATCAAGTGCTCATAAAAATGTTACATTTGAGTAGGGAACTGAGACTTACAGTTGCATCAGCACAAAAAATGGAGCAAAAACCTGATCACTGTTTTAAAGGTCGTACAATAAACAATATAGATGAAGTGCTTTTAGTCTCTTTTTTCTGTTGGAAAAGGAAACTGGTGTCCCTGGCTTAAGAAGATGATGATGTTGGTTTATTCAAGTATAGGGAGGCCTAATACATACTGTTCATCAGATCTTGAGCAAATCAGTCCTTGTGTCTCTTTTCCTGCTGGTAAACTGGCACTCATACTGCTTTTGTATATAAAGTGCTTTGAGATCTGATGATGGAAGGGCATTAAGTAAATCTTTTGATTTAGATGAAGGGGAGGATGCCAATAAGTTGCTAAAACTTGTATTTTATTTGAGGTGGTTCAGTGACTGGACTTAGAACTTTCACTTTACAAATTACTGATAACAGTACAGTAATTAGTGATGGTCTTAAACTGGTATTCTCCTTTCCTACAGCTCTAAGCTTTAAAAGAAGCCTTGTCTTGTATATTCCAGTTGAGAATTGCTCCCTTAAGGGCTTGTATCTCTGCATGCCTTAAGGCAACCGAAGTGATTGTTTTGTTTTCCAGAGCTGTAAGAATGTGAACATAATGGCTGGTGGTTTCAATGTATATTGTCTTTTTGTATTGTTTCTTTTTCTGAACTGTCATTTCAGGAAAATGATCTCTATAACTTTCATTTTGATTTGGATTTGATGTCTTGGGACTCGGATCTTTGGAATATTACAGGCCATGCCTATACAGGTAATTTACCTTTTGTATTTTGCAGGTGTGACTGTTCTCCCGCACCCTACAAGGGTGAGCTGTTACAACTTTAGGATAGTGGTAACTTATGTGAAACTATCTGATATCCTGCAGCGTTTAGCTCTGTGATGAGAAGTCATGCTGTGTTTCTGTAGGATGGGTACAGCTGGCGAGGACTGGCCTACAAGCTAAGCTGTTTAGTATCTTTAATCTCGCTATGTTTTCTGCTGTGCCTTGCTTCAGGAATTAAATAGCTGGTGTAGGTCATTGTGTCCTTTATTGATCTCCCATTGTTAAACACTTGTACAGTAAAATTTCTTTTCTGCCTCTTGCAGATGCAAGCATGAAGACAGAACCCTTATCACCAGCTACTTCAAATTGTTCGGTCCCTTCTCCGTCGTCTGTGGACTCTCCAGTGCAGAATGTGCCTGTATGCAGAAACCTCCATGTAACACAGATAGCAGCAGTCATTCAGAACCAGCTGTGACAAACAAAAAGCCCAGTGATTTACTTGTCTGACCAACTTCGTGACATAAGAGGAAACAGCTTATTTTTCCAACCCTTACAAAAACAACTTCCCTTCAGTGATGTTTTCCTTCCTCTCCTGCTGTGACCCATTCTAAAAAGAGCATGTTCAGTTCTGTTTCCTCAGTTGTGTGTATTGGCCTGGTTGCCAAGCAAAATGCCTTCTAAAGTCTAGCAGTTGCTGGCCTCTGCCCCCCTTCACTCTGCTGATAAGGAGAGGTACTTCTTTGATTTTCAGTGGTACTTAGCATTGACCAGAATAAAACTGCAAAACAAAACCTTTCTCCTGTTTGCTGAAGCAGCAAGAGAGATGTGATGAAAGGCTGTTATACTCTGAACTGCTAGTAGACACTTTTATGTGTTTCTGAAGCATTAATCTCACGTACTTTCTGTCTGCAGGATGATGTGGACTTCAGCTGTAGCTCCCAGATGTCTCCCATCTCTCTCTACAGCAAGAGCTGCAGAAGCCCTGCATCCCCCGAAGGAGATGGAGGGAAGAAGCCTGCTGTCAGCATTACTTCTCGGTCTGGTATGAAAGATTGAGTTACTTTGATTCTGCAGATAGTATGCGTATTGTCTTGCATACGGATGTTTAACTAACAGACAGTAGTATGTCTACTGATATGTCTACTTTTAACAATTATTATAGATGGGTAAAAAAAAACATACTGAAAGCCATGTTATTACTGCTTGAATTCTTTATTTTATATCTTTTGGTCCAACTCTGACTCTTTTTCCTTTCCTAGCAAATAATTCTGCAAGGACCCTGAAGAAGTGTGGTCAGACAGCGTCCAGGCCTTCGATACAACCCAAACGCCTTTTGCCTGCTGTACCTGAGGCTCAGGCAAACATTGGCATCCCAGCTAAAACCATCATTATTCAGACTCTTCCCACGCTTGTGCCACTGCCAAAGCATCAGCCAGTTGTTAACATCCAGCCAGCACCTGCTAAAGGTAGGTGAATTGTCATGACTGAGCCAGGTCTTGGGGGTAAACACTATGTCTGGTTGGGATGGTCGCTAGCATGAAGTTAGCTTTGGTGGGGTAGGTAAAAAAAGAGGGGTCCTACACACTTTGCTGAAAAAGCTTTGGGCTAAGATGGCCTTATTCCTCTCTCATATAGTCCTGTGAGAAACAGCACTCACCTGGGCATTACGTGGAATGGAAGACAGTATAGCAAAAGAGACTATGCTGAGCACTGGCAGCTGTGGAGGTAAAACTGCTGATTTAGAAGGATCTCTAGGGACCCTTTGCTCTACTTGTGATGGCAAGTGGAGCATAAGGTGATTACAGTGCTATTCTGTCATAACCAAAAGAGGATCCAGCAAAATCAGTTAGGATGGCTTGAGTGAAGCTTGAAAGGAGTGATAAAAGCTTTTTTTTACCACATGAAACTCTGCCACAGGATGGTGGGAACATGAGTTTATGGCTTTTTATCTCACTAAACAGCATTAAATAGGATGTTGTGAAATCTGCTAAGAGTTAAGAGAGCCATGTCAGAGGTTAGAACAGTTGCTTACAGCTGCAAGCTGATGTTAACAAGAGGCAAGTGACTTCCTGTCCATTGACAATTCTTCATTCCTCCTGTTGCCCTGTAACAGATTTTTGAATTAGCTTACGCCTTCATTTCCGAATCTCAAGCGTTATTTTACTCTTCAGCTAAGGCAGTAGGGACATTACTTGCATTGCTGAAATTGTCAGATGCAGTTGCTTGTTTTCACCAGCTGATGGCTGCAGTCTCTTGCGGTTGACTGTACAGGCACTGAGGCGTGGCAGGAAAAGGAGACAAATACTTAAGGGCATGTATCTAGAAATTATTGCAATAGTGAAAAATTTGTCTTCATTACTAATTGCTCTTCCATCAGGAATTAAGCCAAAGCTGGAGATGCTGACATTTGTTACAACATGCCTAAGATTGTTGGACTGCTTAAAACACAGGTCAGCACAGTCAGTGTGACCTAATTCTTATTCCTTCTGATGTTCCAGCTGATAAAATACCATCTCGAATAAGGAATGTTGGGGATATGGATTTTCTGGATATAAGTATAGTACTGTGAAGATCAGCTTCTCCTTTTCCCTGAAGAAAAGTCAGGAGAGTAGTTTTTTTGAGGCACTATAGAGGAAATACTTTTTGGAAAGTATTTCCATGCCATGTATTTACTTTAACTGATGGTGTGTTTAAAAATTCTATAGTGCTGCTTCCATAACAAAAACCATAAGGATCTTTTTCGTTAATCAAAATCCCTTGCACATGACAAGTTGGAGCTACCAGTTTGAAATATGCTATTATCTTCAAAGGAGCATGAGGAATGATATTTTTACAGTCCCTTTCATAAAAGCTTAAAGAAGAAAGCATGATCTTAGAGCATCACATACTTTATGCATTAAAAAGAATCATAGAATCATAGAATCATTAAGGTTGGAAAAGACCTCTAAGATCATTGAGTCCAACCGTCAACCCAACACCACCATGCCCACTAAACCATGTCCCTAAGTGCCTCATCTACGCGTCTTTTAAATACCTCCAGGGATGGGGACTTGACCACTTCCCTGGGCAGCCTGTTCCAATGTTTAACCACTCTTTCAGTAAGGAAATTTTTCCTCATGTCCAATCTAAACCTCCCCTGGCGCAACTTGAGGCCATTTCCTCTCGTCCTATCACTTGTTACTTGGGAGAAGAGACCGACACCCACCTCGCTACAACCTCCTTGCAGGTAGTTGTAGAGAGCGATGAGGTCTCCCCTCAGCCTCCTTTTCTCCAGGCTAAACAACCCCAGTTCCCTCAGCGGCTCCTCATAAGACTTGTTCTCCAGACCCTTCACCAGCTTTGTTGCCCTTCTCTGGACACGCTCCAGCACCTCAACGTCCTTCTTGTAGTGAGGGGCCCAAAACTGAACACAGTACTCGAGGTGCGGCCTCACCAGTGCTGAGTACAGGGGCACGATCACTTCCCTACTCCTGCTGGCCACACTATTTCTGATACGGGCCAGGATGCCATTGGCCTTCTTGGCCACCTGGGCACACTGCCGGCTCATGTTCAGCTGGCTGTCGACCAACACCCCCAGGTCTTTTTCTGCTGGGCAGCTTTCCAGCCACTCTTCCCCAAGCCTGTAGCGTTGCATGGGGTTGTTGTGGCTGAAGTGCAGGACCTGGCACTTGGCCTTGTTGAATCTCATACAGTTGGCCTCGGCCCATCGACCCAGCCTGTCCAGGTCCCTCTGCAGAGCCTCCCTACCCTCGAGCAGATCAACACTCCCACCCAACTTGGTGTCATCTGCAAACTTACTGAGGGAGCACTCGATCCCCTCATCCAGATCATTGACAAAGATATTGAACAAGACCGGCCCCAGTACTGAGCCCTGGGGAACACCGCTCATGACTGGCCGCCAACTGGATGTAACTCCATTCACCGCAACTCTCTGGGCCCGGCCGTCCAGCCAGTTATTGACCCAGTGCAGAGTCCACCTGTCTAAGCCGTGAGCCGCCAGCTTCTCTAGGAGAATGCTGTGGGAGACAGTATCAGAGGCCTTACTGAAGTCCAGGTAGACCACATCCACAGCCTTTCCCTCATCCACTAGGCAGGTCACCTGGTCATAGAAGGAGATCAGGTTGGTCAAGCAGGACCTGCCTCTCATGAACCCGTGCTGGCTGGGCCTGATCCCCTGGTTGTCCCACACATGCCTTGTGAGCGCCCTCAAGATGAACCACTCCATAATCTTCCCCGGCACTGAGGTCAGGCTGACAGGCCTGTAGTTCCCCAGATCCTTCTTCCAGCCCTTCTTGTAGATGGGCGTCACATTGGCAAGCCTCCAGTCGTCCGGGACGTCCCCCGTTAACCAGGGCTGCTGATAAATGATGGAGAGTGGCTTGGCGAGCACCTCCGCCAGCTCCCTCAGCACTCTCGGGTGGATCCCATCCGGCCCCATAGACTTGTGAGCGTCCAGGTGGCGTAGCAGGTCGTTAACTGCTTCCTCTTGGATTATGGGGGGTTCATCCTGCTTGCCGTCCCTGTCTTCCAGCTCGGGGGGCTGAATACCCTGAGTATAACTGGTCTGACTATTAAAGACTGAGGCAAAGAAGGCATTAAGTACCTCAGCCTTTTCCTCGTCCTCGGTGACAATGTTCCCCCCCGCATCCAATAAAGGATGGAGATTCTCCTTGGCTCTCTTTTTGTCATTAATATATTTGTAAAAACATTTTTTGTTGTCTCTAACAACAGCGGCCAGATTGCGTTCTAGCTGGGCTTTTGCCTTTCTCATTTCCTCTTTGCACGACCTAACGAGATCCCTGTACTCTTCTTGAGTCGCCTGCCCCTTCTTCCGCAAGTGGTAAACTCTCCTTTTTTTCCTGAGTCCCAGTAAAAGCTCCCCGTTCAGCCAGGCCGGTCGTCTTCCCTGACCGTTCTTCTTACGGCACATGGGGACAGCCTGCTCCTGTGCCTTTAAGACTTCCTTCTTGAGGTACGTCCAGCCTTCCTGGACCCCTTTGCCCTTCAGGACTGTCTCCCAAGGGGCTCTCTCCACCAGTGCCCTGAACAGGCCGAAGTCCACCCTCTGGAAGTCCATGGTTGTGGTTTTGCTGGCCCCCGTCCTTACTTCACCAAGAATCGAGAATTCTACCATTTCATGGTCGCTAAGCCCAAGACAGCCTCCGACCACCACATCTCCCACCAGTCCTTCTCTGTTTGTAAACAGCAGGTCGAGCGAGGCACTTCCCCTGGTAGGCTCACTTACCAGCTGTGTCAGGAAGTTGTCTTCCACACACTCCAGGAACCTCCTAGACTGTTTCCTCTCTGCCGTGTTGTATTTCCAGCAGATAATCTGGGAAGTTGAAGTCCCCCATGAGAACAAGGGCTAGCGATTGTGAGACTTCTGCCAGCCACTTGTAGAATGCTTCATCCGCCCCTTCATCCTGGTTGGGTGGTCTATAACACTCCCAGCAGGATATCTGCCTCGTTGGCCTTCCCCCTCATCCTTACCCATAAACACTCGACCGTATCATCATCACAATTGTTGAGCTCTAGACAATCGAAACACTCCCTAACATACAGAGCCACCCCACTGCCTCTCCTTCCTCCCCTGTCCCTTCTGAAGAGTTTATAGCCATCTGTTGTAGCACTCCAATCACGAGAGTCACCCCACCATGTTTCTGTGAGGGCGACTAAGTCATATCTCTCCCGCTGCACAATGGCTTCCAGCTCCTCCTGTTTGCTGCCCATGCTGTGTGCATTGGTGTAGATGCACTTGAGCTGGGCTATCGATTTCGCCGCCAGCATTGGCATGCTACCCCTAGGCTCATCTCTAGTGAGCCTGGTTTTATCCCCTTCCCCCTTCGAACCTAGTTAAAAGCCCTCTCGATGAGCCCTGCCAATTCATGAGCAATGATCCTTTTCCCCCTGTGAGACAGTTGAACTCCATCTGTCACCAGCAGGCCCGGTGCTGTGTAAACCTCCCCATGATCAAAAAAGCCAAAATTCCGCCGATGGCACCAGCCCCTGAGCCACGTGTTGATCAGGTGTGTTTTCCTGTTCCTTTCAGTATTCTTCCCTGCCACTGTAGGGATAGAGGAAAACACTACCTGTGCTCCCGATCCTTCAACCAGTCGCCCCAGTGCCCTGAAGTCCCTTTTGATCACTGCAGGACTTCTCTCTGCAACCTCATCACTGCCAGCCTGTATAACCAGCAGCGGGTAGTAGTCGGAAGGCCGTACCAGACCAGGGAGTTTCCTAGTGATGTCTCTGACCCAGGCCCCAGGGAGGCAGCAGACTTCCCTGTGGGACGGGTCCGGTCGGCCTATAGGGCCCTCTGTTCCCCTCAGAAGGGAATCACCTATGACAATTACCCTCCTTTTTTTCTTAGCAGAGGCAGTCATAATGCGTGGGGCTGACTGCCTCACCCTAGGCAACCCCCTGGATGGACCTTCATCTACATCCTCATTTGCCCGGCCCTCACATTCCAGGGCCCCAAATCTGTTGTGTAAGGGCAACCGGGAAGGTGAGGGAGGCCGGGCGGGCGTTCGCCTGGCACCCCGGGCAGGGACCTGTAATTGTTGAAATAATCTCAAATTCACCATTTGAGGTTCTTAAATAGGGTAGTACTAACTTATGATGTCTTCAAGATTTTATCTCTGCAGAAAAGGAGATCTAATTCTACACCTCATACATAAAAGATCTTGGCGCTAGGTAAATGATTTCAATTTTCTCCTTCCAGAAGGTTGGGTAAATGCTGTAATACATTGTCGTGCATTTTGGTTGGAATGCTCAGCTGGAACGTGCTGTTTCTGAAAGCTGGGGAGGTCATCCTGTTAGAAAGGATTAAAGAGATGTTCATGTGTTTTCAGACAACAAAATATTACTCAAGCACGTGCTTGAGTTAAATGTAGTTGTTGGACTGAAATTTCTTGGAAGTGACTTTTTAATTCCATTTCAAACTCTGTCAAAATTACCTTATTTTTTCTGCTTGCTTTTCTTTAAGCTTTGTTCAGCTTGTGCATAAAATTTCTTACATAAGACATTTTCCAAAAAAATTGGTCTTGTCTTAGTGTCAATTGAGGCTTTAACTTATGTTCTGAAAGTATAACTTGCATAGTTCTTTCTCGTTTATCTTCTTTCTCTATGCTGTTTCTGAATTGGTTTGTATAGTATGAGTCACTTCTGTGTAGCAAGTTTTCCATTGAATACAGCAATAAAGTAGGGATGGACAAAAGGGAGAAGAAGGATTGAGGTAAGCTGGCTAAGTTATTTGAAAAAGTTGCTCAAAGTGCACCAAGTGTTAGCAATTGCGAAATGAGTAATGTTTCTAACAAGTGTTGACTTTTATTAACTTTGAAGAGCCATCGGGTTTTGGGAGAGAGCTTTAGTGGATCCCTTTAATATGTGTAGTTTTGGTTTGCAGGATGGATTAAGAGCTCTGCAAACTTTTGAGCTGCCTTTTCTTTTTTTTCATTCCTATCCCATGGAATATACTAATGCTGAAGAACTGGACTTGAGATAAATCGTGTGGGACAGGAGAGGAAGTCTTTCTACCTCCTATATCAGTATTCCCCTACAAACTGGTCACGTACAAATCCGTTTCATATCATATGCTGAGCACTCCTGTTTGTTCTTGTGTTCTAGGTCAATCAGTGGTGCTCCCCCAGCCCACTGTGGTACAGCTCCAGGCTTCAGGGGTGCTTCCTGCCTCCCAGCCAGTCATTGCCGTTAGTGGAGGGACCTCGCAGCTTCACAATCATATGGTGAATGCATTGTCTCCAGCTGCTGGAAATGGCTCAACAAGCAGCAAAATACCAGTGACTAAGCCCTTGCTTCAAAGCACCACACCAGCAATGGGGCTGGATGTAAGTTCTGACTGTGTGATGGTAGCTAATAACCAAAGCTTGGAAGCAGTTTTCAGTTACCTGTATGTGGGATATAATGGGGTAACCAGGGTCACTTTAGAGTCTCAGGAAGACAGAGCTGTAGTTGGGCTCGTCTAATAGGATTTCTAACAATAAACAGGGAATTTGGCAGCTTGGCAAAGAATGGGGAGGAACAGCTTGATATCTGCTGGCCTGCCTGGAGTTGCAGACCAGGTATGCAAGCATTGTGGCAGAAGACAGTGCAGATGTATTTTTTTCCTTCGCTTGTCTTCTCAACTGCAAGCTCTCGATGGCTGGAGCTCTCTTACGTGCGGGAAGATTTGCTACATCTGATTTTTGATAAGTGCTAAACCAGTTTTCTAATCCATATAATAAAAACACTCTTTTGGAAGTAGATGAATTGAAAATGTCAGCAGTAGGCCTGATTCTTTTTCCGTCCCCTTTATCTCCCCAGATTTTACTCATGATTTTTAGAAACTTCAGGTATTGGGTTTTGTATGATCCTAATCTCTTCAGGCTCCCTTTCGATCATATACTGAATGATTAGAAAAGGGGTAAGCTCTCAACAGTCACTGTGCAAATAAATAAGTTTTTCCACAGTAGCTGACAGTAAGCAGTGGGTGTAAACAGAAATAGCTTTTGAGATGTGTGGGGTTTTTTTCCCCCTTCAGCTTTGACATCTTAACTAGCTAGCAAGCTGGGTGTTAACTTGATTTAATTCCTAGTAGTAGCTGCTTTGGTTGCATTTTGTTGTCCAGAGGATGGCATGGTTGTGGAAAGTACCAAAGCTTCTTGTTTGTGGCTTTTAAACTCTCAGGGTGTCGTTCTCCAGTGTGGTATTCCAAGTGCAGTTGTCATGAGCTGAGGGTCTTACCGCATCTCTCAGTGTGAGGGAGAAAACACAGGTGTCCATTCACATAAAATTTTGCAGTAAGTCACCTGCTTATTAGCAGTGCAGGACACTGTTTCTCAAAGGCACGTGCCTTCTGGCTTCTTTGGAGGGATGTTGTACAGTTTCCTAGTGTCTGAGAATTGCCACTCATGCTTGATATTAAATTTTCCTCACTATTTGTGTTTGTGTGTGGGCTGTGTTTTTAAATGAAAAATTATTTGCTACAAATAATTCAGCAACCAGACTGCAATGGAAACCTAATCTTGAATTTGCAGGAAGCTAACAAAGGTCTGTCAGTAGACAGACCAGTGAAGAGCGCTGCATTTTTAAATGATAATTGCCTGCCATGCAAAGCCAAACTGAAGAGACCTGTCAGCAGTCATTAGATTTGTGACTCCCTGTAATCAGGACTAGCATGGCACCTTGCCATTGTCTGAATATAAAGTTTGATTGACAAGACCCCCTTATTGTCATCATGCTTCATATACACATCTGTGACAGTCAGTAGTGAAATGTGTAGCTGGGGTAATGAATAGCTGTTTGTTTTGAACGATGGTTGCGTGTGAAGCTGTTTTAGGGAGGCAGTTTTAAGACTTGGTATCAGCCTGAATGCTGCACATCTTACCTGTGTTTATTGAAACATGAAAAAACAGTTGCAACTGCTCTTTGGCACATACTGTGAAATAGCACTTTGAAAAAGAACAAATGTTTCAGGATGCAGCTGGCGCCAGCAGGGTTAAAACATCTTGCGACTGCTGTAGACGCCATATGTGGCGCTCAGAGCTGCACAGATGTAGCTGTCATTCGAGCTCTGTAACACGTGTTTTTGTTTGCTAATCTAAGCAGATGTTGCTGGATAAAAAGAAACACTGCAGGACTTTCTTTTGGGCTTAGGAGGGATAAACTGTTAGCTTAACACTCAGCCCTTCCAATGGATTAGACCGAGATCGGCTGATAGCAAGCTGTACGCGTGAGGCCTTACGTTGTGCTTGCCCTGATGGCACACATTTACGCAGCTTGCCAGCCGTGGGGAAGTGCCAGGCTTTCAATGCAGTCACTCTTCACTAGGGAACCGGTGAAGAACTTTCCACTAGGAAACTGGACAAAAGAAACGCTGCCTAAGCAAGCCACTCTTCCGGTTGAAGGAAAGAGGTTCTTAATTATAAAAGCAGATTGCCTTTCCTGTTGCAATTAAATGATATGAGGATGTAAACGGTAGGTGTGTGAGGGAATCCAGTTTAGTTGTGTCCTTATAGGGCCTTTCTCTCATGTTTCCACTCCGTAGTGAGAAAGGATTTAGTTCTGCCTCCCAGTTCTGTTGATAAAAAAATGAAAACTTAGAAGAAATTAGATTATGCAAAATTACTTCAACATAAGTGTGGATTTCTACTAAAGAATCCTGTTTTCTGTGCTGTACATTGGGTAATTTTCATATGAAATAAACTCATTAGTCAAGTTGTGTTCTGTTGAGTTAGAGACAAGAAAACCCAGATCTCTCATAAGAACAGAGCAAACACTTGCATAGGTTTTGTATTCCCACATTTAAGATGCATCTTTGAAGACAGCAGCTTTCATAAGCTGAGGTAAGAAGCCAGCCAATGTAAAGTTGAAATGGTTTGTACTTTCAGCTCTTTGTTAACTTTCCCAGTGTACGTACCAAAAACTCCGTGGAGTGTGAGAGACATTCTTACTGCCTTGTGCTAGAAATACAGCTTGCGTTGGAATGGAGGTTAAATTTTGCTCAGAACTGAGTTTTCTTTGGAAGACTAAATTGAGGTAGCAGTGTTTATTTGTAAAGTGCATGACTCTTTGTAAAGACTCTGAAGATGGACAATCTGAATCTAGTTAGTACTGTTTGAAGCAAGGTTTTGCAGTGAACCTTTCACTTCATAGTTACAACATCTTTTTTGTGTGTGTGTTAGTGGTGGTGTAGTCTTTAAAGCTAGAAAGCAAAAGTTGCATCACTTATTAATCTTTGATTTTAATGCCAATGTTTTTCCTTTATGGTCTGTGTTTCCTGAGAATCAGCAGTTACTATCTTGAGTGGTAAATTAATACAATACAACCTACAAAGAGGGAGGCTGCAAAAGAAGTTAGCAGAGGTGTTTGCTACGTTTAATCTTTGTTTGGCACTTGTGCAAAGCAATGTTGCTCAAGCAGTCTGACATTATAAATTAGTTCCTCTCTCTCTTCTGATTATCAAAATGCTCAAGGAAGGGGCATGTTTGTCTTGATGCCAAGCCAGCTATGTAACGCTTAGTGCCATACTGCTTCCAGGTTTAAGCATTGTTGCACTGTTTCACACACACAACTCTTTCTGTTTCCTGCATCAGATTTAGGTAGGATCAGGTATGCAGTTGTGGCTTATTCCCCAAGAAAAGCCAGGCAAGCGCTAAAGGGTTGACCAAGCACCTTAAACTGTTTTAGGGATTGTCAGGTAAAACAAAATAACTCAAGGACACAAATAATTGGGTTTCATTTAAGCAAGCTTTAGAAGTGAGTCGAAGTGAAACTGGTGTGGCATTGACTGAAATGCAGTTATTGCACAGAGTACCTTGAATGGGACTCGGGAGAGCTTCTGTTCCTGACAGTGTTTGGAGGACACTGAGTAAGGGAGGGCAGTCTAGATAAATACCATCTGAAACATAGCTGGTAGTGTCTGAACCAGCCATAGATGTACCTTAGGATATACTCTTACTGTACAAACACTGCACTGCTGCTTTAACTCCATGTTTTCTCCAGGGAAGCAGGTAGATTTGCCAAGGGTTCCAGACACTTAGTCAAAAGCTATCCAGTAGTGAATAATCCTGAGCAGGTCTGCAAATAAGAATGGATGTAAACAATTTGGTCTTCTCTGTTTGACTTCATGATGCAAAACCTCTTTTTAAAAAGAGGAATGTTAACTACTTGTTTGGAATATCACACAACTCAAGCCAAAGCTGCTGCATGAACTCATTCCTTATTATATCATTTCTGGACAGTTGAAATGATCCTGGCCCCAAATTGGTGTGTTCTATACGCTACAGTCCTTGGCTAGCCTGAATCTTTTTTTTTCCAAAGTTTTTATATGTCTGCAGAAGTTTTCTTACATTAAGTACTGTAGTACTTAAAAAATTCAAGACAAAGCTTAGTGTTAATGAAAATATGTTAAAATCTTTTCCTTCTCTGCTCTCTGCTAAAGAGAGAAACTGGAGTAAGTACAAACAGTTTCACTTTCACAGACTTTTGTTGGTGGCAGCAGACTAGACGTATAATAAATGATCTTTACAGAAAGCAATTAGATCAACATGGAGACAGCCCAAAACGTTAATGCACTGTAACATGTTTTCTTAGTCTTTGTCACCAGACTGCAGTATCATGAAGAAGAATGACTTCTTCAAACAGCCTGTAGCCAATTTTTCTTGCAGACACCAAAGCCCTAGAGCAACATACTGTCTGCGTGTGGGTATATACAGGGAGAGAGTTGGAAAGCTATGGTTAAAGTTCTTTAAGCAGCCAGACCTTAACTGGAGCACACTATCTGAGTTCATTAATGTTATTACTCTGTGACTTGTTTATTTTTTCCTAGACTGATTCTTCTAGAATAGTTCTCATCTTTTTTCTTTAGCTTCCATGCTCGAATAGATACAGGTTACTCCAGTGCATGTGTTGGTAGCTACTGGAGGATATTCAGGTCTGTGTAAGGTACAGCATTCAGTTCTCTTTCAATGTAAACATCATTAAGGCACATCCTGTTGTAGCTTAATAGTATGATGGAAGTCTTCTGTTTTTAATAAAAACAGAGTTGCTGTTGCTAATCTGTGAGGGAAAGGAAATCAACAGAGTAGTGTTTAAATTTAGGATTTCAAGTAGTTTTGTATAGCTCTGCAGTATCGATCATTGTTATCCTTGTCAGCAGCAAGATGCTTTCAGTCTAGGTCATGCCGCTCAGTGCAAGCCACAAAATGAGTAAGTGGTAAAAGATGATAGACTGTTCCTGCTTGGGAAAAAAATCAGTCATCAAAACTGTTGGAGGATGGGATACTTTGAACTGTTCCGGTCTGGTCTTGCAGACTGAATGCCTGCTAGTGGTTGGAGTCAATTATGTGCCTTGCTGGGGTGTATTTGCTGGTTTAGCTTCATTCAGAAGGAATCCAGTTTGTGTGCTCTATCAGAGACTGTTCTGTGATGTGAACCAAAGCATATTAAGTGGGACAATCAGGGAATGTGCATCAAAGCCACACTCCTGATCTGAATTAAAATGCTAGTATAGATGCACCCAGAGACTGCATTTAAACTGCCATGTAAGTGCTTGATACACATTGAATGTGCAACATTCAATCAAGGTCAACAACAGTATTCAAAATCTCAAAAACTATTTAGCAGAGCTGGAAAAGGTACAGAAACAGGTGTAATCAGTGTGGAAATGGCTTCCATACAGGACAGACTAAAAAATTGTAGGACTTTCCAGTTAAGAAAACAGATGACTGATTGTAGCTTCTAAAATGGTGTATGGTGAAGTGAAGGTGAAAGACATTCTTGCTAATTTGCAGACCTGTAGATACATGTTTTCTATCTTTGTGATGTGATTGATCAAATCAAACTGCTGCTCGAGTATACATTTTGTCCCCCCTACACATAGAAGATTGAGAATGCAGGAGAAAACAGAGACAGCACAGGACCTGTTTTTTCATTATCCATGAGCTATAACTCTGGGAGGTGTACTGTGATTCCTAGTTGCCTCTGTGCTGAACATTTCAGCTCATTTGAAGCAGAGTGCGGGAAGCTATCTATGCAGACTTTTGACAAAGTAGAGGAGCAGAAATTATGCATGAAATAGAGGCACTTTTAACTTGCAGGTCATTAACAGGCCTCCATATTGTCTGTCCAGGTCAATGTCTTGAGAAGGCAGCAGCGCATGATCAAAAACCGGGAGTCAGCCTTTCAGTCACGGAAGAAAAAGAAAGAATACATGTTGGGACTGGAGGCGAGGCTGGAGGCAGCCTTATTGGAGAATGAGAAACTCAAGAAAGAAAACAGCACACTGAAGAGGCAGCTGGATGAAGTGGTATTAGAGGTAAGAGATTATGGTGAAGATCTGACTTTATATAAAGGCAGTTGCTCAGGTGGAAGACACTTGAACAGAATCGTGGAAATGTTGACTGGAAGAACTTTGGTTGTTTCTAGCCCAATATCCCACTCTGAGCAGGACTCACCAACTAGGTTAGGACAGCTGTTGCATTATCTAGTTGACTTTTAATTCTTTGTTTATGGTGCTTCTGAAGATTTCACTGAGAAGGTAGACTGGATAGAAGCTGAATATAATGTACAAACAAAAGAGTTTTATTTTTAAGTAGTCCTGGGGTATATTCATACATAATTAGGCAAGTATAAATCTAAAAAGCAAGCATAATTTCATTTATTTAGGTCCTGACATACCTTTGCATGTCTGTGCCCCTTTTTTATTGCATGTCTTCTCTGTTTTTTCCTGTCTAGAACCAGAAGCTCAAAGTATCATCTCCAAAGAGAAGGACCCTGTGTGTGATGGTGATACTGGCTTTCATAATATTGAATTATGGTCCACTGAGGTAAGCTGCCTAGGAATTCCTCTTTGCATAGCGAGTTTGCTGTCCTGTGATTTTTGTTTGAATCTTTAATACAGGCTGTGTTGTGTTTTAAAGCCTTGAGCTCGAAACCTGACTTCTGTCCTTTACTTTCCTCCTGCGTAGGGGAAGACTTATCTGTATAATGGTTCCTCTTTTGGAATCCTTCTGGCAACGAGAGATGGATCTTGTACTTTTAATTTCTCTTGGCTTGGCAATTGGTTAATCAGTGCAGTGTACAGCAGTTTGTCTGCTCCATTTATACCTGAAGAGATTGAAGAGCTGCGTTTAGAATCCTTTTAGGAAAAAAAGTCAGACTTCGAGAACTCATCTGCTTCTTTATACCCGTGCTAATCTCAATAGCTATGAGTTTAAGCTGCTTCTAGTACTCAGTGCAGGAAATCCCACTGTTTGTTCCAGTGCTTTGCAATCCTGACCATTAGATGTGTCTAGCCGCAATCTTCCTCATTACAATGTAAGCCCTGTATTACTTGTCTTCTAGATCTGGTGAAGAGGTTGTTCCCTCTCCTAAATTAGTTGAAGTGGTAATCAAAAACCTCTCTTGTTTGAACTGTATCAGTGGGGCATAGGAATCAGAGAGCAGGAAGGAAATGCTGCATTAGTTAACAGACACTTTATAAGGAAATCTGTGGAAGAGAGGAGACTAAAAATACTTCTTGCACATATCTATTTAACCTGGCTTTGGAACATAAGGACCTTTTATATGAAGCTGTTCATTTTATCAAAAGGGGAGGGTATTTCAGTAGATTCCCAGTCAGCAGTGTCTCCATTTGTCCTCAAAACCCCAGTCAGACTAAAGGAATGGGATGGGATAAATCTGGAGGAAGACACTGTTTCTGACTATGAGAAACTTTTACAATGTTGGTGTTTGTATTTTTAATAATAGTAGAAAATTTGCTAAAGCTGAAATTACTTTTGAAGTATTTGCACTTATTGCAAATACTGTTTATCTCAGGCAGTGAAATACAGCTGATAATTTTACTTTGATATGGATGATCTTAAGGTAGATCGTTTCTTAGTGCATTTAGGGTTTGTATTTTTGACTGTTTTGACTGTCAGGCATAAAAATCAGCTTCCAGATACTAAGTGATTGATTTGTACAGCCCATCTGCGTTTGCAACATTACCACTCACTCGAGAGACACTGTTCTTACTTCGTGAGAACTAATAGGAACAGTAATCTTTTTGAAGCTGGAAGAAATTTTAGTTGCCTCCACATTACAGAGGGGAGTTGGAATGCATTAAGCTCTTGTTAGTTTTGAGAGGCTTGGAAATGTACAGAAGATGAGTGGGAAGTCTTTTACCACAGTGTTCTAAAGTTCCTGTGGCAGCTTCTCTACCCCCAGGAATGAGTAAGGTGTTGAGCTTGATGGCAAGAAACTGCTGTCAAAGTAGACTGAAAGGTCAGTTTGTGTTCATATCTTTGCAACAATCAGTAACTATAGAAATGTGACAGGGTTAATTTCTTGGCCTGTTTGATGTTTAATGAAGTAGATAAAGCAAAAAGAAATTCTTGGATGTCTGGCTGAGCATGCCAGTGTAATTGCTGTGCCTGAACTAGGTGGTCTGCATCAGTACTGGATTTAGGCAGTGAGGAGAAATGTAATCGCAAATTTGCAAGGATTTACTCTTATCTTTCTGCTTTTTCTTTTTTTTTTTTTCCCCTAGCAGAATAAATGCTTGCACTGCAATTAAAATACTAGACTGTATCAAGGTGATGTGAATGTTGATTGTGCAATACCCTTTGGAAGGCCCAGAATGTGGGATATACAAACCGTTACTTAAGATTTAATTCCTCCCATATGCATTTTCTTCCTTTTATAGAGGTGTTGCTGAATGGTAGCTCCACAAACGTGATAGTCATGATTGCTGTTCTGCTTACTCCTTAACAACAGAAGTTTCCAATACACATGAAGTTTTTCAGTCCCTGCAACTTCTTACAGAAATAAGGATTATTTTTTTTTTGTTAACATATCCATGCTAGCTTATAGTTCAGCAAAAGTACTTTTTTCCCTTGAGTTAGCTATTTGTGGAATACCTAATTTCTATGCAGTGGTCAACTGGAGATAAATCTGATTTGAAACTTTGTGGCAGTGTTGCCATTTCTTCTATGTAGGAAATCATTTCACTTGCACACCTGTATGGAGGTATGACAACATTCAGGCACAGGATGTTTTGTTTCAAACATATTAGGGGTGAATATTTTATTGTTTAAAACCAATGAACCATTGCAAAAAGGGAGTGACATCCAAAAAAAGCAAAAATGTGGGAATTTCATCCTCTAAATTCTGTAGCAGACTTTGAAATTCCCTTAGCTGGCCTTATTGTAAGATGCTTCTCAGTTTCTTAATCAGTAGCGATAGGATTCTTTGAAGGCTAGAGGTAAAACGAAACAACAGGTGTATAGGTTTTCTCTTTAGCTGCCTGTTTCCATCAAATCAGAGAAGGCAGGGAAGCAGTTGGGTTGTCTGGGGACAGGGATGTGAAGCTGAAGGACAGGGAGTCCTGCAAACCCTCCGTGGCCTGCAGCAGGTCAGTAGAGGTGTAGTGCAGTGTTTGGGCACTCAGCATCCCACAAAAAAACATCTGGATGGTTGGCTGTGTAGTTAGTTCTATGTTTTCTTCTGCATTAGCGGATATGTGTTGTACTAGCACTGGTTCACACATAATTTTGTTTATTGGTCTTAAGTCTTGTTGACTGTGTATGTGAGTGATGAGATACTTGTGATGTTTCATGGAAGACTCTGAGGCTGTGCTGTTTTGCTGTTTTAAGATTATAAGAAGCAGTCCAGGATGTGGCAGCCCTTGGCAAAGAGGTTTAGCAGATAAAATTCTGCTGACACATTTTTTCATGCTGACAAATGCATACCATACACTATGTGTATGGGTAATCTGTAACATTGAACATGGGAATATGGGAGCGGGGCTGAAAGTCTGGTAGGGAAGCTGGTGTATTGACCCGAGAAATCTGTTTGAAAATATTGGAGGGAGAGTCTAGTCCAGTCTGTTTAATTGCCAACAAGCTTGTCAGAACATCATTCAGTCTTTGAAATGGCACCATGTTAGCTCTGATAAAAAATGTAAGTCAAATTAAATATAAATTGAATATAAATGTGAATTGAATAATTTCTGGTCATGAAAGTGGCTTGTATAGAGTTAATGGTAACTCTGCATTATATTGTACTGTGTTACTAAACTCTTTTGGGTTTGTTGATATTTGTATAGAAAAACGAAACTTTCAATTATTAAAAACAGAAGTGATTTAGCAGGAATTCTATTAGTGTAAGTTTCTATTTCATCTATTTGCTTTATATTAGAAGAAAGGCGTCCAGGAATTTCCCATCTGTGTGTCAATGAACTATTCTCTAATCTTTGTGAATTATTTGGATTTGGATTTAACATCTATAAAAATTTCCTTTTATTATTATTTAACAATGATTGGTGAGGTGTATGAAGGGAAAAGGGTACATTTTGATTTAATTCCTTGAAGAGGTCACCCCCTTGCCCTCAGTCTTGCATACCATGAGGTGCAAGACAGGAATTGGCAACCCACCGTGTTTGCACAAAAGGCAGTGAGCGCACAAACCTTGGCATGCAGCAGGGTTGGGAGCTGGAACCATGATGTCTGGAGGCAGGTATCTGTGGGAGGCAGCGTCTCCTGCCTTTGCACTTGCCTTCTGTGAGAGCCAGTGTTGGCCAGCACAGCTGCGTTCTCAGCTGGCATGGCGCCCCTGAAAGATTGCTGACTTCTGGCATTAAGAAACATCTGATTAGCTTTGCATTTTTTTTATCACTTACAACATGAAATCTGAAAATTTTCAGACTGTTACAATTCCTAGATGCCTTTTTTCTTTTCTTGTTTAATTTCCATATTTGTGTTACTGTGCCTGGGTACTAACCAGATCTGAAAATGTGTTAAACAAGCACAAACAATGTTGAAACAAATGGAAACCAAGCACATGTTCTAGTCTAAACAATCCATGTATGTATTTTGGGAATCTTTTTCTTATGTTTCTCTTCCCTGTTCCCACTTGAATATAAATTGTTTTGTGTGTTTGTTTTTTTTAATGCAAGTCCTACATGCGATAGTAAAATATTTGCAGGAAACTAACCCAACTAATGTATAAAAAGTAGAGAAGGGAGAAGGATCACAGAAGATGCAAAAGGTAATTTTTCTGCATCTCTGCTTCTTGGGGCAGTAGCAGCAAAGCATGTAAGCCAGGTACTTGCTAGTGGCCCTAGCATAATTTTCTTGGCTATGAAAAATGTTCAACTAGTTATTTTTTTTCCCCCTAATCAGTCTGCTCAAGTTTACATGGTGGTCGTCATCTAACAACAGTGTTAGAGCATTTATAAATATGTCAGCCAGCCAGAATGTGTCCTAACTATCATTTCAGATATTTAGTGGACAGAAAACAAAGAAAAATATAAAGTTGGAGAGAGGAAAGGCAGATCTGTGAAGAGGTTGGAACAGGGGGTTTGAGAAGGTGGTGTGATTTTTTTTTTTTTTATTAATTTTGTTTTTTCTTACAAGTTGGCCATCTCTGTATGGCTGGAACCCCTTTCAAACTGGAAAACAGACTTGGTGATGTAACAAAAAATACTTAAGCTGTATTTGTGGTGGAGGATGACTGAGGTGGTGATTGATGGAGCTGGTGCTTCCAAATCCCTTTGTCCTATTGACCTACAGCAGCTGTGCTAGAATTGCTGGCCTTTTGTAGAGACTTCATTGCAGCTCCTCTCTAGAGTGTCCTGATGGGTTTTCCTCTACTTTCCAGGACTATCCTGGAAACTGAGTAATCTATAAAAGATTTAGATCCACTGAGCAATCTGCAAATAAAGACGCCAGCTTGGGTAGCTAAGAAGCGTGACTTTTCTGCTGTTGTCATAGACTGCAACAAATGAAGAAGCAGTGATTTTTGACTCTTGAAAGACTTAGGGGTGTGTCCCATTTCTTAGATTGGTAGCACAAATGTTAGGAAAAAAAAAACCAGAAGTGGTAAGATTAATCATCGTTTACTAAAACCAAGTAACTCACCCAAGGGTTGTTCAGCTGCATGCTGCCACGATCTGCTGCTTGTAAGCATGAAGTAAACAAAACACAAGTCTCTAACCAGCACCCAGATTAGCATCCCACCTAGTCTGCAGGCTGCTAGTCAGTACTAAGGTAGCCTGCTGAGCTTTTGGAGCACGTGTGGTTAGGGCTGCTGAAAGTGCCATCCGTTGAGCACACCTGTATTGGTGTCAGTATGGTTTAGAGCCCTTTCTTGAGCTGAGCAATCTTGAGTTGGTGTGTGGGAGAGCAGGATTATTCTGAGGTTTGGTGCATCCAGCAGTGTTTTCTTAGTTTGTTATTGTTTGAGCCTTAATGCTGGACTCCTTGGTTAAAGAAACAGACCCGTCTTATGGCAAGCAGAAGCCCAGGGATACTTTGGTGGTGGGATGTCGGAAAGTTAGAGAAATAATTTTATAGTTCCCTTAAAGGGAGCATTAGCTGTGCGGGCAAAGGAGCTAATCTTGTTACCATAACATCACATGCAGCGAGTGTTGTGTCGCTGCAGAGATGTTTGAGCTGTATGTTGTGTGCTCAGGTTTGTCAGTGCAGATCCCCCCCACAGCAGCCAGTCCTGGACCAAGGTCTCAGTATGGTCTGGATCTCACCACTGTGCTGCCCTAGGAGGTGAGCTCAATCGTGAGATTGAGCAGCGTCGTGGCATGTTTGAAAACACCCCAAATGTCCACTTGAGTAATATGTGCTAAGCAGACTAAAGCCATGTGTCTGGCACCTGCCTAAAATGAAGGGCAATGACTAGCAACTGAAACACAGTATTTTTTTTTTCCTGTTGCCTTAACAGTTCTTCCTGATTGTGTCTGTGCTCCTTCCTCACAGCATTCCAGTGTGAAGTCAGGCAGGTTAGTTGAAACCACCAATGGCTTGTAGTGTAATGGAGGAGGAACTCCCCAGCCAGGCTCCTTGCTTGGCTGTTGCCACCTTCCAGCTGACCTAGTGCCTGATCTGGGAGTGGTGCTGAGCTGTGAGTGTTAAACATTGTACCTGTGGCCCGTGATTTCCTTCAGCTGCAGGTTGGATAGTGTTGTCTAAACTTGCACCAACTGCTGAAGCATCTCTAAAAGTTGTTCTGAGACCAGAGAACCACAAATTGTGGGCTGTACAACAGGGTGAGTTTCTTACTCTCAGTTCATCCAATCCTGGGCTTTTTTGCACTCGGTGAAGGATAGAAAAGGATTGTTTCTCTGCTTTTTGCAAGCCTCAGTAGCCTTCCATATATCTTCAGAAGGTTAATAGCCTTAAATGTGGTGTATACCTGAAGTATGCTAACAAACATACATACAAATGATGACAGTCAAAGGGCTATTGATTTCTTACATACCAGTAGAGAGGAACTGGTGGAACATGAAGAGAAAACTATTAGATGAATGCAAGAGGCATGCAACAGTGCCATGTTAGCCAGCTCCTTCTGACTGCCAAGGAAATACAGAGCCCTCTGAGTGTTTTAGCAAAACAGCAGAAGCTCCGAAAGACATTTGTGGCTCTTAGCACTTCTAATACGGGAAACTTACTTTAATGTTTGTGACACTGAAAGAATACGTTTCAGTGTTGAGTTGAGTGTGCATTTGTGTTGGAGATGGCCCAAAGCTAGAAAACTGCTTCTGTAGCACACCTTTGGTCTTGTGTTGTAGTTTCACCTTGAAGAGAGAGAGAGAGAGAAATCAAGAGGAAGAGGACAGGTTGAGTAATTTGGGCTTGGGTTCAGGTTCCAGACCTTTCAGAACCTGTCTTGATGGGTTGGTGCTTGAATAAAATTAAATACCCTTGATTTTCTTACAAACTACAACTTCAGGAGCAGGAAGTGGTTCCTTTCTCCTTCCTTCCTTCACTGATCACAGCCACATGTTCATCCTGGCAGAGTTGTGCCTTGGCTTGGCTGTGCTCGCTTGCCTTGTCCTGCTGGTGCAGTTGCAGAGCCTGCACAGAATGCCAGATGCACTTGTTGATAACTTAGCCTTTTCTCCATGCGTTCATCTGCTGGGCTGGGAGTGAAATACAGAAAGTTTTTGCCCTGAATGAACATTGCAGTTGAGACTGCTTGCATCAGGCCTGCCCACGCTTTGGCAATAAAGGCCAGCCCACTTCCAAATAACTGCATATAGTTTTCAAAGCAAAAATAAATGCTCTGGGTGTCTATACTTGCTTTCTTCCTTTCTTTTCTAACAGCTTTATTAAAAATAAATTGCTTTTTAAAGAAAGCAAAACACAAGAAAAACACAGAGATCGTCCCTCCAGTTTGGGTTGCTTTCCTCATCCTTCCCAGCAGAGGAAAGAGACCAGGCTCCTCTCACCAGCCCAGCACTCGCAGAAGGTAGCTCTGGAGCAGCCTGGCAGGAGGAGGTAGTGCCTTGCTGTCGGCAGATGGTGCCCTCGTCGGGAATAAGAAACGAGAAATACTTTCCAGAGAGCATTTGGCACTGTGGCAGCCTTGTCTGGAATCAGTTAGGAAGAGGACAAGGTCCTCGGTTGGTGTCTCCTTGCAATGTCAACTTTAGCCCACTGGAAACATCCCAGCTCATATTCAGAGATGGTTCTGTCCCCGGAAAACTCTTTGTTATGATATCACTATTGGCTTTCGTCTACAAATTACTGTACAACTTAAATGTCAGTATTCAAAGCTTGAAGCGCACAGGGTTTGTTCAGCCAGAAGTACAAATGAAATTTAGTTTGGGCTCTTGGCAAGACTTGCTTTTACATTTATCAAACTGACATTCAAACCAAAGAAGTAAAAATATATCTAAAATATCAGGTGCCATTGAATGCCTGGAGAAACCATGACAGGAGCATTGCTTTTCTTTCCCTCCTGTAATCAAATTTATCTACACTTCTGAACAAACATCTGCATGAAGTATTTAGTGGTTGTTTTTTTCCCTTGGATCTGGTTTTGCATCTTAAACAAGCTGATAGCTCAGCCAGCTTGGACAGGGTGTTTGTGGCTGTGTGAAAACCCTTTAATGCTCACCGTATCTGGGATGTCCAAATGCAGGCTGCAAAGCCTTGGTAGGCACCCCCAGGTGTGTAAGTGTGACCAAGCAGAAAAGGTTCCAGTTTCCAGCTTCTAACTGGTCTTGTCCAGTAAAGCCATTTCTCAGCTTCAGTCTTTCTTGACTTTTAATGTGGGGCAGTAACTCAATTCCTGCAAATAGTAGGACTTGCTCAGGGCAGATATACCAAAGTGCTCTTTCTTTTCCAAATTCTCATCTTGTAGCCCAACAGAATGAAAAAATTGTCCATGCTTTTACCATCTGTCATATTAAAACATTTTTTTTAAGCAACTATTGATATCTTAGCTGAAAACTGTTTTTCAAAGCTTTTTTCCCTCTTAATGGGATTATCTACCTTTCTTTTTCACTGTTTCTAGCCTCTTCTACCTGATGTTTTTAAATGTTCAATATTGACTTCATCTTCAGTATCATGGTGTTGGGATCTGCTCTGTAGACCATTCCTGTTCCAGCTTGTATTGTTGCTGTTCTGCTTAGCACTTGTAAAGCTCAGTATGCCTCAGGTGGGCAGGTGTTTCCAGATGTAGCTCTGCAGGAGAGGTCTGTCCTTCATCCCAGCTGCTAAAGGGATTCCTTGGTCCTAAGTCATGTTTTTCCCACCGTGTCAATTTGAGATGTCAAAGGAGGAATATTTCTGATATCCTGTGTCATACCCTCATGTACTCACTTGGCAAGGAAAGGTCTTTGAGAGTGAGAAGTCAGAGGATATAGACCGTTACCTACATGTCCTCTCCTATCTCTTACCTGAAGATGGAGCCCTATTTACAGACAAACTCCACAAGTGACCTCTCTTGGGAGAAAGGAAGGGGAAGAAATGATACAACAGAACAACATCATCTTCTGTTCAGATGGGGAAAAAACTAACAAAACTCCCCGAGTAACTAGAAGGTGGAAGCAGGGCAGTATTTCCATATATATATATAATATATATAAGTTGCAGGGTTTTTCCTTATCCAAAATGAAAGTTCTTTTGGTTTTGGGTCATTGCCACAAACCAAAGGGGCAAGGAAGGAGGGTTTTTTTTTTTTAGACATATTTGAGACTTGGAGAAGGAAGCTTTTGATCATCTTCAAGGTCTTAAAGACATGAATAGGAAAGGGGAGGCAAATACAGCCCATGTAGCTTAAGGCAGAAATTGCTGCTAGCCCTGCTTCAAAAGAAGCATTTTGTGGAAAAATAACAATCCTGATAAAGGAAAGGGCATTGGAATAAATACCATAAATAATACTATTTTTTCTCCTCAAGTTGGTGCCCATGTTCTCAGAAGTGGGAGCCATGGTTTATGCCTGTAAGGATGGCAAAATGTACTCTGTTCGCCTCCTTCTTTGTCTTTTGCTGCTGAAGATATCTTCTTTCAGGTTGAAACATCCCATATTTAGCTGCTGCCAAAAATGAAATTTAATTTTGATGAAAAGATTAAGGTGTTTTAAGCATGAGAAGAGTAAAAATAAACATTTCTTCTCTATTAAAGCTGATATAATAAAATGAGGTGTGTGTGGTTTTGAATGGCTGTACAGCTAAAACAACTAAATTACAAAAACTGAAGATTAGCTGTGATTGCAGAGTGGTGTTTATCTTTGTCCTTGAGGGACTTGGTTTGGATTTCTCTACTTTTGTTCAGAGTTCAGGGTGAACTGGAGTAGCAATGTGTTGCATGTGGCACTTCACCTCAAACTAGTCACCTTGCCAAGCTGGAACTTGAAATAACAAGAATCGCCTTTGCAGAATGAGGCAAATAGGAAGGAAGAACCAGCACAGAAAAATGCAGATTTGTTACAATTCTACTGATTAGGTTTTTGTCAGCTTTAACTAAATAATTACATGGAAAGTTTCTCTGGTTCAACGTGTCATTTTGAACAGGAAAGGAGAGAAGCAGGATAGGATAAAATGCCAGACCCAGTAGGTCCATCAACACACTGGATGGCTGATACACTTCAGGCTGTGGAGAAACAGTTTGCAGCAGAGTTATAACTTTCAGATCTTCTGATGGATATTCTTGGTTTCATGAATAAACTTCATAAACTAAATATTTCATGAATAAACTTCCATATACTTTTAGCTGTCATGGCTCCAAATTAGGTAGAGACATTTCACAGATGAGTGACTTCCAGCAGGAACATGTGGCATCCCTTTAAGCATCACCCTTAGTTTTGAGCTCTGATTCTGAGCTTGAGATGCTGCCAGCTGTGCTGATGCTTGCATTGGAAGAGAAGAAACATGATCTCCAAAAATATAGTAGATAGTGGAGATTATTTCTGTAAAATTGGATGGCCTGGTGTTGCCTGATACATGAGGCAACCCATATTATTACATGTTTTTTTATTATATATACATGTAATAATAATAACCCATTCAGCTTTGCACGCTATGCAGTGGAAGCAATGAGACATTGGGATGCTAGTGTACATATACAGTAAGGAAATTGTAAGTACTTTTCTGCCCACTGTCACTAGTGAAAACAGAGCCTGTAGCATTTCTGCTGCCCTGATTCTGTGCTGCTGCCTGGAAACCTGAAGGAGAGGAGGCAGTCCAAGCAACGTCAGCCTGGATCTGGGATTGCCTTGGCTCCGGCGGTTCTGCAGAATGTGACACAATTACTCACGGGGAGACCTGGGTTACTGCTAACAGGAGCGCAAATGTGTTGGCAAAAGAGTGGGGATTGCTAGGCAACTATGTCTGTGTGCCTTCTGCTTAGTTGTGGAGTATTTAATCGGCCCTCCTCGCTATTTCTTGCCTTTCTCTGTTATTACCATTTGTATTTGTTGCCTGTTGCAAAGTGATGCCATGTAACATATAGGAAAATGAGATCTTCCCCTGCAGAGTTTATGCTCTGCTACACGGGAGAGGTGGGGCACGAATTAAAATGTACTCTGTAGTCAGCGCTCAACATGCATGGCAAAGATCTCATCGGCATGCTGGGGTCTTGCATTTTTGTATTTTCGCTGTGTTGCTGCTGGTGATGCTCTGCTGTTGTCAGCTAAGAAGGTTAGGACTTGATTTTGTAAATACACATATTTCAGGAAGCAACCATATTTATGAAAGAGTAAAGCTAGCCTCTGGAGGGGATATCTTGAAGTATTGCTTTTGTGCTTTCAGGCTTTCTCACTTGTAAATCACCCTTCTGAACTAGGATGCAGTTGATCTCATATAGCAGTTGTCTGGTCATTTTTCCAGCTCACTTGTGAAATGCTGCTACCTTGCTTTGCACGGAGAGCAGCACAGATGTTCCTATGCTGCATGGCTGGCTGGCTGGCTGGCTGAGCAGCCCCCAGGGGAAGATCCTTCAATCAGTGCAAGCACAGAGCAGGATGACAGGGTATCTGGGACCATGGCCTGCTGCTGCTATGTAGATAGGGTTGTCAGCCCTGCCAATGTTTCTAAATCCAAGTAGAATTGAACATATATAAGTTTGTGTACAGTTTTATTAGATGTCTGGCATAATAGTCCAGGCTTGCAGCTGCATGGAATTTGATAGCTATATTTTCCTTACATATTGCATTCATATAAACTATGTCAATTGTACTTTGAGGCTGATGAAAGTTAAAGTTCAGGGGTACTTTGATTTGAATATAGGTAATTTTCTTATGCCTGCAGATCTAGGTTACAAACAGATTGATCTCAGTTTCATCAGGTGAAGGTTATGGCAGAACATGAAAAACAGAGCATCAAAATCCTTTGAACAATTAAAACTGAAGAAGAGAACAGAATTACTTTTCTCTCTACTAATGCTTTGAATGACAGTAATATAATGACACAAGACATCATGTTTTTACGTTAGATATGATATGAACCTTATCCATGTAACATAGCAGCAGCCAGAAACTTATCCACCCGAGTATTTAACACCTTACAGTAAAGTGTCTTGCAGACCCTTTATATATGTGATATGTTTTGCTATGGTTGTTATGTTTTCCAGTGTATTGGAAAAGGATCCCAATGGAGTTGATTCCACTGCGAGTTCCAGCCACCGGACCAGAAATCTTCTGGAGTTCTCAGCTAGCCAGGAGTCCAGCACAGCTCAGAAAATACCTGGGGACATCATTCCCGAGAAGAGTAATAGGTGAGATGAAAACCTTTAACATATTTTAAGTGGCAGAGGGCAATGGTGCTTTTAGACCTCACTGCCCTTCCATTTACTAACCTTTTTCGCCAGTGTTATTGCTGCTGTTAGAGAGCAACTGAGTTTACAAACACAGTGTTTTGAAAGCTGATCTCTTTTATTTTTTTATTATTTAACAAAGTTTACCAGGTTGCTTTTCAAATGAATATGATGTTTTATCTCCAAGATTACCCAATACATAGAGCTTCAGAAGTGTACACGTGAGGGCTTCAGAAGTGTACACGTGGCTATGCTGTATGGTGTTAGGGACAATGTGGTGGAAGAGAGCATATAAGCAAGTGTATGTCGTGGATATTTTCATGACCTCCTTCAGTTCTTCATCTATCTGCTTTTTTCCCTGATCTTTATTTTAGCTTGCATAGTTATGGTATTTGTCATATTATCTATCTCTTCTTACTTTTCAAGCTGGAGTATTTATTTTCTTAGTTACTCAAGAGAAGACCGGGGAAGTTCACGATTAAGAACATACTCTGAACTTAGCACTGTACTTTTTTAGAAATCTCTGAGTCCATCCTCATGCTTACCCATTATTTAATTATATAGTTGCTTTTAAGCTTCCTGGATCTCTAGCATTCAGTGCGTAAGTGAACATATAATTGTCTCCAGATTGAAGTCTGGCTAATCCAGCTCATGTTTTCCCCTTACAAGAATTATCCTATCAGATTGTCCCTTTCCAGTAGAGTGTTTTGGCTGGTTGAACAAAGCCAGGCACAGATGTGCAGAAAGCCCTAATGTATTTTGCCATGCAGAAAGAAGGCAATAAATCAAGAACATTTTAAGGCTGTAGCCATGGTGAGGACTTTGTGTCCTATGTGGCACATTTCAGACTTATGCGACGTAGTAGTAGAGTGGTTCTCTTAGGAGGATATGCTTGCGCCTGTACCTCCTACTTTTCTTTCACTCTTTCACCCTGCTTTTTGGCAAGCTGTGAGCTCTTTGCTGCGTATTCTCCTTTATCAGTTCTAGATGCAGTAAACAGGAGAAGCAGACATGAAGATGGAGAGAAAGCTGGGAAAGGGAGGGGAATGTGAATAAGGCTTTCATAAGCTCTTATACTTGATTTTTCAGAAAGAAGTTGAGGTTTAGGAGCTACAAGTCTCTGTCAAAACCAAGAGGACTAAGGCTGTTATATTGATACCCTATCAAGAGAGGAACTTATAATAGGTATTTGGTGATAAGTAGTTAACCCCTCAGGAGGTACAGATAACCAGGAGAAAGGAATATTAGTCTTTGCTTTGTTGCTGAGAGTGCTGTGGATTTTTGTATTGAAATACATGTTCTTTTTCACTTTTTATCAAAGCCAAGCTAGCTTCTGGAGGCTGTTGGAGATGTAAATCCTCTCCACTCAGTTGTAATGTAGTTTGTGGCTGCTCCATTGTCGTATAGCTCACGGTCTTTACATCTGCATGGTTTTAGTGGCTAATAAATTTAGTATTTCTGTAGCAAATCTTGCACAGCTCTGGAATGAAAGAGAAAGTTGCCTCTGCAGAGATCTCATAGTTCACATATTATGAGGAATATTTTACAGGCTTCATTTTCTTTCAATATCTGGCCTGTTTGGGAGGAGATCCAACATCTGCTAATGCTCATCTGTCTACCCTGTGTTAAGTGCTATCAGACCCCTTTGGGGAATAGACTGAGACCATTGGATGTTTGATAGAAATTGTTATTCACCTGTTTCAAAAGTCCCATAGGAGCAGCTGTAACCTTTGTGGTTTTGCCGATGGTAGTGCTTATTCTCTGGATTTGGTCAAAGGTTCATGAAAAACTACTTTAAGGGATTTCTTGATGTCTTTATCTTTTTTTCCCAGGTATGATCATTCTGTATCTGATAACAAAGCACTGATGATAGTCTCGGAAGAACCGCTGTTATATATTTCACCACCACCACCTCCCTGTCAGCCCCTGATCAACCGGACAGAGTCGCTGAGGTGAGCAAACAACCTTTTCTGAGCATTTAAGCTTTTATTAGGAGTTTAGGTATAAATTGTGTGTTGGGTGAGTGCTACTGGACAGACAGCTGTGAATGATGTTATTGTCCATTCACAGTGTTCATCCAGTATGTGACCAGTGCCTCTGTAAATGTCTGCACTGTCCAGTATCTACTACCATGGAGACAGGAGATCAGCTTGAATCTTTGTCACCTTTTTATGTTTCTAGTAATGATTTTCACTCAGTTAACTCACACTGTTAGAAAACACCTAGCTCCACTTTTTCCAAAGATATGAGCGCATCACTAACCTTATCTCCATTCTGCTCTGTCCATTCTTTCTCTCAAATTTATTTGCCGTATTTTAGCCTTCTTAACCAATATTTTGTCTTGAACTGATCAACTTTTGATTTTAAATTTCAGTAGCCCTTCCACTAATTTCAGAATTACTGTTCACTAGGCAAAAGAAAGTACTGTATCTGCTTTATGTTGAAACTTCCATGATCCCAATACTTTATAGATATTTCCTTATGAATTCCCTCATAAATTCAATCTTGCAATTATGTTTTCTTACTCTGGTATTAAAAACAAGTGTTCATAACGTAAAAGAGTAGTAATCTACAGTGTCTTTATAGTGGCTAGTTAAAATGTTTTCTAAAATTAAAAAATTCTGCCACTGTTCTTTGAAACATCTGTTAACGCTGTGGGTTTTTCTAGGCTGAATCACGAACTTCGAGGATGGGTTCATAGACATGAAGTGGAACGAACGAGATCTAGAAGGCTGTCAAATAACCAGCAGCAGAAAGCACGGGTTATGCAGGTAGGTAGGTTTATACTGGTGAGTCAATAGCATGACAAGATAATTTCAGATAACATAACAAAATATTCTCTCTTACTTGTCTGCACTTGTCATTATAGACAAAAGTAGCAATGGTCCCTGTAATTAGGGTACCCAACACTTCCCATTTTAAATTGCTGGGTTTGGTTGATTATTATGTTGACAAAGTTCTTCCGTTCTTGCTCTTGGATTCAGACTAAAAGTCTTTAATTTTTTTAGCAGTCATCAAAATATGTTTAGTGTTTTCTAAAATGACTTTTATAACTTCTCTGTAAGTCTGTGCAAGGATAAGGATAAAAAGTTGGTTAATGGAGAGAAATATAACCTGCAGCACATTCATCTGGCTTATGGTTAAGGGGCACAGCTGACTGGTTTTGTTGAAATATTTCTATTTCATTTTTTCAGATTTTTGCTAGAGGGATGTGTTTTTTGTAAGACTACAGAATTATGAGATTTGTGCTCATATTTCCCATTTTGTAAAATCCCTTTCATCTACATGGCATACAGATAGTGAGGATGAAATTAAGACCATGAATTTTCAAAGTGTTTCACTTGATTAAGAGCTGGCAACAGCCTTAAAAGGAATTGAACTTAACAATGTGGGAAATACCACATTTTTCTAGAGAAAAATTATTGAATATTAAACTTCAGATTCTTCTCACCGTTGTCCAAAGGAGAATGGTAGAACATTTAAGTAGGGCGAGTTCGGGTGCTTCTAGTGTTTCAGACTGCAGAAGTGTGTTGTGGATAGTATATTTTGGCAGAGGTACAAAGTGGATGTGACCTCAGAAGTATTCTGCAAATCTGACATCAGTGAAAGCAAATTTTGCACATGGATGACGCAGTATGTGCAACTGTTGTGTTTGGTGCCAGCTTCACTTCTTTGTCTCTGAATGTGTGACTTTAAATTTGGCTGTATTAAAAGACTTGCTTTTTCTTTGGCTCCAGCTTGATTGCTGGTTGCTATTTCACTTATTCACATTTCACCAGTGAAAAAATGTACCTTTATTGTTCGGGGCACTGATTAACCTCTGCACCCCATTATATATTCACTCTGCTACAGATGTGATTCATGTTTTATGTAGTGCCAAACCAAGAAAATGCTTATTGTTTTCAGTTTGTGTCATCTTTTTGTTTTCCCCCTTTTTCAGAGCTCCCTCAGTGAGAAGGCAGATTCCCAGCTAATGGCCATGCCTTACACAGACACCAGCCTCAGGTAAGGCAGAAGAACTGCTTTGTTATTGCTTTCTACTTGATAACCTAGTTTTTCACCAACAGCTGGTAAAAAATGCCAGTTTTCACCTTGTCACGATTCTTAAGCCAGGTGCTAGCTACATTTATTGGCCTAATTTCTGTCCCTTAGCAAATAACTGCTTCTAATGACTCAAACTACACTTAAAGAAACCCCTGTATCACAGCACCATTCTTCTGGGATATTTCTACTAATGAGTCTTAAGAAAATCTTTACTTCACTCTGCAGGGTGTCTTCCTAAACAGATTTGAATCTTAAGGGGGAAAAAAAAGGGGAAATTGTCTTGGGATTATCTGGAGGAACATGATTAGTTTATAAGAAGGTTTCAAACGGCCATGAGTCCAGTAAGAGAAAGGTTTCTGTCGCTGTCTTCAAGAGTAGCGCCATTATAGCTGGCACCAAATTATTTTGACAAAGTTGAAGTATCATTACATCTTATTTGTACGGTATGTCTTCCTCTCCTGATTTTCCCTGCTGATTATTAGAACACAATAACATGGAGTTTCCTGATTGCCCCTGCCCTCCCTCCCGCCTACCTATCCTGACCCTCTTCCCTGGGTACGGGAAGAACTGGAGAGAAAAGGGTAAGGAAATGAAAATTTTCTCTCCTGAATTCTCTGTGACAGTGTTTAGAAGGATCTCTGCTTTGAAGTGCCAAAGAGGAGTATAAGAGCAGAATGGAGTATAAAGGGGACTTCTTGTTGAGAAGAACACCTGAAATGTTGCCATTGAAAGTAAGACAGCTGTGGCCCTTCTGTTTGCATTGCAGCTTTGAAAGCAGGATCAGCCTGGGAGAAAATAGCAAGCTGCAGGCAAATGTTATGGAAACCAGACTGCCAAACTTTGATATGTCTTGACTAATAAGAAAAAAAGAAGCAGCTTTTTTAGTTCTACAGGCAGATGAAGGATGTATGTTTTAACTGAAGACTGGACGAACAAGCCTCATGGCATAAGGCAGTTTAACATACATGCTTGCATTACTCTTAAAAAAAAATTGTCTGGATTATTAGAAACAGTCTGGAACATCATGCAGCTCTGTATGGAATAATCTGCTGTGCTCAGAAGGAAGTGAGATTTTTTTTTTTGGATGAATGATGTTTAAATGAACAGGACCAGTGAGTCATGGCAGCTGTGTGCTATGATTGTCCTGGAACTGCTGAGAACATAGAACAGACTTCCAGTTCCTCCCAGAGCCATCGGCTATTAGATGCTGCATGAAATCATAGAGTCAAAGGGTAGTTTAGGTTGTAAAGGACCTCTGGAGATCTCCAGTCCAACCTCCTACTCAAAGTAGGTTTAACTTCAGGTTTACTGTGTGTCTCTGTCAGAAGAGACTGTTTCCATCTCCATTGTAACCCCCATTAAGAAGCTGAGGATTGCCATTAGAGCCCCCTCAGCCTCTTCTTCAGGCTGAACGAGCCCAGTTCCCTTTGTCTCCTGTCTCTCCTTGTACATCCTACACTCCAGGCCTTGACCATAATGCCAGCCCAGTATGCAGTTGCCCCCAGACGCCCTGCTGGCTCACGTTCATCTTGCCTGCCAGCGATCTGTGTCCTTCTCTGCAATGCTTGTGCCTCATCGATTGAGAAGATGGGAAAGGTGCTGTTCATTCAGTTCTGTCATTGATGCTACCCCTGAGGCATTGCCTTTGGAGAACTGTTAATGCACTAGCAGCGTCTCTGCAAATGTGTAAAACCAAAAACTAAACCACTTGTAGGTTTCCTGATATGTAACATAAATATTTGTAGATGGCCCTGAAGTTTTTATTAATGATACAAGTGCCTTTTTGTGGAGTGTACAGTCAAGGCTTTTAATTTTTAATACCAACGCTGTGGCTGGAAGTTGAGTGACCTTTACCTTCTACAACACCCTTGTTGGTGACCTGAATCCATGAAGAGGAGGACATTAGCAGCATCTAGATTTATCTTTGTAGCACTGATGATACCAACATTGTCACATTGGTCCTGGATTCCAAAAGAGAATTGATTAATTGAAAAGTGTTGCAGTGAAGTCAAAGCAGAGGAGGAAGATAAAAATTCAGATGATTTAAAAGAAAACCATTAAAACCCCTCAGCTTTCTGTAGTCTATTTGGCTTTCTTCAGAGGTAATTTTGATGAGGGTTTCTGCAAGTGTGTTTTTAGGGTTGCAGATATCAAACTGGGACTCTCCAATTATTCTCCTGTTTCTAAATTTTTCACTATTAAAATTGTGGTTCTTGGTGCATAAAGCACTGTGTCCACAACCTCGTTCCTTCTTAAAACAAGCATATGTGCAACATCCTAGTGCTCTGTGATGCATAACAGAGTGCCCTTCGAACTTTTAAAACAAAAAAGACTCATTTATCTCCCAATAAAAGGCCAGACTCAGCACCACTGTTTTGGATACATAATTTAGTATGATGCTTTCTTGTAATATGGTAAGGTATTACTAAAACACCTGGTAGCTTTGCACCTGTTTTCAGTTCTTAAGTTCCTCCCTTTCTTTCATGGAGCAGTCCACAGTGGGTACCCTTAAATGCCCAAAGGTAAGTATGGTGTAATACCAGTAATCCACTGGTATTACTTGGAATTTGGGACTAGTGTTAGACTTGTTCCATGGACCCAAGAGGGCTTTGTAAAGGCCTAGTGGTTTCCAAGTGCTTTGGAACAACTTTCTCCCATGGCTGGATTTAGAGTTATAAAAGGCTGGTTTTTAGGTCTAGCTGTATCTTCTGGAGTGTGGGCGAGCAAACGGATCTGTGGGACCTGATTCAGTTTTCAGGATGTGTTTTACTGAGCAATGCGTGGGCGTGATGCCTTTTATCACAGTAAAGCTTCAATGCTGAATCTCAGGGGTGGTTTGGTGTGCCTACGTGTTTTTATGAATGAGTAATCAAGCTCAGATTAGCTCTGATCTTTGTTTCCTGTGTGTGAAGGATGTGATCTGATTCCTCACTTGCATAGTTCTGCTAAAGAGGATACATAGGGTAGAGCTGCCTGCTCTTGATCCCCCAGGACTTACACCCCCAATCCTGTTACAGGGCAACTGGCTTGGCAGCTGCAGTCCTTCAATTGCAACAGGACTGTATTAGCAGTAGGAGAGGAGATAATGACGGTCTACTATTACTGCTGCTCAAGAAAATCACTTGATGGTAGATTTGTGCCTTGTTTTGGGTGCATAGTTATGAATATTTTAGAAACGTACCAAAATAATCTAAGTCAGCCACCATAGTTTAAAATCTGGGTCAGCAGAAGACAGCTTGGGAGGGATAGCCTGATCAGTGTTTCTGCCACTAATACTGCGAAGAGACAGTATGCTATTAAGGTGGGAAAGAATTAAAATGACTGGTTGAAGGTCTAGCTAATGGCTTGTGTAAGTACAGCTTTCCAGTTTGATTAAATATGTTATCTTTGAATGGGATGGGGGAAGTATACATGATAGCAATATGTGCTGGGAATTTCTCACCTTTCCAGGATAAACAGTGGATAAGTACCATGATTGTATGACTTGCCAGTGTTTTTGCTTAGAATAGTTTAGACAGTCTCTTTTCCTCATCTCTGATATGTGTAAGACAAGAATTTTGAAAAAGATAAGCCAGAATTATGTGAATATCTTATTTTTGCTCCACTGTCTATATTGAAAATCAAGAGCAAATCTTTGCGTTGACTAGAGTTGCAAAGAAAAAAAAAAAAGGTAGGTGAGAGAGAAGGTGGGGTTGTCACTTGACAGTAAATTAAAAGCTCTGCTTATGCTTAACTTTGCACGTCTTTCAATTTGAGTGGTTTGGATCCTTAGCGGTAAAAAAAAAATAAAAAATTATTAAATGTTTTGATTTTTTATTTCAGAATGACATTTCATTTTAAAATTTGCTAAAATCTACTTTCAGAAGTCATCACGATTTTTCAGACACTGTAGGTTGACTTGAACCTTTTTTTTTTTTTTCTGTTGAGCTAGCAAGCGGGTTTTTGCCAGCTTCAAAAGCATGAATAAAATCAAGCCTGGAAAAGTTTCTTGCAGCAAGACCTTTAAAGCACCTTGAACTTTCAAAATATACCCAGTAGTTTCACTGTCTTCACTTGTGTTTAATGTTCCTCATGCTTCTCTCAATGGATGAAGAGCTGCTGTTCTTTTGAAAAACAGGTCTTTAAAGTCACTGTCTCACTGAAGTTAACTTTCTTGTCTAAAATAATTACCTTCCCCCCTTCTTTATTTCAGCAGGAACTCAGGGAATGAGCTGCAAGTGTATTACGCCTCTCCAAGGAGCTATCAAGATTTTTTTGAAGCTATTCGCAGAAGGGAAGATACATTCTACGTGGTGTCATTTCGCAGAGTAAGTGTAGCAGTTGTTCAATACTGGCCTTTTATGTGTATCCATAAGACTGTTTCTAACACTGAGTGTCTTTCCTTGTAGTACAAAAAGATGACCTAGTCAAGGTTGAAGCTAAATTTGTTTCTTCATAAGTGATGCTTCTGTATATCCTTTACAGTAATATGGCCAGATCGTGATCTTTGCAAAATATGCGCATCACAGTTAGGAATGGAAAGAGAGCTTTGCAGAAAAAATTGTAGTGCCAGGGCAAGACAGCACAAAATTGCACGAACCCTGTGGTTAACACATGTGGTAACAGTCCAATGATCGGAATACTTAACTGGATATTTATTTAATAGGTGTATAAACCTTTTGTGTTTCTGGGTATAGGAATAAATGTACCCTGTGCACAAATTATTTCTGCTAGCTTAACATGATATTATTTCTGTCTTCCCCTAAAACACTTGCATTTGCAGTTTTATGTGTCACGTATTGCAGGTCTACAGGACTGCGTGCAGTGGCACAATTTTTCTGCTGTTTTGTGACTTGTAAGTCAAGACATGAGCAATTCTGCTGTCTGAGCTGGGATACAGCATAGGCTTGTGCTGCAGCTTTGTCAGGCACATCCTCACATCTGCAGCGCAGTTAGTGACAGTAAAAGCTGTTTTAAAATGGAATTCCAGGTGTTTGATGGCATTTTTTGTACTGCAAGCCTGAGTGGTGTCGAAGGTGGGACAGCTGCAGTAGTGAGAAGCTGCTTGGGTTCTGGTGATGGACATGATCAAGGCAAACAGTGGTTGAAACACCAACTAGGGGTTGATAGAGTTTATTCCCTCCCTTTTGCAGAGGTCTTGATGAGTCCTTAGACATGTCTATAATGCATATTTGTCCCTGGCATGAACGTGGGGTCTTGGCTTGCTAAGCCTCCTGCCTTGCTATTTTGTAGTTGTGATATTCGATTAGAATTTTTATATGCATGCTCGCTCTCAGCCATGGTTTTCCTAGGACCCTGCAACTCTCCATTTGTTTCCTCATCACAGGAGTATCCTGAGAGGGGTCCCAAGGTGGTGGGGGACCAGTAGTTGCCACTGCAACAGCTCATCCAGCTACAACCAATCCTGTGTAAGAGCACACAGATGAGCATAACTAGTTTTAGCAGTTTCTGTGTTGTCTTAATTCTACCAATCTGTAGATGCCATATGTACATAGGTAACACAGCCCTGTTCAACCTGGTCTAAGGTAACTTTCTTAATTTGTGAGATACATGTCTTTAGAAAAGGTTCAGGCAAATAAAAATAGCAGTGCTCTTGTTAGGATTAGGGTTTTATGCTGAGTAGAAATATGAGGTTAGTTTCCAGTCTTGGGATTACTGGGTTGTGTCACAAGGCTGGAATTTTGTTATTAAACACTTGGCATGTTCTGCTGTTCTTTCAGCTAGCAACACAAATATAGCCAGCACCAGGCTCCACATATCCTGAGGATGAGTAGAAGAGAGTGAAGAATTGATTATAAAAGTTTTTCTGGAAACTCAGAACAAAAAGCAGAATGGTATTTGTCTAGTTCTTCACTTCCAGCCGTTGCTTTAGTCCACCTGAATGCATGTACTGGTACATAGGTTCTGTTTACGCTGTCAGATTAATGACCTGGAAGTTGTCAGCTCTCATTTCAACTTGCAGAGCTGTCCTTGGAAACAGAGTGCGCCTTGTGCTGTGGAATCCCTACTGCTTGGCTCTGCTCTATTGCAAGGAGAGGTGCGGGGACTTTTTTAAACCATCTATGAAGTTTATTTGGTAGCAAAGCTGTTGGCATTTCTGTTTTATGAATGTCCTCAAATCGAAAGCAGTTTTAAGCATTACCTCATTTATTATTTTAACAGGGCAAACCTGATCTAGTGACAAGCTCTGCCCCCAGGCACTTTTAAATGACTTGCTTGGATTCTTTTGTGAGTGCAGAAGAAAGGACTTCTGCACAGCCTGAGGGGTGCCATCAGCAGGGCCCCAGCCAGGGAGGTGCCCTTTCACCTTCTCCTGAGGACTGGTAACTTCATTTTCTTTGGACCACAATTCCCTTTTCACTGATGATTAGGAGCTGAGAGAGGGGGACCAATTTCCTCCTTAGTGTTATGGGACGGTTCACTCATGTCGCTTGCTCACTTGTCCAAGGTAGAAGGCAAGGCCTGGAGATGATAGGTTTTGTTCTCCTCTCTGAATGTTTGCCACACAGACACTCCCAGGCACTTAATAAGCTGTTAACAGCCATATACAAAAGAACAGGAATCATCCAGTTAAGAGTCCCAGGGACTGTATGGTTCTGGTATTGGTGATGGTCCTGCTCTGAGTAGGAGGTGGGACTATGGATCTCCAGAGATCCCTCCCACCCGATGTCTCTGGGATCCGCTGTCCACATGCTTTCTGCTGTGTGCAGTGCCACATAACCCAGCATCTCTCCTGGGTGCATATGCTGAAATGTAACACATTTTTTGTGTGTTATCTGCATGTTCTCACTTGCACTAGAGGAGCTGTGCCCTGAGTTCCTTGGATTTTCTAGAAAATGGCATTTGCTAGGGCTGCCCATGCCACTTTTACATAGTAGGACTCAGCCAAGGCTTCTGAAGGTGCAAGGCAGGGGAGCAAAGCTCACATGCACTGTGTCATCCTCTGGTAATGCTTGGTACCTGTAAGACTGAATTTCTCATGATCTCTTCAACTTTATTTTCTTTCCTTGCCTTGGAAGGCTTGCATGTCTGCATATTTACAGTTGGAGTTTGATTTTTCTTTTCTTTTTTAAGGAGGAGGGAGGAAAATAAAGTAGTATTTGGATCAGCTGAGTCCATACAAGAAACAGGGGTTTCACTCTGGGAGTCTAGAGAAATTATTTTTCTGCTATTGCCAGGGGAATCTGTAATGTAATTTTTAAGCAACGAGAATTATGTAACTGACAGTGAGTAAAGAATTCTTGAACTGAGCAGCGTTGTCTCCCAGCTCTGCCAGGCCTCGGCAGCCAACATCCCTTGTAGGCAGGGCTCGTCACCATTTATTTCTTGAGATGTTAACTTGTTAATTTTATTTTTTCTTGCTGAGAACAATGGCTTCCTAAAAGTTAAGCAGCAGTCATTTAGCATTGCAGAAACTGACATCTGGCAACGTAACAAGATATGCATTCCCAGTAGTATATATTCGCACCTGGGCCCTCTGCTGTCCCCAAATGCTCCAGCACTCAGAAGCTACATCTTTGCAGCTGCCTCTAAGTTGGGCTGTTTTGGATTGGTTTGGGGAGCACGTTCAGAGCTGAGAGGTCTGTGCAGCGGGTACCAGGAACAAGTTGCCATGCTTCTGTGAAAAGGGTACGTCAGCATGAGCTCTGCTGAAGCCCATTAGAGTCTCCAGTTGGCGTTGAACCTTCCTTCCATTTCTCCCAGGTCTGAGAGGCAGAATCGAGAGCCTGTTGCTCTGCCAACACTTTTGATTTCTGCCCTTTAATGTCTGTGATACCAAATCTGCTTGATGGGTTCTAAACCCCCAGTGGAGCGCAGCTGCAAAATTCAAGTTAGTTGATATAACGTGCTCTGTCAGTAGGGAGATAGACACCCGGCTGCTGCTGCAGTTCTCCTGTAAGCCTGGCACTGAAACAGTTCTCTCTCAGAGCTCACATCTGTTTTGCCATGGAGTATTCAGACCTTGAGATTGTTTCTAGAATTACTTGAATAGCTAGCTTAATTTGAAAGGTAATTAAGTAAATCATTGGAGAAAACAAATCCGTTCCAATTTACTTTGGCCTGTAAATGCCACTCCAGATCGTTCCACTCTTGTGTGGTTAGGATCAGAGTCCCCACAACTTGCAGTGATTAAGCAGTAGATTTCCCCATCCTGGAAGATTCTGTCAGTGACCCTTTGATGACATCTCTGCAGGCTTATTAAGGACAGTGACATTTTTTAGGGTAAGAATGTAATTACTGTTCTTAAGAAAGGCATGGTTTAAAGTTTGATTCGCTTGGGAAATTTAGAAGGCCACTAGCATTTCCTCTCACTACTTTCTCTGTTTGTTTCAAAGCACAAATGGCTCCTGATATCAAAGTTTGCCTATTACATTTAATGCAGTGCACATACAATATCTGACAGTATATTGCAGTAAAAAAATAGATATTAAAAGGTGATTCTGGTTATTATTTCTTAGAGTGAGAGTGATGCTGGCCCTATGGAAATGAATGGCAAAGCCTTTACCAACTTCAATAGGACCAGAATTTGACTTTGTAAATTTCTGCTTCAGTGCTGTGGCACTTAAACCATAGAGCTTCAGGGAAACGTATTATTATGGATTTAGATTTCTGGTCCTACAAGCCAACATCTGCAACGAGGATTTAAGGATTTCTCAAGTTCTGCAAACAAATTTTCACTGAAGTGATTAAGCCAAATTTCAATCAGAACTTTTGTTCTTTCTTTGTGTGAACGCTCAATGTGCTAGGAATAAAAATATCTAAGTTGTGTTTTGCTTTTGTTGGTAATAAGCCTGTGCTGTGTTAATTGTATTTGGGATGATATATTACTTTCAGGCAGCAAAAGATTATAATGCCTGGCTTTGACATTCTTGTGTAGCAGTAGTTTGCTGTGCTGCACACAGAGTTCTGGCAATAGTTTGAATTTATTCAGAGAGCATGAGTGAGGCAGGTTCCAATTCACTGCACTCTTGATGCAATCTGCATCCTGCAGGCAAAACTGCATTATAAGAAGTCGGCTTCAGATGATATTTCATAGTCAGAAATCCAGCCCTAATGTATACTTTTCTCCTATTTTGTTACACTTGACAATAGGTGGTTTTTACTGAACGTGAGGTTTTCTGCTGTTGACTTTGTGGATTTCCGTGGGCTGGGATGTGTAATTTGGTCTTCCATTCAGATAAAATGCAATGATTAGACTCACATAATCCTACTGCTCCTAAAGACACAGTAGCTAATTATGTGTTTGAGCCCTGTGGGTTTGCAACTGCTGCAAGTTAACATGCAGATTTTCAAAAGATTTTTACAAACTCCCCTTTCTCCTTGGGGAACCTGACCTTAGCCATTGAGAGGAAAAAATTACTTTATCCCTGGATCCTAGGGTTTTAAGATCTTTTCCTATACTGTATACAGATGCTGAGAATAATTGAGGGTAGGGACATAGTATCCATGATAAAATGGCCTGTCCTTTTCAAAGCACCCTTTAGCCTATCTTCTCTGTGAGGCCAACCCTTGCCTCCCTGGGAAAATTTGAGAAAGCAAACTGTGTTTGATTGTGTTTCATCATGCCCTGAAGCTCAGCAAGCCAGCCTCTGTCAAATTATGGCTGCATTTGACTTTCAAATTTGAAAATCCATTATGAAAACCTCCTGTTTCCATCTAAGTGTCGCTAGTGAAAATGAAGTCTGGCCTGCTGCATTCTTTGTTACAAATTTCCTCTTTTCTGGTTAAACTGTTGATTCTCTCCGTGTCAGAGAGAACTTTCTCATCCCAAAGCCTTGGTGTCCCTATGAAAACCGTGAAGCAAGCTTTCTTTTTGGTCTTTCTCGAACTGTCATCCTTCCTGGTATGGAATATTTCTGGAAGGTGGGGAGCAGGGAGAGCTGACTATCAAAGGGACTGGGAGGTGGTGGGGAGAAGGGTTCTCTGTGGTCTTCTGGATATTCAGCTGAGGAAGATGTTGCTTTTGGTAGCATCTTAGAGCTTAGTCTAAAAATCTTCAGAGAGAAATTTAATAATCTAAAATTAAATCTAAAAATGTATGTTGGTCTATAGAGCACAAATGGCCTTTCCTCAATCCTGGGATTATCAAAGTACATGCGTACGAGAACACCACTACTCCAAGTTTAAGTAACAGGAAGCTCAAAAGTTTTTTTTAGGTTTGCAGCTAAAGGCCAGCAATTCTTTAAAAAGCATGTCTATCAATGCCTTACAGTATTTTCCAGCAAAACCTCTGATTGCTTCATTATTTCTCACTGTTGTTACTCTGCAACGCCTAGAAGTTGTGTTCCTGTGTGAGAACATACTTTCAAGAGTGAAGCAGCAAAAGGCTATGCATGTGCTGTAGAGAGCAAGCAGGCTGAGAGAAGGAGCCAGGCAATGAGACACCTTGGATGAGTAGTGAGTGGAAGCCAAAGAGGAGCAGCCAGCAAGTATCAGCTGCAGCATAGCCTTTTCTGGGCAGCAGCTGTTTGGCTCAGCCAGATGCAAACAGTGGTTAGGAGGGACCGGAAGAAGAATGCAAAACGCATTTCTGAGAAGGGAGGTAATGCCTGTCGCATCAAGTGGGGTTTTGTTTCATTTGGAAATGTCTGTTCTGTTCATAGCTCTCCAAGACATTTTGGAAGCAAAGTCTTAGTCACTGATTTTTGTCTCCTCGGGTCCCTTTGAACCCCAGTGTCCTCCAATTAAAATTGAGAATGAATGTGGTGTTGAGGACAGATGTATAAGCAGAGACAGAAAAGTCACTCGAATATGTCTGGCATGGAGCAAAAGATACTCTTGAGTTTTGTGTGTATAGTCTTGATTCGTTTGTCTTCTGTATGGTTGCTGGAACTTCATGAATCATATTAATGCCATCTCTGAACTTCTTTCAGCCTTATATGTCCCAGGCCTAACTAATACTTTGTTATTTTAAAACTAGTATTTGGAAGGACAACATACACTGTAGATAATTACAGTGAAAATAAAACATACTGCAAAAAATGTCTCCAAAACCCAAACTGGTTGCAGACAGATGTGACCAGTAATAGTATACATGTATTTAAAATGTGCTGCATGCTTGACACACAGAGAGTTGTGGGCAAGAAATAGAGGAAAATTGTTGGTTTTGGAAAGCCTCTGTAAAAGAGCTGCTGCTTATGAAATTGGTGTGGACATAGGCTAGAGAAGTATAATTGGGAAGTGTGGGAGGAAGATGATGTTATAAGGTGGGAATTGTCTCAGTAAAGGAAGTGACAGCAGTATCTCATTTATTAAGAATAGAGAACAGACAATTGCTGACAACAAAGTGAGCAGGAACACAAGTTTACCCACAAACAAGTAATGGGCATTCAATTAGAGCAGGCAGTGGAAATGCAGCTCTGAAGCAGTTCCTTTTCTTCAGGAAATAACCCAAGTTTAATAATGCATTAATAATACTTTAATAATGCCAGATAATAATGCTTTTTTCTTTAGTGATAGCGTGGTATTCATTGAAGAAAATTTGGCTCAGGTTATTCTGAACAGTTCCCAGAAGAGAACAATGGGCTCTTGCTTATGATCTATAGCAGTATTTAATTATGGAATCGATGCTGACCGAGCCCTAACTGTATAAAGACATAAATGATACCTTCAACTCTGGAGCTGCAGTAGCCAGTGAGGCATTGACTTGTGTTTGGTAGGAATGAGCTTCTGCATGAAAAAATTACCTTCATGATATTTCGCTTGCCTTGAATGATAGTATACGCAGAGAGCACTTTGAAATACCCATGCTTATTTTCTTAGTTGGACTTCACAATTTCACAGCTTCAGACTACTGATTTTTTTCTCTTCATTTTCAGTTTTTATATCTGACAGCCCTAGACAGAGTCTTTATAAAAGTAAAATGTGCAGAATTGAGATGTTCTTGATTTCATTAAGTAGTGTTTGTGTCCACAATAGAAATCCTACCTTTTAGTGAATGTTAATCATTATAGTACTACATTTGAGAGCGTTACTTAAAATTTTAGGCACACTTTTAGAGTTAATTCTGGTCAGATGAAGTTATTTGCTTCCAGTTCGAATTAATCCTTTTGCCAGGATTTTAGCTGGACAGCACACAAAGCTTATTTTATGAAGTAAGAGCCCAGGTGCTATTATGAGTGTGTGCAGATTATCATCACCTCCCACTGGACCAAACAGAACACTTGTGGCTTCCAGGTTTTATTTTTAAATCATTTGCACTCCTAGGACAAGAAGTGTGATAAAATTAACTGTACATTTTTATCTTTAAACTGGCTTTGAAACTTGTAACTGGCTTAAAAACTGTTTGAGAGTGGAACATAAAACTTATTTTCTACTTCTGGGACTCACGGTTGCTTGTGGCCTTTCTACCAGGATGGCTAGTGGAAAGACAGAGTGGTAGCTGCAGAAATTCACTTGCTTCTCATAAAGGGCCAAGACATGTTAGGAGACTCTTTGGCACCTAAATCTCCTTTCTATGAATCATAGAAAGCAGTAGGACCTTTTCCCCAGAATGCAGTCTTTTTTTCTTCACTGTGTTTTATTAGAGTATTGGATGGGTCTGTTGCAGAAGCGTATGCTCTATGGCTAAAAGCTCTTTTAGAGCGTCCTATATAGGTGTGTTCTACCTGTGTCCACAGCAGCTTCTCACCACTTAATTCTTTTAAAATATACTTTTCATACCAGCTCCCAATAGGGTGGACTTTTGTTTCTGATAGTTAAAGTGGAGAGATGGGTCTGAAAATGAGATCATTTTGCTTCATGCCTGGTATGGTGTGCTCCTCACTATGTAGTTGGATAAACTCCAGTTTTGCCAGCACAGTTGATGGAAACTGTCCAACTTCGGGTCAGTGATTCAGAATTTGGAATATCTTGGGCTAAGCTGAGAGATCTTTCATGCTGGAAATCACTGTTCAGGAAATCCTCTTTGGGTTTTGATCGCAAACGTTAAAATGTGCTTGTGAATAATTCTGGCACTAGAAAATACTTCTCATCAAGAGAAGGCAAAGCTTATGCGGGAGGGGCACGTGAACAACTCGAACAGTATGTGCACCACGAGAGTCCTAGGTAGAAATGGCCTACCTGTTAAATCCCATGGGCCACTGCCCTGCGAGTTTGGTTAGCAAAGCTCCACTAAGCATTGTGTTGCATAAGTGATTATTATTGTTCCTTGGTTTTGTGACTATCCAAAATAAGTTTTGAAGTGTCAGCTATCTCAAAGAGAGGTGATATCCAATATGAGGAAAACAGTCTAAGCTGTGCTCAGACTGAGAGCTCGCTCTGTGCGAGGAAGGTACACAGGCTGCCTTCTCTTGATCTAAGTCCAGCCAGGCTCCTGTGTATTAAACAGTATTCTCCTCTGAGACTCTAGAAGTGGACATTCCCAAGCCGTTCCTCATTGATAGTTCCTTCCCTGAAGCCTTGGCCAGTGTGGAGGTTCCTGGGTTGAGTCACTTGTTAGCATCTGGGAGGCCCTTATTTAATCTCCTTTCCAGGAAACCCACGTGGAGCTCTCCTACTTTCTAAGAACAGTCCTGAGTGCTCAGACCTGGAGTTTTTCACCAGGATCAGGAACTCAGTAGGTAATCACTGGGCAGGTGACTACTGGAAAACAAGGTTGAAAAAGAACCATTTTGCTGTCTCAGGTAGTCTGGGGCCAGCATCTCCAGAAGGGTATCTCCTTGACATCAGGGAAATACACTGTGGCTTTCTCTTTGCTTTTGCTAAACCATCTGTTTGGTATTTGGTTACCAGCTGTAAGCTGTGACTCTCCGGCAGGCAACCAAGGTGCCACATACAATCCAGGCAAGAAGTTTCCTAACTTCTCAAGGTTTCCAAAGCACCAACATAGAGAAATGCGTACAAAAATGAAACAGGACATAAACGTGCTGTCATTTGGAGAAAAAGGACAGATGCGGCAGTTTTCTTGGTGTAAAATTTTGAGAAAAGCAGTTAACTTTGGCTCTAGGAGAATAAGAGAAAGTGTAAAGAACTACATTTACACAAGCAGAAAGGAACTCTTCAGGTTCAGGCTAAACACAGAGGTGATACTACAAATGCTAAAAAAGGAGTGTTAAGCCAGCTGGGTAAATTGTTGCAATGTCGTGACAGGATATTTCCATTTCAGTGTAGAGTTGGTTAGCGTTGGTTTGGTATGGCAGTCCAGGATGAGGATTTTACCCACAGCATGTGACTTGTCAAAAGGATGTAACAAATGTGTGTAAAAAGTGTGTATGTACTTCAGTCTCATTATCTTGCACACGTGTGTCTGTAAACAGGAGAGTACAGCTGCAGACCTTGTCAGGGAGAACAGCCTAATGTCCTGTACGTTCTCGAATAATTAGCATTTAATTCCCTACAGCACTCCTATCCCTCCTCTGCTCTCCTGGCAGTTATAACCATCACCGTCCATTATTCTTCTGCGGATTAGGACCTCTTCACATGGATCAAAACTGACAGCCCTTACGACTTATATAGTCTGTCCAAATCTCAATAGTTGATTTAAGAGTTGACCTGTTTGCTTATAAAAGTCAGTTCCAGTAACTTACTTCTTGTAGGAAATAGAGGCCTAAGAACAAGACTGGTCTGGATTAAAGGAAGGAAAATAAACCCAGAATCCTGTACCTCAGCTATGGCACCTTTTGTCCGATTCTGTTACAAATCACCTTTATCTGCTTGCAGTGCTTTTTCTGTTTGAAAATGTCCTGACAAAGGCTTGATGCAGCTGCTTTGGCTTGTATGAAATTACAGTATTGAATCTGACCCATCAAATGATGCGTTGCTGTGCTCCTTGTCTGTGATTCCCTCCCAGTAATGGCACGTGCAGTTGTTATAGTGCTGTGTGTGCTTTTGGTATGCTTATAAACAGATTTCTGTGTGATCAGAGGGAGAGAGGGAAATGATCTGCAGCTCAGGGACTGCCTGAAGTTCACGTTGCCTTTGTGCAGGTCAGGGGTAGCTCTGCAGAGCCAGGAGAGGTTCAGATGGCAAAAGGGAATGGAAATGAAAGGGAGCACATGCACCAGGATGAAGTAGCCTCAGGCTCTTGCTCTTCTGTATACCCTCACATTGAGAGCCTGATTAGGTATTTTCATTGATCAGCTGGGGTGATAGAGAGAATAGAGACTACACATATTAAATTGGTTAATGACAAGCTGAGTGGCCCTCCAGCTGTGTTGGAGGAGAGGATTAGGAGTTAGTGCCTTCAGGGTGCTCAGTACCTTTCTGATATTTTGCAGAAAATGTGGTGAGTCCAAGATGTTCAATCCTTTTGTGTAGAATTAAAACCACTACAGTAGTAGAGAAAAAGAGGGGAGGGTTCATATGGGAGCATAGTTCAGATGATTAAAAAAGTGCTCATGCAATTGATGCTATCCACTTAGTGAGATCAGTTATTTTGCCATAGTGTTTGTAGCCTCAGTGTCCAAGAGTACACTGATGTACTTGTCTAAAAACCTTCATGCATCATTCTTCACATCTTTATTCTATGATTAGAATTCCAGTAGAGCCTTTCTTTGACCTGAAAGTCCTCTGTATTTTGAAATAGTTAGAAAAGCTGGAAACTCCAGTGGCTTGGTGAAAAGTTGTCGATGAGGCATTTTATTTTTAAAACCCGCATTTATGAAAACACGGCTTCTGTGGTTCTCTGATATGGTTGCATCATACTTTGCAGGATATTGGCAGAAAATGTTGAAATTAGCTTGAGACTTCTTGTTTCACAAGCAAAATGTACATAATTAGAATACTTGAAGGCAAAAGCATTTATTGTAGTTGTAGGTATTTAAGTTAGTGGCACAGTCAAGTGAGATGTGCACGGATAAAGGCAGAGAACTGCACCCATTCATTTCTGTTTGGTATCACTGGCACCATCTCCCTGTACACCAGAGTTTCTAAATAATCCTAAATGAAAAGGATTTTGTAAAAATCCACTAACAGTCTTATGCAGTATTGTCATTTTGTT